>NC_137891.1:182951973-183444687 GCF_963455335.1 Martes martes | reverse complement strand
GTTTAAAGTAAAAACTCAAAACAGGTCAAAAAGACACAGCTGGGGCACCTGAGTGGCTCAGTCGGTTAAGCATTTGCCTTCTGCTCAGGTCATGATCCCAGGGTCCTGGGACTGAGTCCCGCATTGGGCTCCCTGCTCACCAGAGAGCCTGATTCTCCCCCTGCTCATGCTCTCTCTCCTGCATTCATTCTCTCTCTCTCAAAAAACAAAACTAAAAACCAAAACACACAGCTGAAGAATTTGTGAACAGAAAAGGGATGTGAAGAAATATCCAGAATAGCTCTCTAAGAAATAAAGATGAAAAATATGGACAAGACACTAACAGACATTAAGAAAAGAGTGAGCTCTACATGTGAACCAAATTTTAGAAGGAAAAAACAGAGGGGTGGAATCCTCATATTCAGGAAGTCCACAAATTTCAAACAGGATATGAGAAGGAAATCCTTATCTAGATGCACAATAGGGGAGCTTCAGGGCAACGAACACAATGAGAAGATCTGAAATAGTCATTGAGAAAAGTGGGGTGACATGAAAAGGAATCGTGATTTCTCAACAACAGAAGAAATGCGAAAACATGGGATCATATCTACAGTTGCGGGAGAACCCACAATTGTATCCTCAGCTAAATAAAGATTTAAAAAGAGGGTGAAATAAAAAATTTTTCAGATACACAGAAACACAGAGCTTACTTTGATGGATGCTCACAAGAGGAATGTGCCCTCATCCTGAAGAAGGATAAGGACACTAGAAGAAAGCCCTGAGGTGGAAGACAGAACAAGGAGAATCGAGACGGTAAGTGTGTCTGCATAAAACAGTGATGACATTCAGTTTGGCAGCAGGAAAAAAAAAAAAGTGACACTACATAAGAGGGAAAGTGACAGTGTAAGCAATCACTCTATTCAGAAGGATGGAGATATGGATTAATTTTTTTTGATTAATTTTTAAAATTAGGTATTAAAGTTAGGTATGTGAGGCAAAATCTAAAGGTGAAAAAGATAAAATGAATCCATCCCTCATCCTGTACAGGGGGACATATTCCAAAGAGCTCAAAGATCTAAGTGTAAAAAATCAGGGGGTACCTGGCTGGCTCAGTTGGAGGACCATTTGACTCGATCTTGCGGTTGTGAGTTCCAGCCCCACATGGGGCATAGAGATTGCCAAAAAGACAAATTAAAAAAAATGTAAAAAGCAAGGCCAATTAAATACAAAAAAAAAAAAAAAAGGTAAAAGTGATGTACATACAAGGCTTTTTGTTACAGGATTATTTTAAGTATCAAAAGAATGAAAAAAAAATGCAAATGTTCATCCACAAGGACAGGTTCAACAGCTGCGGACTGTGCACACAGTGGGGTGTCATCACCCCCCCCAAGGGAGTGCAGGCATCCTCGGTGCTGCCCTGGCAGGAACTCCAGGACACGCTGCTGTGACAGTGAAAAAAAGCAGGGCGCACAACAGTGTTTACAGTATGATCTCTTCTGAGGGAGGCAGGTGGGGGAATGCGGATTTCCTTATGTTTTCATAAACAGTGAAAAGGCAAATTGAAAAATGGTCAAATGGTTACCTTGGGGGTAAGTGTGGTAGGCAAAATAATGGGAAGCCAGAGATATCTGTGCCCTAGTCCCTAGACCCCACGAATAAATGACCCTGCATGACAAGAGGGACTTCTGAAGATGTGATTAAGGTTCAGGACTCTGATGTGTGGAGATTACCTCTTAAAAGCAGAGAACCTTGGCTGGCAGTGGGCAGAGAGCAGGATCTGGCAGCAAAAGAAGGGTCAGAGAGACGCAATGCTGCTGACTCTGAAGGCAGAGAAAGAAGGCCAAGGAGTGTGGGCAGCAGCGAGAAGCCAGAGACAGCAAGGGAGATGGGCTCTCCCCTAGAGCCTCCAGAAAGGAACGTGCCTCAACAGCACCCATGGTTCGGTATGACCTCTGGCAGACTGATGACCTACAGAGCTGTAAGAGAATGAATCTGTGCTGTCCGAAGCCAGGACGGTGGTGGGGATTTGTTACAGCAGCAACAGGAAACGCTACAGGAAGAAACGGGGTAACACGGATGGGGAGAGAAGCTAGACTTCGCGGAACATATTTCATAGTTTCGGCTCTGGAACTGTTTTAATGTCTTACATAATTAGAATAGCCACAAAGAAATTTCTAAACACTGAAAATGAACAGAAACTAATTTAACTGTAACTCAAGTTGGTTGTGCAATCACTCAAAGACGAATTTCAAGCGACTTTAAACACAGTATTTTGGTGTGTATCTCCAAAACGAGACACAGCCTAAGAACGATAAAAAAAAATTTTTTTTAAATCACAAAAAACCTTGAACTGCATTCAGTAACCTTACTGTTATTACTAATACTAGTCATTTACCATTTATATGTATACAAGATACATGCGGGAATGTATTATGCAAGATGAAGCAAGTAATTATAGAAATGTCAGAACCAAGTAACGAGTTTTTCAGTGTGAGAAACAAGTATAAAATCAAAAGAAAAACTCTTAAATCTTAAATTTGCATTGGAAAATCTGTGTTACTTCATGACTTATGTTTCCTCTCTCTAAAAATTACTTATTTCTGTTCGTTCACAGAGACGGCTAAGAAATAATGATATGCCATTAGCAACGAGCAGAGCACCCCAGCACACAGACTGTGGTCTCCAAGTACCATCTCTCACTTAAAGAAACCATAGCTCCTTGGAAGTGGCCATGCCCAGCCTTGAGTGAAAAGTACTTGATAAACCCAGAATAACTCCCTCCTCACCACAGAAAGCAAAAAAAAAAAAAAAAAAGGAAAAAAAACAAGGACAAAGACCACTGGCCAATGTAAAAAGAACACAATGGCCAGGCTGATCGGGATAATTAGATCCCGAGAAAGAACAGTGCCTTCAATGAATAGAAATACAGCTCCACGAGTTGATAACGATACTTCAAAAAACAGCTGGGGTTGTGGCGGTGGTACCTGAGTCACCTTCGAGAAGTTGCAAGGGACCTAATTCATTACTCTGAAAAAACTGATACATAAGAGTCATGCATTTATTCTGCCCTCCCTGTAGGAACTATACTTCAAACTAACTGAATGATTAGTTGACAACATAAAGTTCTTCATAGATGATCGCTAACAAATAAATCCAATAATAATATAATTAGAAAATCACAGCTTTGCGGTTGCTAATTAAATAATCGTTCTAGAAAACAA
Organism: Martes martes; assembly: GCF_963455335.1. Classification (NCBI taxonomy): domain Eukaryota; kingdom Metazoa; phylum Chordata; class Mammalia; order Carnivora; family Mustelidae; genus Martes; species Martes martes. Next base: position 183,441,487 of record NC_137891.1, on the reverse strand, counting down.
TCTTCAATGAACACTAAAATGATTAGGAGAAAGGCTGAGAGGGAACACAGGATCACAGTACCTGAGCCCCCTGATTAGCCCTTACATCACTAGACATGGATGATTTAGAAAAGATTTGCTTACTAACTGTTGAAACAGGAAGTATTCAGTACCTCCTGTGAAGTATTTCTTGCTAAAAGAAGGAACCTGAATTTAATCGACTCTAAATCTAATCAACTTACAAGAAGTTAAGGGATCTTGAAGATACAATCAGCCAAATCCAAAATGGGAAATTCTACAGGACAAATGACCTGCTTTCTTCCACAAATAAATGGCATGAAAAAAATGTGGCAGGAAAAGAAGAACAGGTAGAGAGAGAATTGGACATATCAGCCAAATGTGATGTGCATAGCTTATATGGATTCTGATTGAAATAAACCAAATACGAAAAAATATTTTTAAGACAAACAAGGACATCTGAAGAAGACTCAGTATTAAAAGATATTAAGGAATTATTTTTACTTTTGTAGGTGTTGTAATTTTGGTTATATGGGGGAAAAAGTATTTGTTGGTGAAACAGTACAATATCTGGGATTTGCTTTAAGGTGTGGGAGGGGGGTGTAATAAGATGAAACCAAATTGATAAAATGCTAATAATTACTGATGAGTATGGGAATTTAATATAAGTTGTCTACTTTTTTTTTTTTTTAAGATTTGTTTATTTTGGAGAGAGAGTGAACACACGCATAAGCAGTGGGAGGGTCAGAGGGAGAGAATCTTCAAGCAGACTCCGCACTGAACACAGAGACCGACACAAGACTTGATCCCGTGACCCATGAGATGATGACCTGAGCCGAAACCCTCAACCAACTGAGCCAGCCAGGAGCTCTAGTTGTCTATTTTTGTTTATGACTGAAATATCCCATTACAAAACATTTATTAAAATTAAAGACAGCAACACGAGGGCAAGACAAGAAAATGAAAACTCTACCAAGTCCAGAAAAGAAAGAAAATATATAAACAGATAAAGCAGGTCAAAAATAAAGCACTAAATCGGATGGTGAAAGTATACCCAAATAGATCAACAATCACAATAAATAAAAACGGACTGAATGCACTGATTAGCAAAGATTTTCAAATGAGATTAAAGGAATAATCTAGCTATATTATTATACATATTATCATGAGAGACTCACCTAAAGCAAAAAGTTGCAAGATAATTAAAAGTAAAAGGATAATAAAAGACATACCCTCTCCAAAAAAAGTTGGTGTAGTTATACTAAAATTAGGCAAAATAAATTTTAAGGTATTATTAAAGATATAAAGAGTCCTTGCAAAATGATAAAAGATGTGACTTACCAGGAAGATACCGTGATTTCAAGTTTGAATGTACCTAATAATACATCTCCCCAAATTTATAAAACAGAACTGACTAAACTATGAGAAATTAATATGTCCACCACTGTAAAGGGAGATTAACTCATTTCTCTCAGTAATAGATTAAGCAAACTAAAAATTAATAAGAATACAAAAAATTTGAACACAGTAAGTAATAAGTTCAAATCTAATGACATACATGGAACTTTGCACATAACATCAACAAACACCCACTATTCCCCAGCACAGAGGAAACATCAAAACGGATCAAGCATTCAATTAAGGCAGTTTCAGCAAACATCAAGGAATCGTAAACCCCATGCAATTAAGTTAGAAACAGATATCCAAAAAAGAAATTTAAAACCCTGTAAATCTGCAGATTAAAATATCCACTTCTAAATAACTCAGTGGTGAAAAAAGAAATCATGGGAAACATGAAAAAACACTTATCTCTGAGCCATAACGGCACTAAATTATTATTCAGCTACGAAGAAGGGATGAACTACTGATCCGTGATGAACCCCAAAAGTGTTAAGTGAAAGAAGCTACACACAAAAAAACCACATATGGTTCCAATTGTATGAAATGTCCTGAAAAGGCAAATCTATAGGCACAAAGTAAATAAAATGAATAATTTCTTAGGGATGCCCAGGTGGCTCAGTTGGTTAAGTGTCTGACTTCGGCTCAGGTCATGATCCATGATCCCAGGATCATGGGATTGAGCCCTATGTCAGGCTCCCTGCTTGGTGCGGAGCCTGCTTCTCCCTCTCCCTCTCCCTCTGCCCCTGCTCATGCTCGCTCACTCTCTCTCTCTCAAATAAATAAATAAAATCTTTTTAAAAAAATGAATAATTTCTTAAAAAAATGTGACCAAAACTGTTTTAAGAAGAAAAAGAAAAACAAAACAGATCTTTGAACCTGTACTAAAAAAATAATAATAATAAATAATCATCACAGGCCAATTTCACTCAAGAATGTAGATGTAAAAAACTGATATTAAGTATTAGATATTAAGTCAATGTATCAAAAAATACATCATAACCAAGATGGTTTTAAAACAATAATTCAAGGGGCACCTGGGTGGCTCAGTGGATTAAAGCCTCTGCCTTCAGCTCATGATCCCAGGGTCCTGGGATCGAGCCCCACCTTAGGCTCTCTGCTCAGCAGGGGGCCTGCTTCCTCCTCTCTCTCTCTGCCTGCTTCTCTGCCTACTTGTGATCTCTGTCTGTCAAATAAATAAATAAAATCTTTAAAAAAAACCAATAATTCAAAAATATTTCAACATTAGGACATGTATCAATGTAATTCAACATATTAACACACTGAAAGAGAAAAAATTGTATGATTGCCACACGAAACAAATCGAAGGCATTTGATAAATCCAATACCTGTCCATGATAAATGTAATACATGATAAAAATTCTAGCAAACTAAGACCATAAGGGAACATTTATAGCCCTTAGAAAGCTACCTGTCAAAAACCTACAGCAAACATTATACTTAGTGTGGAAATCTTAACAGCAGTGCCACTGAAATGAGAAACGAGATTAAAGATTTCCAGGTTCACAGAGTCTAATCCACATTGTAGTGAGGGTCGTAGAAATGAAAATGAGGAAACGTAGTAACTGGTTTAAAGATTAAAACAAAAAATAAGAACTGCCTTTCTCTTTTTGTAGACTATATGATTATCTGTAGTGAAAAGCTAGGAAAATTTAGTTAAATTATTAGAATTAGTAAAAACTCGACGAGGTTGAGTACATAAAACTGTACTTCTGTACTCCAGGCACTAAGTCAGAAAATATACTTTCTAAAAAGATATTATTTCTTCTAAATGTACATCAAATTGAATATATAATCACAGAGGAAAATCTGATCTTAAAAGTTAATTCAAGGGGCACCTCGGTGGCTCAGTCTGTTGAACGTCCAACTCTTGATTTCAACTCAGTTCATGACGGCAAAGTCCTGAGATCAAGCCCCGTGTCAGGGCTCCCCACGCTGCAGGGGTCTGCTTGAGATTCTCTCTCTCCCTGTCTCTCTGCCCCTTCCCCTGCTCATCCATACACATGCTTTCTCTCGGTGTCAAATAAGGAATCAAGTCTTTAAAAAAAAGCCCCCTTGAGCTTTATTGAGCAGATTCGCTGCCAGTAGTGGGACGGGTAAATAAACATAGCGCCACTCTGCAAGTCGTGTAGTTTAGAAAAAGAAAAGAGAGCAAAAGGGAAAAATAGGCTAGAAAGTCCTTACTTTGCAACCAGTGTGATAACAGATTCAGGCAAGGATCATCCACGGCTGCTCAGTCATTGGGTCAAAGACAGGGAACAGGACAGTCACAGGCTCCAAGTATCAGCCCCGGATTAATTAATGACTCAAGAAAAAGGCAACTTACAATGGAGAGCTCTGACAGAGACTGATGTCACCATGTGCTCAAACTCAGGATCAGCACTAACGGGAGAAGCTGACGTTACAAGATCTGGTAAGAGGTATGCAATGTCACCTCCGTAACAGTCTTGCTAAAACGAGGGACCCGACAGACTTCAATCTAATCATGAGAAAGCAACCAGTTCACCCAGTGGGACGTTCTACTGGACAAGTGCCCTGAAATCTAGGTACACCCCCCCGCCCCCACGCACCCCCCCAACTCATTGTTTAGCCGTTCCGAGGCGATAACCCAGGAAACTGAACCTGTACCCTCAAAGGTTAGGAGTTAGGGGGAGGAGGGGTACTAGGCCCAACAGTCAACAGGGGGCATCGGTAGGAAGTGGGGCTCAGGAGCAGGGGTGGGGTTTGACCTACTCACCTCCCGGATGGCCCCGTCACAGACCCGAATGACATTGAGGAATGTGGGCATGACCTGCGGCAGGAACTGCACACACTTGAGGCCCAGGGACTTGAAGATGAAGGTGATGGCCTGGACGACCATGGTGTGATGGTGCGACAGGGACTGGTCTCGGAAGATCCGCATCAGCGCCACCATGGACACGGCGGGGTAGAACTCATCCAGCGGCAGGTTGCCCATGTTGACCAGCATCTCACTGGTGCTGTAGTCGGCTAAGACAAAACCATGGCAACGGTCATGAGCTATACGTGCCACGACCGACTCGGAGCACGACCTGGCTAACAAGCAGCCAGACTGTCATTCAGCGGGACAGATGACAAACCCACAAACAGGCTCTCACCGTGAAGAATGCGAGAGCCTTTGGCTGTTCTATTACCCCAACCACAAAAGGCTGGAACAGTACATGATGGGTTTTCTTTAAATTGCTCGGTTCAACTTCGCTTATCATTACAGTTGACAACTTCGTAGTTGAAACCATCAATAAAAATAATTACTCTCCCAAATGAAAGTAAAGGGAATCAAATTGGGCTAACATCTGTTCACCAGCTGCTCGGTGCCCCCAGGGACGTCGGATGAGGGAGCGGCAAATGCTAGCTGACCTGAACCACAAGGATCGTGAAGACTGGGTGAGGGGAGGGTGGACGGTTCACTGACGAGGCCAAGCACTAGACCAGCCGAGACTGGACTGGCGCCGTGGAGCAAGGACGAAATGTGCAGGGGCTGGGCTGAGACTCTGTTCCTGACCGCCCGGGTCTGGAGGGTAACGTCAGAGCTATGCTTCTCTGCTCGACGGAAGAAATGGAAGCAACAGGATCCCACCCATGGAGTTCAGAAACAAATTACTTCTAAAAGGCTCAGGGGTTGGAGCACTGGTCTTGTAGAAACAAAATACTTTGGGAAAACAACCTTTTGCTGGAAAGGCTGGAAAAGCCACTGTTGAACTTTTACTCTTCTGGAAATAAGCCTGCCTGATGAACAACAGGTTAAGTCTAGAAAAATCTGCCGTCGCCCCATACCCTACCCAATCGCTTAGGGTACTTGTCAAAAGGCAAAGGGGCTCCAAGGCCAGACCAGCTGATGAAAAAGAGAGCCCTGGATTCGGATTGCTACCAGTTTCTCTGCGCCCCTAAGCCTGGCCTCAGGTTTCCCTAGCAATTAAAACAAGGAGAATAAATTCTGCCCTTTCCTCCCTAGGTGTCATGAGAATAGAAAACATCAAAGAAGACTAACAAAGAATGAGAGATGAACAGAGCGGATGGGGTGATAATTCACATCTCTCTCATCAGCACCAAAAAGTGGGTATAGACTTGGCCTGTTGACCCTTGACAAAGAACGTGGACAGACGGAAGGGCTCTGGACACGCCGGGAAGCAGCATTCCTGTTGTGATTCAGGAGAAAACTTGACTTTCCATTCAAAAGTCATGAAGTGAGCCAATAGGCTCTAATTTGTTATCAAAGCCCAAGGCTCTTTCTGAGCACAGCCAGCAAGGACTTTGTGAGGCAGGAACTTGGCGAGTCTCTCACAGTTCCCCTCCACTTACAGGAATCCTGACTTGACTTGGATTCAGACAGGCTGACAGCGGAAGCATCGCGGGACTGGTCAATCATGCCAATGTTTACTTTGTGCTTGTAGGGATCCAGGGCCCCCAAAAGCCCTAACACACGGATAGCCTGGGTGAGAAAGGGGAGGGGAAAAAGAAAACATCCATCACAATGTCCGGTGTTGGTTTCATGACTACTCCTCCTCTCATGTCCCATGACACCCAGTTCACATCTGAATGACCAGTTAGAAGAACAAAACGGAGGGCAGGACATCTCATCAACACTCCGTCACAGCACGTTAATGTTACAATCTCTCCATTCTTCCAGCAAAGTCTTTAAAGAACCAAGTTTGCCATGGTCCCTACCTCTCTCCGTGTCCCCTGGTTCTGCTCAGTCTTCAGAAAATTCAGCAGGACCTCAAGCAAAGTGGGGTATTTCCTGTAGGGCTCTACCACATAGCCAGTGCTGGCCACCAACTGTCCCAGGGTCCACAGAGCCACCTGGACAAGCAATAGAACAATGGTTTGTTGAGTCAGTGAGAGAGAAGAGAAAGCATGGTTTGTACTTTCCGTTAATGACGCAATGAAGTGGGATGCCTGGGTGGCTCAGTCAGTTAAGCGTCTGTCTTCCGTTCAGGTCATGGTCCCAGAGTCCTGGGATCGAGTCCCGCATTGGGCTCCCTGCTCAGTGGGGAGCCTGCTTCTCCCTCTGCCTGCTGCTCCCTCTGCTTGCATGCTCTGACAAATAAATAAATAAATTCTTTAAAAAAAAAAAAAATGATGCAATGAAGTGTTAGAGGCTTTTGCAAGAAAAGACATTTCCAGGACAGGCACTAACCATGAACAGAAATCCTTGAGAGTCCGGGCATAAAAACAAGGCCACAAACCAACATAACCATTACTAGATAAAGAGATAAAAGAAGAGCCCCACCATTCTCAATGGAAATACACAGTCCTTCCACATCCTGAGTGATTAATGGGAGAAATCAATTTAAGAGGAAATTAAGATTGTTCTTAATTTTGGTCTAGTTATCTACTGACCTCGGTGACCAAACTAAATGAAGCCGGGGCTGGGGAAGGGTGTGCTGAAGCTCTATTTGCCTCCATAGCCACAGGCCCAGGCTTTCTCTTTCCCTCTTGGGGTTGGGGCTCTGACAGATGACCTGGATTTTTCTTTTACCACTGGCCACTGGCCAGCCCTGAGGATTACTGAAAGTGACTCCAGGTCAGGATGGCAGCTAATTCTGGCTCCAGATCTTTCTTCATTTTCCTCAACAGATACTTCCGAGTACTTATTGTGTGCCAAGCTTTGGCTCAGGCACTGGCTGGGGGCACTAAGTGACAAAGAGAGGCAAGGGCCCTGGCCTCCCAGGGGCTTGTTCTGTCCAGTTCGGAAGGAGCAGTACTCACCTGCCTTTTAGCCAACAGAGAGGAGTCCTGCAGCATGTCCATGATGGTAATAAAGAGTTCGTCCACCCATTTCCTCATTTCTAGGCCACTAACCTATAAAATGAAAAAGAGGGTGGAAGGTAAGATTAGAGATTATGGCATTACAAAGTATTTTGATTTCCTCAGAGGCTAAACAGTATTCTTTCCATCCTACGGAGAAAGCAGCTGTCCCCTTACCTGAGCCAATTCTCCTATCGTAGCCAAGACATTATTGATCACACCTGGGTTTGGATCAGGGTCCGGATCTTTCAGTTTCAAAATTAAAGCCTATGAAAAGAAGGGATGATAAAAACGGATGGAGAACAGAATCTACTAGAAACCTTTCTTTCACGTAAGTAAAATTCACCCGAGAGACCATTTCAACCCTAGATAAATTACTTCTAGGCTTTATGAATCCAGGATTTCTCCAGAATGTGGATTTTAAAACTTTTCTCCTAGCCTAGTTAGATGTATGAGAAAGCTGAGAAACGCCTTGAGAAAAACACGTTTCCCGTGCCTTCTCACACAGTACCTGATCATCCGCCAGATTCACATAAGTTTTGAAAGATTTCAAAAGCCTCTAACATATTCGAATTTTAAAGCTAATTTTTTTTTCACTTTGAAGTACCTATTTTATGCCACTCTCTACCTACTTCTCCTTTCCAAGCACATTTGATGATGTGCTGGGATGGCTGTATCTTATCTCTTATAGGGAGAGCCCTTTCCTGCAACTGGTGAGATTTTCACTGTTCTTTCACTAAGAATGCTTGATGTGGCCCTTGACCCTGAGCCTGGGGCCAGAGAAACTGTCTACTAAAACACTCCCATTGTCTCAAAGGAGCAGACATAAGATGACTCGCAGAGAAAGTGCCAGTTTCTCTAACTGCTGTGAGTTACCTTCAGAATGGGCTCCATGTAGGGGCGGATGAGCCGGGGGGCATTGGAGACCAGGTGCCCCAACATGCGGGCACTCTGCTCTTTGATTCTTCCAATGCCACTGTGCTCCAGCTCCGTCAGAATCTGCAGGAAAGAAAGGGGTGGTATGGTAGAGAAAGTTCTAGAGAGGAACGGTGTATCGAAGGGGAAACATGGCAGGGAACCATAGGAAGGAACCAGAACTGCACTACAGATCAAGGAGCTGCTGGATCCTCCACAAAGGCCAACTGTCGAGGACACAGCAGTGGTGGGAAGAAAGACTGCTGGAAATCAGCCCCAGCCCCCATGGTCCCCCAGCCGTCCCCGAGCACAGCTTTACCAGTACGGCACAGGCCCAAGGGGCTGGGAACACCAGCAGGGACAGCGAGAGCAGGGGTCTGCAGAAACGAGGAACAAGGGAAGGGTTCTCTTCGAAAACAATCTTTGTCTGGACAGCAAATCACTAAGGGGGCCTATAAGTAATGACAAAGAACCAGAGAACAGTCAGAACAGCTCTGCTATTGAAAGAAATATTAATACTCAGTAGCGGTTTCAGGGACGTCTAGATAAACCCAAACGGTGAGGGATTATACCAACAGAATCCCCTTGGGCCTTGATGAACAGAAATAACAAGTTTGTTCTGACATCCTTAAAACACCAGTAAACCAGCATGTTCTATTCACCGTGACACAGATATAAACAACTTAATAAAGAGAGACTTCTGGCGAGCTGAAGTTGCTGGAAGGAAATCTCTGAACCGTGAGAAAAGTGCATGTTAACTCAGCTACCCAGAGGAAGAGTTTATAACTTAATAATATGTTTTGTCTTAGGTTACTGATTTAATAATTCTGACTTTCTGGATTCCCCCTGGCAGCCTGTTTTCCCCCGTCACAGCAGACAGCAGTGAGAGGGGACAGAGGGGCTGCTGAGAACAGACCCACAGGAGTCAGGAGATGGCTGGCAGGGAGGAAACAGATGCCCACGAGGAGAGCGCCAATCTCCGGAGCATCAAGGGCCAAATCAAAGATCCCCGAATTCACTTCCAGAGCCGGCAAGCATCCCTGTGCCCTGACAACAATACCCCAGAGCCCCCTCTGATGATCGACAGGCATGAGGAAAAGAGGCATGAGGAAACGTCCCATACCAAAGCACGCAAATGTACGATTCAACTTGTGAAGGTCTGTATCCACACTTGAAAACAAGAAAAATTATGCACCCAAAACCATAAGATACCTAGCAATAAACCTAACCAAAGAGGCAAAGAATCTATACTCAGGAAACTATAAAGTACTCATGAAAGAAATTCAGGCAGACACAAAAAAAAGGAAAAATGTTTCATGCTCATGGATTGGAAGAACAAATATTATGCAAATGTCTATGCTACCTAAAGCAATCTACACATTTAATGCAATCCCTATCAAAATACCATCCATTTTTTTCATAGAAATGGAACAAATAATCCTAAAATTTATATGGAACCAGAAAAGACCTTGAATAGCCAAAGGAATATTGAAAAAGAAACCCAAAGTTGGTCGCATCACAATTCCGGACTTCAAGCTCTATTACAAAGCTGTCATCATCAAGACAGTATGGTACTGGCACAAAAACAGACACATAGATCAATGGAACAGAATAGAGAGCCCAGAAATAGACCCTCGACTCTATGGTCAACTAATCTTCGATAAAGCAGGAAAGAATGTTCAATGGAAGAAAGACAGTCTCTTCAACAAATGCTGTTGGGAAAATTGGACAGCCACATGCAGAAAAAGAAACTGGACCTTTCCTTACACCACACACAAAAATAGACTCAAAATGGATGAAGGTCCTCAATGTGAGAAAAGAATCCATCAAAATCCTTGAGAACACAGGCAGCAACCTCTTCGACCTCAGCCACAGCAACTTCTTCCTAAGAACGTCGCCAAAGGCAAGGGAAGCAAGGGCAAAAATGAACTATTGGGATTTCATCAAGATCAAAAGCTTTTGCACAGCAAAGGAAACAGTCAACAAAACCAAAAGAAAACTGACAGAATGAGAGAAGATATTTGCAAATGACATTGTCAGATAAAGAGCTAGTATCCAAAATCTATTATAAAGAGCTTAGCAAACTCAACACCCAAAGAACAAATAGTGTAACCAAGAAATGGGCACAGGACATGAACAGATATTTCTGCAAAGAAGACAACCAGATGGCCAACAGACACATGAAAAAGTGCTCCACATCACTCGGCATCAGGGAAATACAAATCAAAACTACAATGAGATACCACCTCACACCAGTCAGAATGGTTAAAATTAACACGTCAGGAAACGACAGATGCTGGCGAGGATGCGGAGAAAGGGGAACTCTTCTACACTACTGGTGGGAATGCAAGCTGGTGCAACCACTCTGGAAAACAGCATGGAGGTTCCTCAAAAAGTTGAAAATAGAGCTACCGTACGACCCAGCAATTGCACTACTGGGTATTTACCCTAAAGATACTAATGTAGTGATCCGAAGGGGCACGTGCACCCGAATTTTCATAGCAGCAATGTCCACAATAGCCAAACTATGGAAAGAACCTAGATGTCCATCAACAGATGAATGGATAAAGATGTGGTATATATATATACAATGGAATACTATGCAGCCATCAAAAGAAATGAAATCTTGCCATTTACGACGACATGGATGGAACTAGAGGGTATTATCCTGAGCAAAATAAGTCAGTCGGAGAAAGACAACTATCATATGACCTCCCTGACAAGAGGAAGTGGAGATGCAATGTGGGGGGGTTGGGGGTAGGAAAAGAATAAATACAACAAGATGAGATCGGGAGGGAGACAAACCATAAGAGACTCTTAATGTCACAAAACAAACTGAGGGTGGCTAGGGGGAGGGGGGTAGGGAGAGGGTGGTGGGGTTATGGACACTGGGGAGGGTATGTGCTATGGAGACTGCTGTGAAGTGTGTAAACCTGGTGATTCACAGACCTGTACCCCTGGGGCTAATAATACATTTTATGTTTATAAAAAATTAATAAATAAATAAAAATTTTTTAAAAAGAAAAATTAAAAATTTGGGGGTTTCAAGGGGTAAGCTCAGTACATGGTAAGTTCATTCAACAGTGTGTCACATTCTCCAGTATCAGGAAAACTGAGATGGCCTGATAGCCTGGCGGCTTATTGTAACCTTCTAGAGGACACAGGCCATGCCTGGCTTGTTCGCTAATGTTTCCAGCACCCAGCAGGACCTGGAAGGTGGAAGATATCCAAAACATCTATTGACTAAATGAACACACTGATATTCTCATTAGGAAATATTTCTATATCGGGCTTCTTTAAGCAGGATTTGGGTTGGCAGGCTCAACAATGATTTGTTTTCCTTCCCAAAACCTTAGGGATTTTAAGAAAGACTTCAAAGGATAGGCGCTCAACACAGGCCAGCAGTTGAAGAAATAAACCACCAGGCTACAAACAGAAGCGCCAACATAATACAATCCTCAATTCGTTGACTGATGACATAACTTATAGTCACTTTAGTTATGATTGTGAATACACATTTCTCTAGGATGAAAGTTACGTATGTTAATGATTTTTCTGTGTTTACGCTCTTTCTGTGGGTGGGTCAAGAAGCAGATCAAGAGGGAGGGACGGGGTGGAGTCGGGGGACAGGAAAGGACTGGATGAGGCACCCTGAGACCCAGAAGAGGCGGGTGGAAAGAAGTCGAGGCAGAAAGGACTGGACCATACACCACTCGCAAGGAGGCCATTTATGTGGGTAGGTGGAGACAGAAACTGGGGAACCAGGTTTTAGCAGGAATGGAAAATCCTGGGGCGCCTGGCTGGCTCAGTCCGTAAAGCATGCAACTCTTGACTTGGGGTTGTGAGTTCAAGCCCCACGTTCGGCAGGGAACCTACTTAAAAAAAAAAAAGTCCTAGTAGATCAAGCCACAAGGCCAATCTGAAGCTACCTTTGGTTCTAGCCTTCTAGCTGGCTTAGCTTGGCATCTGATATTATTTAAGAACGAACGCCAGAGACCACAGACTAGGGCAATGACCACGAGAAGCAATGTTGGAACCATTCTCATCCTTGGCCTCTGTGCCTGACCTGGCATCAGCAAGAGCAGGAGAGCGGAAGGACGGAGGGGTGCTGCGAAAACGAGACATCATCTGCGGGCTGAGCGGAGAGGGCCAAGAAATGCAGTCTCGGGTGACTTGCCAGGAACAAGAGAAGAGCTGCAGAAGAGGTTAGCTGGGATAGGAGGGCCCCTGGAGTTACACTGCCGAGAGGCTGATGAGGTGATGAGCACTGGAACTACAACTGTGAAGCTGGGGAAACAAGGACTCTTGGAGCCAAAGGCGGCTTTTACCGGGTATCTCGACCTTTCTCTCCCTTCCTGGTCCTCGTCTCTCTTTCCCCCAACCACTCTCACAATGACAGTCCCTTTGCCATTGCCTCTAGGTCCAACTGTCACACCATTACCTGGATGAGCATCTTGCGCAGGAAAGGCATGACGAAGGCCGGGTTCATGCTACTGAGCCGCCCCACGGTGCAGATGGCCAGCTCCCGGATCTCAAACACCTGATCGTTCAGGGCCACAAACAGGGCCTGCAAATTCTCTGCCTGAGCCAGGTGGGCATCAAAGCGCTCATCCAGGGATGCCAAGACACAGTAGCGGATGTCAGGGTCTGCAAGAGCAATTATGCCTTTGAACGCCTCTTCAATGCCATCACCCTGCTGGCCATTTCCCAGATTCTGGCCCCACTAACTCCAGCCTAGTGAGAGGGTACCACGTACCCTTCTCTCATCTCACCTGTCAAATCTTTTTTGTACTCACAGAAGCAACAACAACAGAAATTAACGACAGATTCTTTTATACCAGTAGGCTGGAGTAGCCAAGCCCAGCACTTTGGCTGAGACATCAGCGGGCTAAGGCCAAAAGTCTCTAGAGAGGCCACGCAATGCAACTGGCTAATCCCAACTGCCCCGGGCGCGTAAACTCCCCTAGACTGCTCCTGTCTCATCAGCCGTACCAGGATCTGTTATCCCAACCACGAGCAGCTTGCTGAGCACATCTGCCACCACTTGCACTGCGGTCTGGCTGACCACGTGAGCGTGGCCGCTGATGAGGTGCACGGAGGGCGTGAGCAGGCGGGAGCAGGTGCGGGCAGCTTCCATGCGGATCTCCTTGTGCTCACTGTTTAGGAAATGATCCGCACAGTGGCGGACGAACTGGGTCAGAGAGTGGCCTGGATACAAAGGCAGAGGGAAAACAAAATAAACACTGCCGCTCCAGACGGGAGACGTACAACTAGCTAGCTGCATTTTTCATTTCATGGCTACGAATTCAATTTTCAACAAGATATTGACCCAGAACGCTTCTCTTAAAAAAGGCAACAAATGGGTTTCCGATTGGCAGAAAGGCAGAAGGGAGGCAGAGGAGCGGGGAGACCGAAAACAGGCATTCCAGCCCCCCCCCCATCCTAATCCTTTATTTCCTTCAAAGAATGAATTATTTTGTTTTATTCTGACCCAAACCTTTATATTCCCAGAGAGTAAAACAATCCTTGATCAAATTTACCTTGTCTATTTTAGTTCCCAGATTTGAATACCAAAAGACAGTCTGGCGTAGGCTGGGTTTAAATAGAGCTACTTTCTATTCATTACAAGTACATTATCCTGGGTGTTGATCAGTGCAAGTAGAGGGGCTACAAGAGGGAAACCACAGATGGCTATAAGCATTCAGATCGCATGTTTAGGCTTTTGTACTTGCTTGTTCTCCTTCAGTCTTGATCACTGCCACCTATGTGATTTTCAATTTCAAAAGTATCTGTTTTTCTCTCCTGAAATAGATCTCCCTAGGGCATTGATATGGGTTTATCTGCAGCTTAGAACTCCACAGTACAGCACTCTTGAAAATCATACTGCCATAGGAATGGAAATACTTAAAAGCCTCCCGGCTTAAACATTTTAAAGCATTAAATACCATCTCAGCTTCATGGATGTGGGGGGGATGGGGAGCTCCATCTCTGACTTTCTCATCTCTGAAGCAAGGAGATCAATGCATAATTTCCCTGAGCACCATCTGCCCCCAAACTCAGGATGGGACAGAGAGACAGAGAGCAGAAATTTACAGCATGCACAAAGAGCCCAGGAGGCTGAGCTGCTACAAGGTCAGCTACCTGTTCTCCTGGATCCCCAGTAAGATCCAGGACTTCAAGGCGCCCTCCTTCTTTTCCTGGGGTTCCCAGGAACACTCACTGTCTTGGCAAAGCGGCTGCAATTTCTTACCTTCGAACTCGAAGCTGCCAAGAGTACGCAGAGCCAGAGTAATGCTGCCCACATCACTGGCCTCAGGCAGGGCTGTGAGGCCAGGGGAAGCCAGCTGATGGGCCAGGCCCTTGGGCATGCCTGGGTGCCGGAGGGGTTTGTGCATCAGGACCAGGGACAGCATCTTCAGGAGCCCATCCTGGATGTCCTTCTTCAGCTGTGGAATCTGTCGGCTCAGGTCATACAGCACAGCAGTGAGGGCAGGGCTGAGGGGAAGGAAACCAGGCACTTAAGGCACTGGACAGACATTTGTCTGCTCTTGAGAAGAAACAGCCCCTCTTATCCAGCAAGGGGATTGGGGGCACCACTGCTTGGTCTTTAAAGTAGAAAGAATACTATAAAATAGAAGAAATGTCCTGAACTCTCTCGGCCATGTCAGAGATTTCAAAACAATCTACGAATTTCTGGTCTTTGCCAGAACTTGCTTAATGTAATTTAGACACTGCTGAAGACCAAGTCTCAATAAACAATCCGGGAAGCAAACGGGGAGCACCACCCTTATTTTATAGATAAAGAGAACTAAAGCGAGAAAAACCAAGCAGTTTCCCAACGATGCCGTGAACAGCTGCAAACATCAGCTGAGCCTGTCTTCTGTGCAAGGCCCGGTGCCTGGAACACGACTCTTTCACTTAACCCATGTGACAACCTTGGATAAGAGCAGCTGCTATTATGCCCACTTTTCAGGTGAGAAAACTGAGGCTCGGGGAAGTTAAGTAATTGGTGAGAATCACACAGCTAACTAGAGACGGAACCAGGGTTTGAAACCAGGCTGTGTTTAGTGTGAACTCTCCTGCCTTTCCAATTTAATGAGCAAACACACACGCTCCGCTCTATCAACTCTGTCCCATATGCCACGGTCAAGGCTCGTACTACCCAAGATGGGAGAAGCTCAGGTTGCTGACACCCACCTCAGTCCCACTGCCAGCATGGGCTCCAGCAGCTCCTTGATATCCTGTTGGATGCCTGGCCCCATCGCCCGGGCCAGCATGCTGATACAGGTGAATACTGTGGCATCTACCTGCATGGCTTTCTGTCTCCTGCAGGGGACCAAAAGAGTGGCTACTTCAGGCACAATGACATTGTGGGATTTCCCACCTCCAGATCACCTTGGGACAAGGAGGGCAGGGGATCAGGCATGGCCAAAATTTGCTGGTGCCCATGTTATCTACTGCACAATTCTAGGGGGCCCACCACACCCGAGACACTGTAGATTTGAATTTACAACAATCCAGCAGATGGCAGTCATGTATCTTGAGGAAGGGGCCCCTTTCTCAAATTTGCACACAAGGCATCATACGGGTTAGTGGGGCTGGCCGAGGTACCTATTTAGGAAGCAAACTGAACAGTGTATATTTCAGGGACCCGGGGTAGGGCGCATCCATCATATGGAAAGAAATTCTTCTCCCCCACGATGAGAAGGCTGGGCTTTAGAATGGGGAGGCTTATCCCTTCACCAGACTAATCCTTGCTACTAACACAGAGGATCAAAACACAGCTATATATAGCCAACACTGACCACCCTCCAGCCTTAGAGGCGACACCCTGGCCTCTCCAGCTTGCGGGGTGCTGAAGGTTTTTCTCGTATCCTCTTTACTGGATGGCTACAAGGGGTAGAATAATGCACCTCACTTTAGTGATAAGGAAAAAGTGAGCATTAGGTCCCTTCACTTCTAGTCCAGAAGCGCTCTCTTCAGGTCTTATATCAAAAGACCTTTGAAAGCCGGAGAAAAGAGCAAAACTAGGGATTCCCAGTTAATTATAATACCGAAAACAGCACTGGCATCTAACGTGTTCACACGGTATTCAGAGTCCCCAAATATTTATATATGGATATGACTTCATTTGAAAAGCCTGTCACTCCACTGAGGAAGGGTTGAGCTTTGTGTGATTTGCTACACCCTGGGGCTTAATGATGAGGAGAACAGGCTTAAGCTCCATGGAAACTGGGATGGAGCATCTTAAGGTGGAATCATAACAGAGATGCTTACTTATGGGCAAAGTCCTTAGGGGGTAGGGCTGCACGGATGATGTCCAGCACCCGAGGTAAATAGACCTTAAACTCAGATCTCACAGCCACAGAGAGCAGCCCCAGGGCTTGGAAGGCTGCTGTACGTTCCTTCTCCTTCTTGACACAGCTTAAGACATGGTTCATGGTGTCCTGGAGGTACTGGGTATCTGATCATAAGAAAGACAAAGCATATGGTTCAAGGTCAGGGTTGGTGTATATATCAAAGGTCAGAGTTCCTATAAAACACTTAAATATAAGAATAAATTAATGGAGAGGCGCATGGAGGCTCAGTGGGTTAAACATCTGCCTTTGGCTCAGGTCGTGATCTCAAGGTCCTGGGATCGAGCCCCATGTTGGGCTACTTGCTCAGCGGGGAGTCTGCTTGTCCCTCTCCCTCTGTCTCTCCCCTTGCTTGTGCTCACTCTCTCTCTCTCAAATAAATAAAATCTTAAAAAAAAAAAAAAAAGGAGGGGCGCCTGCGTGGCTCAGTCAGTTAAGCAGCTGCCTTCTGCTCAGGTCATGATCCCAGGGTCCTGGGATTGAGCCCCACATCCGGCTCCCTGCTCAGCGGGGAGCCTGCTTCTCCCTCTCCCTCTGCCTGCCACTCTGCCTACTTGCACCCTCTACCTCTCTGTCAAATAAATAAATAAATAAATAAATAAATAAAATCTTAAAAAAAAAAAAAAAGGAATAAATTAAGAGAGCCTGTTGAAAAAAGGTAAAGAATTTTAGAGGCTGTATTAACGGAAGTCTTAAGCTTGATAATCACTCCTCAGATACATCTTTTGGAAATATTAGAAATGTAAGATTTTTTTCCCACTTTAATTAAAAACAAAAAAACAAAATCTTAAAGGGTCTCCAAAAACAATAACATTGCTTAATTATCCCCATTAGTGCTACATTTTGAGGGAAAGACTACATGCTCTTGTTTAAGAAATACATGCTAAATCTTGCTTAAAAACAAAGAGATGATCATCTAAACTATTTTATATTACACTGAAATTTAAAGTAATATTGAATACTGTTGTAATAAACAGGCCACTCTATTCAGCTTAGGCCTGGAAATCACTTTGCTATTACCCAGAGATTTTTGTTATAGTTATATTTAATAGAACAAGATTTAGTCTGTAATTTGGGAAGCCACAAGTGTATTTTCATTAAGTTTCCATCAGCCAATGTGCACGGGTAAGCGATTCTTGGGCAATTTAAGCAAAAGTGTTATTACTCCTCTGAAGGTTGGAATTTCCTGATTTTTGCCTGTTCTGTTTCTTCCTTTTCCATCCTGCTGGCCTCAAGTCCACGCACCAGCAGAAACTATAGAGCAAGGAGGCAAGACCACACATCCGCTAGCAAGTGAGGGGTGCCGAGGGCCCGCAGAAGCTCATTTAGGAGGCAGCGGAGTCCAAACAACGTAGATGCCCCCTTGCATTTACTCTATAGAGAAAGGTCTTCTTTCATGGCTCTCGGGGTCAAAGCACTCTGGGGCTTGAAAACAGAAGAGCAGGGCTCCTGGGTGACTCAGTGGTTAAAGCCTCTGCCTTCAGCTCAGGTCATGATCTCAGGGTCCTGGGATCGAGCCCCACATCGGGCTCTCTGCTCGGCAGGGAGCCTGCTTCCCCTTCTCTCTCTGCCTGCCTCTTTGCCTGCTTGTGATCTCTGTCAAATAAATAAATAAAATCTTAAAAAAAAAAAAAGAAAACAAAACAGAAGAGCAAGGTGATGTAACCTTACAATCAGAGCACATCCACGAAGAAAATGGGACTTCTGCACGGACACAGCATTTCAGCAGGAAAGGAACTGAGGGTGACGTCCTTTGCCCAATTCGGCACCCTAAGAGACTAGGAATTGTTCGAGGTTCCAGCCCAATCTTGGCGTGTTTTTTTTTATATGGCCAAAGCTTACGTCATCGGGAAGTTCAAGCAATGACTTCCAAGCTGCAAGCTTTTAAAAAGTGGCACCTTCCCCATGAGCCCACATGTACGGGGGCTGCCCAGGCTGCATTTCAATGACACATTTTCGTATAATATTTAATAAAACAACAAAGACCCACATCAAAAGAATACACCTAGGGGCCCTCTGAGCCTTGGTATCCTGCTCCTAGGCAGTCCTTTGAACTTACTGGGGAAACTGCTTCTACAGCAGGCCAGACTTTGATCAAATTCAGCCTAGTTATTACTTTCTTTTGAACCACAGACTTTCAAACCATGGTTATTTAAAGCTCTACTGCACGGGGGCACGTCTGGTCATTAAAAAGGAGAACAGCTGCTGGGTACCAGGTAAGAAGAATGGAAAACTGAAAAAATACGATTTTCATGGTTATCCTTTCTCTCTGGTTCATTGATCTTATGTGGCTAATGGTCTCGCCCTTACTCAACACGTTCTCATCTCACGCGCAGCACGTTTAACGCCAACCATGTATTTTTCCCATTTCGTCTGGACTGGGGGGTGAGAAATGAGTCTGTGTGTTCTAGGAGGGAAAGGCAGGAGGGTCGGGTTGACCTTCCACTTCCCCTCCTGGCTCTCGGGTGCTCCTGAGTGCTTATTAAGCACAGGTGACGTGCACCGTAGTGAGGTGGGAAGAGATGTTCAAGACGGGGTCTCTCCACTCAGCGAGCAGGGAGGTAAGAGAAGGATATTAAGTATGAACAGACAACTAGAGTATTACTACCATTTTTAACCTTGACCTTCCTTCTAAAATGGATCTGAAGGGGAAGGGGCAGTAAAAGCAGAATAATGGCTTCCATCTACTGGGGCTTACTCTGGCCCTTGGACGAGGTGGTCAGGCATTCGCGCAGCTCATCTTGCAAGGCAAGGACTGACATTCCCCGCTGACAAGTCAGGAAGTGGAGGCCCAGGAGGGTCAAAGAATCTGGCTGACACCTCACAGTTGAGGACAGAAGTGGGATTCGTCCCAGGTCAGATGCCAAAGCCTTCCCACAGCTGGGGGCCCTAAAGGAAGGGGGAAGAGAGGACGCCCGGCTGGAGTCACCCAGGAAGGCTGTGGGGGGAAGCCAGCACCTGAGCTGGGACAGCTGCAGGAGCCAGTGCAACCGGGCAGGAAGAGGGAGGCCCACAGTCTGTCGTCTCTGAAACCTGCCTCTGAAACCTCCAGGCCCTCTTCCCTGTGAGCGGTGACCAGGGGCCGAAGCAGGCCGGCCACCGCATCCTCCCTGCCCCCACGGAGAAGCTACTGAGGAATATCTAAGACCCAAACTGCCCTTCCTTTGCTCTCTCCTAAGCCGGTCATGAACTTGTCTTCCATACATGCAAAGTTGCTTGGCTCCAGAACGGCCTCCCTGCCTGCACCCTGATTCTCCCTGGGACAGCTGCAGCAACCCTGAACGAGGCGAGGCTGAAATCAGACGGGAGGCGAAGACACCAGACACGGGCCCCGCAACTGGCTTCAAACGAGAGGCAGACGTGACTCTTGGGAACGACTTCTGTTCGATTTCCCTCAAACAGGGAATGACACACGTCTGCGGACAACCTCACCTGTGAAGGCAGAAGGTCGAAACGCGGCCAGGCGGGGCAACAAGTTAAGGATTGTCATCTGGATCAGCGAGTTCTTGCTATTCCTGCATTTCAGCACCCACTGGCACACCTGAGGGAGGAGGGCGAGGGTTGGTGAGGGAGCGGGAGCGGGAGCGGGAGCGCGGAGCTTGGGCGGGGGCGGGGGGGCGGGGGGAGCTCTTGCCACTTACCTGGTCAAATTTCTCCTCCATCAGGTCTCTGCAACACCGACTCTCCACCAGGGTAGATTTCGCTGGGCCGGGGGAAGCCCCGAACCCCATGAGGCCTTGGTGAGAGCTGTACCCCAGCAGTCCCACCAAGGCGTTGGACTGCGGGGGCTGGACGGCCTGGAAACTGGTAAAGGGGGTGATGTGGCGTGGTTTTGTGCCGAAGCCCATGAGGTCCTTGCAGTACTTGTCATGCACCAGCTGCTGCTGTGTGATTTCTTCCATTTCTTCTCTCAGGCGCTGTGTGGTAGGGGGAGGGGATCCGCTTTACTCACAGGTGCCATTTGCCTGGCCACTGTGGGCTCTGCAGAGTGACTCATCTGCCCCACCCTGAAGGGGAACTATTTTCAAAGCAGGGGGTGCCCGCTTCTCATCTTTCTGGATTTGCCCAGAACCTCGCAGGGGGTTCTGTCCTAATTCAGGCAGAAGGGCACCACCTACTGAACGATGAAGGCACAGCAGGGGGCTGGCTGCCAAGGACCCCTCCCTTGGTTTGGGAAAGCTGAGCTGCAAATGGCCGTGACTCCAGACCTAAGGTCGTGGCTGGGAAGCCTCCGGCGAGGGTGACCGGCAACCCCACGCCCGGGTCCTGGCAGAGAGGACAGTCTCCTCTCCTCATCAGAAACCCAGGCAGAAACAACTTGGGCAAGTAATTTTCTAGGGATCCGAGGAATTCCGTGGCAGGTGGGGACTAACCTGACTTACTGAGAATCCACATCTATGTCCTAGTCAAAGGGTCGCTTAGTGACAGTCCAAACTGAGAAGGACATAAAACAATTCGTTTCTCAACTTCCATACTGTTCTCGACACAGGCATTCTCACTTTTCCGAAATGTCCGGCACTATTCTTAACAAGCTCACCCAGGACGCTGATGCAGCTACATGGGACAATCAATTCTCAGTCTTCATCTTATCTTCATCTTATCTGACTTATCTGCAGCATTTGATCCAACTTAATATTTCCTTCTCTCTGAAAACTCTTTCTTCCTTGGCTTCTTGGATCCCGAGCTTTCCTGGCCCCTTAGATCCCCTCTCTTCCCCGCACGGCTGCCCCTTGGTCTCCCCTGTGTTGCTCATCTCCTGACCTTGGGTACCAGGCCCCACCTCTCCTGCAACAACACTAGTGCTCTGCTGGGGAACTAGTCACCTGGTCTCGGGACTTGACGTCACGGCTATGTGCTGATGACTCCCAAATCCACGTCTCCACCCAGATCCCCCCAAGAAAGACTCAGTGCTCTACCCAACAGGTGTCTCAAACTTAACATATTCATAAGCAAACTCCTGACCTTCTACCCCAAACCTGCTCCTTCAACCTCAGTCCTCCTGTCTCAGCAAATACCACCCTATCTTCCCAGTCACTCAGGCCCAAAACCTTGACTGCTCTCATTCCCACTGCGCCCCAAGTCCCAAATTCAGAATCTGGCTACTCCTTGTGCCTGCACAGGTCCCCCTAGGATTCAAGCTGCCAAAGTCCTCTGCTAAGGCCGATGCAGTTCCTTCCTAACAGGACTCCGGACATCAATCAGCACCGGCCCTGCCGATAATCCACTCAACACGGCGGCCACAGGGATCCTTCCGAAACATGAGTCTAACGTCGCTTCACTGCTCAAAACCCACTAATCGCTTCCCACATCACACACGTGGCCTATACGGCGGCTCCCAGGACCCCACACAATGTACCCCTTCCCTTGTCCCAGCATTCCTCTGACTCCATCTCCTGCCTCCTCTCTCCTGTCACACAGCTCAGTCCCAATGGCCATCTCGTTCCCCTCCACAAGCAGCCTGCTCCCGCCCCGAGGCCTTCGTGCCTACAGACCAGCTGTCTAGAATGCTCTGCCCAGGTCTCTCTTTGTATGGCTCTTTCTTACCTCCTTCACAACTGGGCCCAAATGTTACCTTCTAAAATGTAATCCTTGCTCCATGCTAGCACTTGCTGGTCTCTTCCCTGCCCTACTTTTCTCCAGAACATTTATCACCATACGATACCCTACAGCTGAGCCTTGAGCAGCAGAAGTGTGAACTGCACCGGTCCATTTACTGTGGATGTTTCCCCATAAACCCAGTACTTTCTCTTTCTTATGATTTTACCAGTATTTTATTTTCTCTAGCTTGCTTTGTTGCAAAAATGCAGTAAATTATACACATAACATATTGAAATGTGCGTTAATTGACCGTTTATGTTATCGGTAAGGTTTCTGGCCAACAGGAGGCTATTAGTAGTTACATTTGGGGGAATCCAAAGTTACGTGTGGATTTTCGACTGTGTGGGGGGACTGACGCCCGGACCCCTGCGTTGTTCAAGGGTCAGCTGTGTATCTTTTTACTTATTTGTGTATCGTTTCTCCCTGGTAGAATAGAATGTTTTATTCACTGCTGCATTATTCTGGCTCTTAGGACTTGGTGCAGATGACCCATGCAGGTGCTCAATGAGTATCTGTTGAATGAATTAACAAGTTATAAAATTATAACCTTACATCTGGAATAGTTCTTTAGAATTGACAAAATTTACAAAGTTCAATTTCATTTAAATCTATTTAGGTGACATTCTGTTCTCCTGGGAGAAAACAAGAGATCCCACAGTGGGGAAGGCTACGGGGGAAAGCCCAGGTTATACCTGGGTGGGGAATTCTCTGAGTCAAGCCTTGAACAAGGTGGAGATTAGGGACACAGATACCCCACGCAGTCGAAAATCCATGTGTAGGGGCACCTGGGTGTCAGTCGGTTAAGCCTCTGCCTTCGACTCAGATCATGATCTCAGGGTCCTGGGATCGAGCCCCGCATCAGGCTCCCTGGTCAGAGGGGAGTCTGCTTCTCTCTCCCTCTCTGCGCACCCCCACTCGTGCTCACTCGCTCTCTCTCAAATAAATAAAATCTTTAAAAATAAGTAAAGTAAACATAAGTAAGTTAAGTAAATAAATAAATAAAAGAAAATCCATGCATTACTTCTTCTTTTTTAAAGATTGTATTTAGGGGCACCTGGGTGGCTCAGTGGGTTAAAGCCTCTGCCTTCGGCTCAAGTCATGACCCTAAAGTCCTGGGATCAAGTCCCGCATTGGGCTCTCTGCTTAGCAGGGAGCCCGCTTCCTCCTCTCTCTCTGCCTGCCTCTCTGCCTACTTGTGATCTCTGTCTGTCAAATAAATAAAATCTTAAAAAAAAAAAAAGATTGTATTTATTTATTTGACAGAGAGATAGGAGAGCACAAGTAGGCAGAGCAGCAGGTAGAGGCAGAGAGAGAGGGAGAAGCAGGGTCTCTGCTGAGCAGGGAGCCCAACATGGGGCTCAATCCCAGGATGCTGGGATCATGACCTGAGCCGAAGGCAGCAGCTTAACCGACTGAGCCACCCAGCCCCCCCGATGTGTAACTTCTGACTCCCTTAAAACTTAATTACTAATAGCCTACTGTTGACCAGAAGTCTTACTGACAATAAACAAGTGATTAGCACACATTGTGTATGTGTATTCTATGCTGTATTCTTACAAGAAAGCAAACTAAGGAAAAGGAACTGTTATTAAGAGAATCATCAGGAAGAGAAAGTACATTCACGATACCATACCATATTTATCGATAACCAAAGTGTATGTCATCTATTGACAAGATGAATCGTCTGTCTGTACCTACGTGAATACTGTCTTATCTGGAGCAAAACAATGCAGATGTTATATGCATTACTAACACCACACAGCAAAAATGAAAAGATAAGGTAAAAAAGAAATTCGTATTTATTTATAAGGATTCAGGCACCGATAACAAAGACGTAGCAATAAGACTGTTCTAGGGCAGCTTAGTGACATCAAGACGATTGCTTCATGGTAGCCTAGCCTATACTCTAATGAATGAGTTGTTATTAAATTTTTATAGCATACAGTACTATAGTCATATTCATAATATAGTATTGGAAACACCGATTGATACATTTTTTTAAAAAACCCACTTACCTGCGATGACAGGCTGATATGAGAGAGGCATACTGTACGGCCATGAAATTCTTTGAAAGCAAAGTTACAAAACAGTAAGAAAACCAACACGTTATCAACTTTCACTGTGCGGTAAACGTCACTCACCTTACGCCCACACAGGGACAGGCTGTCCACTTCCGCACGAGCTTGGCACACGAGGTTCCACACGATCGAGTCTTAGGCAACGCAAGTGACACAAAAACACCTCGTACAGCCTTGCTGTACAGTCAACAGATTTTCACACGGAGACTCACAAACACACGGTAGCGAAGCCTGTTAACTGCACGGCACGATGACTCTTTCCTATTCGCTAGCGGGAAGTGGCTTGCGGGAAGGGTCCATGTTCTTGGGGGGGGGGTCTCACGGTGAGTAGACTGAGGCAGAAGAGGCGCCGGCTTGCTGCCGCAGGGGTGGCGGCGGTGGAAGAGGCGGGAGGGGAGGCAGGGGACACGGCACACCCCGTGCAACTTTACAGAAATATGTCATAACTTGTTTGACTTTTTGGCTTTCTCGTTTCTCTACAAATGTCTCTCTACACTAGGGAGCCCTCTTCCACGGCTGGCTTCGTTTCAGTGCCTGCATCACAGAAGGATCCGTGTCGTGAAAGGCGTCAAGTGCAATCTTGACTAATCAGATGCCCCCTGGGTCCTGGCCCTGCTTCTTCCAGGTCCTTCTCCCTGATCATCCAGTGCCAGTTCGGAAACACTCACCTCCCTCAAGGCATCTTCTGCTCGTTCCTCTGGTGTGGCGTCTATTAGCTCTTGAGATTTTCCAAGGTCGTATCACCCTTCAGCACCCCCCACCCTTTTTGGCCATATCCGCTTTCTTTCAATCTCTTTCATGGTTTCCTTGACTGGCTCTGTTGCAACTCCTATGAAGTCATGCGTGACATCTGGTCACAGTTTTCCCCAGCAGGAATCTATTGTTTCAGGCTTGATGACATTTGGGGCTTTTCCTACAACAATGGCATTTTCAATGGTGCAATCCTTCTAGACTTCCCTTCAGGGTTCTCTTCCATAGTGGTGACAATCCCTTTCGAGAAGTACCATGGGTAATGAGCCTTAAAGTCATGACCCAGATCTGGAGGCTGAATTAGAGACGTTGTATTTGGGGGGCAGGTAGGCTACTTTGCTGGCTGGTGTTGAACTCCCGGGGTTCTGGGTGGCCAGGGATGTTGCCCCATATTGAAAGAATTTCAAAAGGCGGTCCCTTACCGACAAGGTACGTCTTGACTTCAGAGACAAAGCAGAGTTCTTGTGGTGTTTATCTCCTCCCTTCAAAGCTCCAGGGCTAGCAACTTATAGATACGGGCCGTCCTGAACGTAAAACTCAACGGTGTTGCACAACGAATTAGCCTGCCACTTCCTGCCTGGAATCCTGGTGCTTGCTTCTCCTCCTAATAAACGTCCTTTGTGGCATTTTCTTTTCCGGAGTAAGGCACTTTCGTCTACATTAAAGGCCTATTCAGGCACATATCCTCTCTCTTCGGTGATCATCTTTATGGCCTCTGGGAACTCATCTGCTGCCTCTTAGTCAGAAGCAGTAGCTTCTCCTGTTATCTGGTTTTTTTTTTTTTTTTTTTTTTTAAGTCAAACCTCTTTCCAAACTTATCAAACCATCTTTTGCTGGTATTCAATTCTCCAGCTTTCGGTCCTTCACCTTCCTTTTGCTCTAAAGTTGTCAGATAATGATTTCCCTTTTTCCTGAATCGTGTTAGTCTGGGAGTGTGCCTTTCTTATGGCAATCCTGTACCCACATAAAAGCTGCATGTTCAGTATGAGATAAAAAGAGATTTTTCAAAAAGCACAAGATTTTTGTGCCCGTCGGCATAGCTGCAGCAACAGCCTCGCGGATTTCCTTTTCCTTTTCTGCGACAGTCCTCATGCTGGATTCCTTTGTCTTGAAACGGAGGGCAGCCACGGCTGCAGACCTTAATCAGTGCCTCGCAAGCAATTCACCTTTCTTAGAACATCATGACTTGCTTCTTGGCTCTCTCACTAGTGGCTCTTGGTCCAGTTCCATAGTATTTTTTTTTTTTTAACAATTTTATTATTTATTTGAGAGAGAGAGATCACAAGTAGGCAGAGAGGCAGGCAGACAGAGAGGAGGAAACAGGCTCCCTACTGAGCAGAGAGCCCAACGCAGGGCTGGATCCCAGGACCCTGGGATCATGACCTGAGCCGAAGGCAGAGGCTTAACCTGAGCCACCCAGGCGCCCCCCAGTTCCACAGTATTATTCAAGGTTACAGTACTGCACTAAACATGACGGAAAACATAGGAGAAGTGCGACAGGGCACTTTTCACGGCGACCTGCAATTTACTGGAAGGGCGAACCGTGCACACAGAAGATGAGCCTTGCACAGCGTTTTAGCCAGGCATTTGCAACTCTCGAGCTCATGGCAACAGCAACCGGAATTGGCTACAGAACTACTGTAGGACGCAGTGTGTTGCGCAAATTCTACGCAGTTAGGATTTAATATTGTATCTTCAAATTTGTTTACGATTCTCTCGACTGTGAACGGCGCCGTGTGTAGTCTGTCAGTGCTGGTATGTGTAAGTTTAGGTAAATTTCTAATTTTTGTAGTAGGTTTGTGTATATTTTGTGGTAGGAATGAAACAGACTAGTATCTACATGTATCTCATGCATTTGTGACATACCTAACTTCTTAATTTATTCCATGTTTCTAGGCTACGCGATTCATCTGTTGGGTTTGTTTCCAAATGTCACAAACCTCCAAAAAACTTCCCAACATTTTTACTGAAAAAAAAAAAAAAAATCCACGTATATGTGGACCCATGCAGTTCAAACCTGTGTTGTTCAAGGGCCGACTTTATTTAGAAACCTCACAGAAGCCCAAGGAGGTGGATGAGATCCCCGTGAAAAGCAAGGACAATGAGGCTAAAGGAAGTAAAATAATGTACCCAAGTCAAACAGTAGAGAGGGGAGCGGGAATTCCAAGCTAGACTTCTGGGTCCTACACACACAGCAGCAGGTGCTGCCCCACGCCTACAGCACGGCCATAACCAAATGACCCCCAGGTCTATTAAAGCAAGAAGCCCGGGGGCAAAATTGCACACCAGCTCACTCCCCATAGGAAGACTTGTGGACGGAGCTCTACTCCCGAATATATTCTGCATCCAGCAGACTGACACGGAAGCTACACCATGAGTCTACACCGCCAACGCCAGTGGAGGTCACCACCATCACCCGCCCAGACCACTTCAATAGGCCCCCAGGCAGCCAGGGGAACGGGACCCCCAACTACAAGCAGTGCAGTTGACCAAGGGCCCCTGCTGTGACTCTGAAAATGTCACCATGTTGGTGGCACGGCCGCACCTGCCATGGGCTGGCTGCCTCTAGCCAAAGAAAGATGCAATGCTGGGGCGGGCCTCCCCCGAGAGCCAACTTGGCCTGAGGCCCCCATGGTGGCCATGCATGGGAGCCTGGCATGCTTCCAGCCCACTCTCCTTCGCTGTCTTATGATGGCTCGCCGGCCTCTCCCTGCTCTCTCCCAGTTTTTCTCTCCCAGGCAATTTCCTTAACAAAAATGCTGGACTTTTAACCACACCCCCTAACTAGTCTCTTGCTTTCATTCCTGCCCCTGCACAAGCTTTGCCCCACAAGTAACCAATGATTATTAAAAAGGTCCTCACACCACTCCCCCATATATACACCCCAGATTTTTGCAGTAAGAATAAAAGCCAGTGCTTACCACGAACCACGAGGCCTCCGAATTTGGCCCCTTCCCTCTCTCCCTTGGTCTTGTGCCCCACCCACATTTCCCTTTTCTCTGTTCCCCGAACTTGTCAAACTCTCTCCTACCTCAAAGCCTCCACCTGGAACGCAATCTCCCTGCCTATTGCAAGGCTCACCCCTCCATGTCCTGCAGGTCTCAGCTCAAACAGCACCACCCCAGAGAGGAAGTCATCCCCTCCCCTCCCCCTGCTCCCCTCCATCCCATTACTTCCTAGGACTTAGTGCTTTTCTGAAATGACCTTGTTTACTTGCTTATCGCCTGTGTCCCTTACATCATACCCTCGTAAGGACAAGGATCTCGCCTGTCCTGTTCACGGAATGGCATGTGGGAAACCAGACTCTCTTCTGACATGGCTTCTCACCTCTCCCTCCATGCTGCTGATGCGGACCAACTCGTTGAGGATCAGCAAGGCTCCATGGATGCGATCATCCCGGTTCATGCCCTTCTCCTTGGCCAATGTCTCATCAAACCCTTTCTCTGCTTCTTCAAATGTGTGCTATGAGAGATACAGAATGTATCAATCACCCAAGGTCCAAAGGTAGAAAGAACACAGGCCTACCCCCACCACATAGGGGGTTCTGCGGTGTGACCAGGCCCGCTCAGTGGCTTGTGCCAGCAACATCAATGATATGAAGTTACCAAGTTCTCTCCTTTAGTTTAGCTTGAACCCGTACAATACCATGAGGCAGAGACCACGACCATCCCTACTTAGATGAACAACAGAGGCTCCAGGAAATTAAATGCCTCGTCCAAGTTCACACAGCAAATTGTGCCAAGCCTAGAACCCAGGTCTCCAATGCCACGTGCAGGGCTCTCTTTGTAGTATAAGCTCCTTGGTTAAGGTTTTTTGGCACCAACAATGGGCACAGGGCTTATGACGCTGGAGGAGAGAAAACCAGCCCTTTCTAAGTATCATTGTATGTTGCTGCTTCTCAGATACCCATTTTTCTATAATTTAAGAGCTCTAAGAAGAGAGCTCTTATAAGTGTTGAAAAGAAGACAGTGAGTCACAGTTTAACTGGATCACATTTTCATTCTTAGTGATACATAAAATAATGGCGTGGCTACCAACAGATCTTTGCTCTAGTGAAATCCAATGAATTAACTATTGATTCGTACTGAGCTTACGAAATCATTGGAGACCCATGCAAATGTGACGCCTGCTCTGTGGCAAGGCCCCATGGCAGCCCTTTGGGCCAGACAATGCTGTACGTACACGTATTCTGCAGGGGGTGGGATGGCCACGTGCTCACCCGGTACCACTGAGGCTTCTGCATCTCCTTTGGCTCACGCTGGGTGGTGAGAATCAAACAGGCACGAAGGGCGGCTACGGCTCCCTCTCGGATGGCCTGTTTGGGATCCCACACGGCCACAAAAATGTTGTCAAAGAAGGGCTGCACTTGCTGGAAGAAGAAGGTGGGGACGCTGACGGCCAGCTCACGGAGAACCAGAACCTGGGAGAGAAAAGCACACAGAGGACTCTCATCTGTATCAGACAGTTGGGTTCTATCACGATATGGCCTCTTGTCATCCTGGAGCATGTATATGCATCAGAAAGACAGCAAACTTGTCCCCCCTCCCAGCTAGGAATCTCTGGGGATCTAGGAGTAAAAGTAAAATTGATCAAACATCTCAGCTCAGTGTTCGTTACACTAGGGTGTTTACAAACCCAGGATGCTTGTCATGTTAGAGCATAAAATGTGAAAGGTAGATGTGTTTTATATTTTGCATTTTGCCCCACTGATAGCCTAAAACCATCCTTGGAACACAGCATTATTCAATAAGCATTCACTGAATGAACTAATAATACCGTTTGATATTTAATCTTGCTATTATGTTCATCTGACAGTGGAAGAAACTGAAGGTCAGAGGCTGCTCCAAGTTTCAGAGTCAGGAAGGACAAAATGGACTTGAACCTGGCTCCATGTGTCTGTCCCTCACCCAGTACCAGGATCCCCCCTTGTGGGGCTGGCTCCTAAAGAGGGAGCCGACCGGAAAGGATCCAAATGATGCTTTGATCCCTACCACATTCATTCCCAAATTCCCTCTCTCTTTTTTTTAAGATTTTATTTATTTATTTAAGGGAGAGCAAAAGCAGGGGGAGCTGCAGAGGGATAGGGAGAAGCAGGCTCCCCGCTGAGCAGGGAGCCCGATGCGGTACTCGACCCAAAGACCCTGGGATCATGACCTGAGCTGAAGACAGATGCTTAACTGACTGAGCTACTTAGGCACTGCCCCCTCCCCGATCCGCTCGCTTAAGGACAGACTCTTCCTCATCTCACAGCTTAAAAGTCTGCTCCTCCAAACCAGCCTTTTTCAGGGACGAGCCTCAAAAAGCAGTGGGAATGTCAGGGCACCTAGTTGGCTCAGTCAGTTAAGTGTCCAACTCTTGATCTCAGCTCAGGTCTTGATCTCTTAGTTGTGGGTTCAAGTCCCACGTTGGGCTCCACAATGGGCATGGAGCCTACTTACAAAAAAAAAATAAATAAAAAGAAGTGGAGATACACCACGAGAGGAGGAAAAGAGGCTCCCCCTCCCCCAATGCAGAGTAGCCAGTGGGGAGAAAGGAAGTCTGGGCCAGGTACTAACCAACCAATAAATGCCTAAAAAACAAACAAGAGGGGCACCTGAGTGGTGCAGTTGGCCAGCTGCTCAGGTTGTGATCTCAGGGTCCCGAGACTGAGTCCCGCCTCAGGTTCATGCTCAGCGGG
Source organism: Martes martes (assembly GCF_963455335.1). Taxonomy (NCBI): domain Eukaryota; kingdom Metazoa; phylum Chordata; class Mammalia; order Carnivora; family Mustelidae; genus Martes; species Martes martes. The sequence goes on along the minus strand of NC_137891.1, from coordinate 183,410,930 downwards.
GAATCTGCTTGAGACTTTCTCTCCCTCTCCCTCCGCCCCTCCCCGCACTCACACACACGCTCGTGCTCTCTCTCTCTCTCTCAAATAAATAAATTTAAACAAACAAACAAATAAATAAGACAAGAAAAGCCTGAAAGGAGGCAGGCCACTGCTCCCAGCGGGGGAGGTGAACCCCCTACTGCCCCTGCTCCTCCCCCACTCTTAGTCCCTCCGTACTCCCAGGGTACAGCACAGGGACCTTGACAGACACTGGCAGGATCACACAGACAGTTGTCTGGTGCTTTGGAAACCTTTTGGCTTGTGGCTTCTTCTCTTGCCTATGGCTGAGGGGTGCCTTCTGCTTAGGAGGCGATGTAGCTTCTAGAAGATTAGAGGTCAAGGCATGCGATGCACTTAGGGCTGCCTCTCCAGCAACCAAAGAGAACTCTAAGTTTTGTCTTCAGATATGGAGCTCAGGGCAAAAAGAGAAAGGGATTCGGGACAGAACTGAAGGACCCTGAGAAGCACAGTGGCTTTGCCTGGAACGTTCCCTCACTGTCTGCCTTTCAGGGACCTGAGCACGTTGTGTGGGGGACCCCTCCCCTCAGGCACTCACAGCGGCGTGTCTCCGGCCCTCATTGCGGTCAGCGCCCAGCCACTCCAAGGCTCGCTTCACCTCAAACTCCACATACTCAGCCGTAAAAGTGTCACCCGCCATGGCGAGGCGGCCAATGGCCTTGGATGCCATCTCCATGACAACTGGGTCATTCGAGGGGAGGAGGTTCCGAAGATAGTTAGCGAATCTGCCGATCCGAGTGGCATTCCCACCTTCCACTCCTATGAGGCTGGCTGGGAAAGAGAGGAAGGCAAAGGGTGAGGAAGGGCGCATCCGATCCCGGACAGCGGGCTGCCCGAAAGGAAGGCTGGCAAGTGACCTCCTCCTTCTACTTTGAGCACAGAATGCAACTTGCAGATGGGAAGGATGCAGACAATTTTCATTTTAAAGCAACAGACTTGATACTTGTGCCAGAACTACCTACCTAAAGCAAAATAACCTCATTTTAGTACAGATAATTTATTTTCCCAAGAAGAAAAAGAGAACGAACTGAGAATGAATAGGAATCCACCAAACCAGTCCCTGGGATTTGCGAACGACATGCTTTTCATCCGTTCCCCACCTCTCCCTTCCATTCGTGAGCCCTGCTACGCCAAACTGCTCTAGGGGGACACCAGAGCCTGCGACAAGCAACGTGGGGTGACAGAAGGGAAGGTGGCTTCTAGTCTCAGCGAGGCCACTATCTGGCCCTAGAAAAGCTGTGCCACAGGTCTCAGACTCTGTATCTGAAAATACCAGCTCTGCCCATGCTGCTAGAATTCATACCGGAATAAGTACACTGAAAGCCACAAGACTCCTTAAAAATTCCTTAAATAGATAAGAACGAGGCATCAGTATGCAGCAGACACAGGTGCAGTGGACACAAAGGTGAACCACCCTTTATTCCCAGCTGTTACTCTCACCAGAGACTCCGTCCTTACCTATGGCCAAGATGCCACCTTTCCTCTCATTGGCATCTGAGCTGGAAACCAGTTCAAAAATGTGATGGTTCAGCTGATCATAGAAACGAGTTGACTCCTCCTGACTCATCTGCAAAGGAAGGTGTACTCAGAACAGCTTCCGCTGACGCCCTGAAGCTGGGGCAGGGGTGGGGGAGGGGGGCGGCTTCCGGGGGGGGGGGGGGACTGAGCAGCAGCCGGCGGGCACAGCTCAACCCAAAGAGGACAAAGCTGCTGCCCACTTTCACAGTTGTAAACTGTGGCATCTGTTTATGGGACAAACACTTGTCGAGCAGGCGACAACCCAGCGTTCCAAGGACGAACAAGACACGGTCCTGACGACGTCTCTTGGGCTGACTCTCTAGAAAGCCCCAGGCTACCAACTCTCTAAACCCATCCCAACCACTGCTATCAGATGGAAGGAACTGAAGGTCTGAATATGGTGGGAAAAAGAAAAACAAAAACAAACAAAAGAAAAGAAACAGCTGACTCCACACTGACTCCTGAATGCCATCGCAACACAGGACGTGCCATAGAACCGTCCAGCCGCTGCAAAGGAACCTGGGCATTCTACAGACAGGAGGGATTATTAGAGGCCTTCATGTTCCAAACCCTCCCTGAGCTGTCAAAAGGAGTCTACACCACTGCTGGTACATTTGGACCAAACACCCCAGGACGAATCACAGAAGCCCCAACCTCTCGAAGCTCCATGGTCACATAGTGCTGGAGCTCCTTGGCGGCTTTGGCCCTGGTCTCCTCATTCCGGCTCTTCAGGCCACTGGCAAACTGCTGCAGGACGCTCACGTTGCTAGACGTGGTGGTGGCTGCGGTGGCGGCAGCGGGTCCGGTTCCCAGCATCTTGGCCTGAGGTTCTTTGGAGAGAAACTTCCTTGAATGCTCTGCATCACAAACCACGGTGATGAGTTTATTTCTTTACAGCCGGAGCTCCTCAGTACAGGTCTCCACCCCTCTCAGGTCGGGAAGGGGATCCTAAAAAGGCTGGGAGACCTCACCAAGGAACGTACAGAAAGCCTTGATTTAGTCAACAGTGACTGGCATTTAAAACAGGCCGCATAGGGTACCCTGGGTGGCTCCGTGGGTTAAGCCTCTGCCTTGGCCTCAGGTCATGATCTCAGGGTCCTGGGATCGAGCCCCGCATTGGGCTCTCTGCTTGGCGGGGAGCCTGCTTCCCTCTCTCTCTCTCTCTCTCTCTGTCAAATAAATAAATAAGATCTTAAAAAAAACAACAACAACAAAAAACGGGTGGCGTAGCAGACAAGGTCAAACTGTGGGCTGTGGAGCCAGACTACCTGGGTTCAAATCCAGTCCAAAATTACAGGGCGCCTGGGAGGCCCAGTCGGTGAAGCATGTGCCTTCGGCTCAGGTCATGATCCCAGGGTCCTGGGATCGAGCCCCCGCATCAGGCTCCTTGCTCAGGGGGGAATCTGCTTCTCCCTCTCCCTTTGCCTGCCCCCTGCCGCCTCTTGTGCTCTCTCTCTAATAAATAAATAAAACCTAAAAAAATCGTATCAAAATTATATTCTTGAGGAAAATACTTAAAATGTCCCAGTTTCCTCACCTGCAGCAGGGTAACATTACCTAACTCATAGCGCTGATGTGAGGGTTAAACGAGTTAATAAATGTTAACAAGTGCTTGGAACAGTGCCAGGCACACAGTGAGTGCTTAGTAATTGTTAGCTATTATTATCACTATGACTACTACTGACAGGGCCCAGGGCCAGGCACTAGAGCTGGGGAGGTAAAGAGAATAAAACAAGCCTAAGACTGTTCCTTTCCTCAAGGCGTTCACTTTAAAGAGGGACATTGATTGTTCTATAGCAGCACTGGCCACTAGAAATACCATACAAGCCACAAATGTAATTTGACATTCCCTGGTAGCCGTATCAAAAAAGGTAAAAAGGAACAGGAGAAATTAATACATTTTTTAAAACCCAATACATCCAAAATATCATTTCAACATGTCATCAACATAAAAAGTATTGATACAGTTTCCATTCTCTTTTTGTACTAAGTCTCCAAAATCCACTGCCCATGTGGCAATCTCCATGTGGACTAGTCACATTTCAAGCGCTCTAAGCCACCTGTGGCTGGTGGTGATTGTGTTGGACAGGGCGGTTCCATAAAATACATGTACTTGGAATTGTAGTACTTGAGCTAAGAGACTAACTGGTTCCTGAGATCACATATTCATTCCTCAGTTAGGGACTATCCCTTCCCTCACTGAACCTACAATCTAGGGGGAAAGTGGCCAAAATAGGGCTCAGCCCAGACTGCCATGGGAGTACCATATATACCTAACCTAGGGATGTCCAGATTATATTAGAAAATCAAATTGTCAAAATTCTTATTTTTGCGAGTATTTGTGAGATGCACAGGGGAAAAAAAAAGACCCCAGGTTATAACTGGTTTTGTAAAGCTATTAAATGCTCCAATGCCGAAAAAGAAGACTGCCGAAGGAAACGTCATCCTTCAGGGGAGAGGAAACTGAAGGATCCCTGATGAGAAAACTGACTATGGGGTGTGTGCCCGCAGGTCTGCGATGACGGGGAGGGAGGCTGGCGAGGAATTCTCTTTCTCAGGAAAGAACTAGAGTGTCTTCCTTCACAGGGTCTGAGACCCACGTGCTCCAGGAACAAATCAATGAAGGTACTGGAAGTCAAACAGCCCAAGAGTCTTGGTGAGGGCTTGCTGAAGTTAAAGTTGGGGTGGCTGAAACGGGGGATGGGGGCGGGGAGGGCAGAGAGGATGAAACCCAAGGATGGAACCCAGCTCAGGTCCGGGGACTGGGTCCTTGAGAGGTCCCCAGGGGGCAGACCGAGGGGCACACAATGACACTGCCCCTCTCTGCGGTCAGTCTGTAGGTGCCTAGGAAGAAGGCGCGACTGCGGGGCATGGAGACCCAAAGGCGCCCCGGCAGTACCGGGGCTGATGGGCCGGCCTTCGCGGCGCCAGGGACGCACGGCTGTCTGAAAGGCCCGGGGGTCTCCTGGGGATCCGGGAGGAAGTGGGTGCTGCCTCGCCGGGCGGGGGTCAAGGGCTCTGACAGCGCCCAAGCCCGTGGGGCCGGTACGGAGAGGACCCCACGTCCCAGACGGGCGACTTCCCGCTCCCCCCACCCCCACCACGGACCAGGCTGACCCTGGGTCTGGACACTCCTCCGCCTTGGAGGGGTCGGTGCCAGGCCCCAGACTCACCGCGCGGCCTCGGCTGAGGCCTCAGCTGCCGCCACCAGCGAGGGTATCGCCGCTTCAGGCCCCCGGCCCCACCACCCGCCTTCCCCGCTGTCCTCTAAGCCGGGCGGGAGGCAGGGTGGGCCCCCAGCTCAGAGGACCAATCGGCAGGCTTAAGAAGAAGATGGACTGGAACGCAGACCAATAGAAATGAAGGAGAAGTGAGGCTTAGGGACCCGGCTTCTTTAGGGGGCGGGAACTGTTCAAATAGACAAACCACGCGGCCAGTGGCCAGCGAAAGGAGGCTTACGTCAATGAGGGAGAACCAATGGGTCTTGGGTTGATTTCAATCACTTCCACGCGCACATCCGGTGCATCGCTACTGTCAGTCCCCTCTGCATCTACGCTGTGGCGGCGTGTAGCCCGCGGTGCGGGTACCGTGGAATGGGACTCAGAGGCTGTGCGTCCTGCCCGCTTTAACCGGAGTGTGAGCGACGTCTGTGCCCTGTGCTTACCGGAGCACAGACCTAGAACTTTCCGACTGGTGCTACTCATGCCCCCGTGATTTCTCTTTTGTTAAATGCAGTATGCATCTTAAACCGTTTTAGTTAGAATTTCCCAGTTTTCCAAAATTACCTGGTTCACAAGATCTTTCGCGGGAGACCATAACCAAGTTTTAGCTAAATGACCTTCTCCCAAATAAATAATTTCCAAATAACATCATTTAAAATCATCCTTCCAGGGACACCTGGCTGAGTCAGTTGGTGGAGCATGGGACTCTTGGTCTCTGGTGCTCAGTTCAAGCCTTGGGCGTAGAGCTAGTAAAGCTTACTTAAAAAATAAATAAAATAAAATAAAATAGAATAGAATAGAATAAAAACATTCTTTCAAACAATAGCAAAAATGGAATTTGACTACATCTCTCTCTCTCTCTCTCTCTCTCTCTATTTTTTTTGGCCATGGTTATTATAATAACAAAAATTCCTCAATGGCTTCCAATAGGGGTCTGATTAAATAAAATATGATGCATTCATATTAAGGAAAACGTATGGAGCCATTAATTATGGTAATGTAGATTAATATTTGCTGAGAAGGAAAAGGGTTCACAGTTTGTTAAAAAAAATACAAGTTATACAACAATATTAGTATAATATACCCCTTTATAAAACATTTATATATTCCTTAGGTGTCTATAGTCACATTAGGTAATATACAACTAAGACATAATACAATACGGAGAAGGTATCCTTTTTCCTTTATATGTTACCATCAACTACTTGTGTAATACAAAGAAGTATCTTGAAGATATGTAAGTTTCCAGAAGTTCTAAAGTGCCAAATTAAAAAGGTTTGGCAATATTCTGTGGCTAACAAAATGCTTTGGCAGGGGCGCCTGGGTGGCTCAGGCGTTAAACATTTGCCACTGGCTCAGGTCATGATCCCGGGGTCCTGGGATCAAGCTCCACACCAGGCTCCCTGCTCAGCAGGAAGCCTGCTTCTCCCTCTCCCACTCCCCTGCCTGTGTTCCCTCTCTCACTGTGTCTCTCTCTGTCAAATAAATAAATAAAATCTTAAAAAAAAAAAACGCTTTGGCAGATTCTTTTTTTAATTTCATTCATGGTTACTACCTTTAGGTTTAGAATCTTTTCATTGTACTACTTATTCTCTGAAATAATTGTCCCTCTGAATTTCATATTTTCCACTTGTGTTCAACATCTCTATATTTAATCATCAAACCTTTAAAATATATAATGCGTTCACTGTTCAAATCCAAAATAAATAATATTTATCATGAAAGGTCTCGCTCCACTCCTGGCCTCTCACTCTTTTCTTAGTTCTTATGTATCCCTAGAGTTTTCTATGTAAATATAAACCAGTATAAATGCATATTCTTATTTCCCCTTTCATTACTACCTACACTGTTTCGGACTTTAAAAAATTTTAGTAGATCTTGGGGCACCTGGGCAGCTCAGTTCATTGAGCATCCTACTCTTGATTTGTGCTTGGGTCATGGTCTTGGGGTCTTGGCATCGTGGGATCAAGCCGCGAGCAGGGCTCAGTGCTCAGCATGGAGTCTGCTTGTCCCTCTCCTTCTACTCCTCCCCCCCACATTCTCTCTCTCTAAAATGAATAAATAAATAACATCTTTTAAAAAAATTTAGTAGATCTTGGAGGTCTTTCTTAATATATGGAAAGCTAGCTTATTCTTTTGTTGTTGTTACAGCTGCATAGAATCCCATCACATGGATATACCATCATTTATTTTTCCAGTCCTCTGTTGATGGATACGTGTGTTGTTTCCAAATTCTTGCTGTCATTAATGATGTAGCGGTGAATGTCTTTGTACGTATGTAATTTTTTCCCCTGGCAGCTACACCAAATAAACACTCAGAAATGGAATTACAGGGTCAGGATAAATGCATGTGTAGTTGATGGACGACATCAACTTGATCTCTATAAAGGAGATACTAATTTTCATTTCCACAGGCAATATATAATATTTTTATCACCCTGAGACATAAGACCCTGTTTTCTTTCTTTTTCTTTTTTTTTTTTTGAAGATTTTATTTATTTGACAGACAGAAATCACAAGCAGGCAGAGAGGCAGGCAGAGAGAGAGGGGGAAGCAGGCTCCCCACTGAGCAGAGAGCCTGATGAGGGGCTTGATGCCAGGACCCTGGGATCATGACCCGAGCCAAAGGCAGAGGCTTTAACCCACTGAGCCATCCAGGCGACCCTCTTTTTTTTTTTTTAATTTTATTTATTTATTTGATGGGGGGTACACGAGTAAGGGGAGTGGCAGGCAGAGAGAGGGGGAGAAGCAGGCTCCCTGTGGAGCAGGGAGCCCCATGCTGGGCTCAATTCCAAGACCCTGGGATCATGACCTGAGCTGACAGCAGACACTTACCTGACTGAGCCACCTTGTTGCCCCAGGCCCCGTTTTCTAATTAATGATCAAAGATGTTTTTATAGCAATAGTAAGCAATGCATTTATAGGTCTATTTTCAGTTTACAAAGAACTTTCTTATGTTAAATAATAGAGAATATTTATTGAGCACTTACAATATTAGGCATTTTGGTGGATATTATCAAGGAGCAGTTAAAAGCAAATTGGAGCGTAACTGAATCTGAAACTTTGCTCCAACACTTACTAGCTATACAACCAGGTCTTAATCTCTTCGTACCTATTTCTTTATCATAAAACTGAAGGAATTCTAATGTGTTTACCTCTATAGGCAGTGTTGCGGGGTTAAATGCTAATACTCATTAAGGACCTAAAACACTCTCTGACACATGTGAACAGTCGATAAATGCTATCACTTATGCCTGAACACTTCTGTGAGACAGGTTGTAGTGTTTCCACTTCATACTTGAGTAAACAGACATAGAGAGGGACTGGATCATAGAATTGATGAGTGATGGAGCCAGGATTTTGAAATATCTGCGTCTTCCTTTTGTCCAGTTTGGCAGCGTAGGACACTTGGGTCTAGCCAGCTCGCGAGAATGTGCTGGTCAACAAGGGAGGGGACACGTATGTAGGTACGGGGCTGGCTTCATGGCTGTGTGAGGCCATATTGCTCTGTCTTGAAATTCTTAACGACTTTTAAACAAGGGGCTGCATGTTTTTATTTTGCACTGGGCACCAGAATTATGTCGTCTGTCCCAGGTACGTATATGTGTATTGTAACTTTCACCATGTAAATGAGGTATAGCATATCACTTATAAATAATAATAAAATGCACCTGGTTTTTATTGCAAATTCCATGTGGCAAATCGATTCTAACAGTATGCTTTTAGGGGGGGGGCGGATATTGCATAGCCTCTCTAGGCTGCAACTGACCGATGTAGTTCTGATATGGATGTTGGTTGATATTTTCTTTTATGTCTGCTGCTATGCACAACGTAAGGGCTACAGAGTTGACACACTTTCAAGTTTAATGTGCATTGTTAACTTATCCCTGTCACTTCCTAAGTCCAGATGATCAACAAAACAATTAACAAGCATCTGCTGATCTGTGTGGTATAAATACTCCCACTGTGGCAGATTTCAAGCTACCAATGGATGTCACTGAAGAAAAAGCTGGGAAGAGAGGAGCGTATCATATTTCCACAGACGTTAACAATCTGAAGCACATAAATGGTAAAATGGAGTAAAATAATTAGGAAGTAATGAGTTTTGTTACCTTTGTTTGTAATATAATTTATCTCATAAATTTGTATAATTTAATTTTAAATAATGGCTGTGCTCAATGACCAGCTCAGAAAATTCCTAAAAATTTAACACTTGGCTCCCTCCAGCCGAAACAAGCTACAGATATGGACCATAAGATTCCAGAAGGCAGGCAATGAAGACACATAGCTGGCCACGTGGTAGAGTGGGAAGGACGGCTGTGAGTAGGTGAGTAGTAACCTAGACTGTGGATAAAGATGCAGGCAGGCCAGTGTACGGCAAATGGTAATTGCACAATAAAAGAGGGGAATTATTGCTGTTGTGATTATTACTAGAGCTAATAATTTCTTGGACTCCATTTTCTATTTCAGAGCTTCGTTTCCCATTTAAAAAGTGGGAGGTAATCATACCTTTCTCATCGTCCTCAATGTGCTCTCTGATTTGTGTCCATTTTTTCACTGCTGCGTATGACATAGTAAGTGCTCAGTAAATGCTTGTTGAATGAAAAAAATGAATGAGTCCTATTTTGTTAAGTAGAAGCTCTAGGTAAGTCGTAAAGCGACACGCAATCGGGGTCGTCCTTGGGATACTAAGTGATGCTGCGGGTCTGGGGGCAGCTGCGGGGCTCGGATCTTCGATGAGCGAAGGGCTGGACCTCAGGGTTTCCGTCAGCTCCGCCCCCCGCCCCCAAGCCCGCCCCCAAGCCCTAGGCCCCGCCCCCGCCTCGGCCCGGCCCGCGCGACGGCCCCTGTTTCCGGGCGGGCCTCCGGAGGCGGGCGCACAAGATGGCGGCCCCAGTACCTTGGGGCGGGTGGCGGCAGCTCGTCCTCGGGCTCTAGCCCGGGCCTTAGTGAGGTCGAGAGACAGGCTTCGCCCGGGTGACAGGAGGTCTGGGCGGTGCCGCCAGGCCTCGTGGGCTGCCAGGTCCGTTCGGTGCTACCCCCGGGGCCCGCCGCCTCCCCAGCCCGGCCCCGGGGCGGAACCGAAGGAAGGTCAGGTCTGGCCGCCCCGCCCCGCGCCCCGTGGCTGTTCGCGGGTGTTCACTATTAACTTTGACTTCAGCCACGTGTAGCTCCCATGGCGGCCTCACAGGTCCCAGGGGAGATTAACATACAGGCGGGAGAGACGGCCAAGTCCGGGGACAGGGACCCGCTGGGGAACGACTGTCCGGAGCAGGACAGGCTTCCCCAACGCTCCTGGAGGCAGAAGTGCGCTTCCTACGTGCTGGCCCTGCGGCCCTGGAGCTTCAGTGCTTCACTCACGCCGGTGGCCCTGGGCAGTGCCCTAGCCTACAGATCCCAGGGCGTCCTGGATCCCAGGCTGCTGGTGGGTTGTGCCGTGGCTGTGCTGGCCGTGCACGGGGCTGGCAATCTGGTCAACACTTACTATGACTTTTCCAAGGGCATTGACCACAAAAAGAGTGATGACAGGACCCTGGTGGACCGAATCTTGGAGCCCCAGGATGTTGTCCGGTTTGGAGTCTTCCTCTACACTTTGGGCTGTGTCTGTGCGGCTTGTCTCTACTACCTGTCTCCTCTGAAACTGGAGCACTTGGCTCTCATCTACTTTGGAGGCCTGTCTGGCTCCTTTCTCTACACAGGAGGTAAGAGTTGGCCTGTTTCCCGGCTGCATGTACTAGAAACTTCTGCTTCGCATAGGAGTTAAAGGGCTGGAGAAGAGGTGTCAAAGGTTCTTTTTTGAGTTAGGCCATTTAGGTGAAATCTACAATGTATGGGCCATGTGGATTTTTGGAGAACAGTAGTGAGTTGAGAAGATCCTGGCTTGGTTTATGGATGTTAGTCCATATATGGGAATCACATATATGGGAATTTTTCCGTCTAGTTTCTTTTTTTGGTTGTATCCTGTAACACCACCGTTTCAAATTCCAGTGGAATTACATTTGAAGAGCTCAACATCACACAGCTAATTACTTTCAGCAAGTTTGCTGTGTGACTGCTTGCAACAGCTTATTAAGGTAGTGATGGACAGGTGGTCAAGTCCTACTTTTTTTTTTTTTAAAGATTTTATTTATTTAATTGACAGAGGTCGCAAGTAGGCAGAGAGGCAGGCAGAAAGAGAGAGGGGGAAGCAGGCTCCTGACTGAGCAGAGAACCCCATGCGGGGCTCGATCCCAGGACCCTGGAATCACGACCTGAGCCGAAGGCAGAGGCTTAACCCACTGAGCCACCCAGGTGCCCCCAAGTCCTACTTTTTGAGTACCTGTTATGTGCCAGGCACTGTTCTGTGTGAACCCAGCAATCATAGGTCCTGAGCAGGGGCCCTTGGGGAAGTTATTTATAGATCTTGAGGAGAGACAGAAAGTAAAACTAGTAAATTCTTTTCAGGATCACCAACATCCTGGTATGCTCAGAACTTAAGACAGCTCCCAGGACTCTGGACTTTAGGTGTGGAAATCAGGAGAGTTCCTGCTGAGCCCGGATGAATTGGGACCCTGATGATAGTATATAAAAACATGATTAGTGCTTATAAGGAAAAAATAGAAGAGCAAGGGGACGCCTGGGTGGCTCAGTCGGTTAAGCGGCTGCCTTTGGCTCGGGTCATGATCCCAGGGTCCTGGGATCGAGTCCCGTATCGGGCTCCTTGCTCTGCGGGAAGCCTGTTTCTCTCTCTGCCTCTGCCTGCCACTCTGCCTGCTTGTGCTCTCTCTCTCTCTGACAAATAAATAAAATCTTAAAATAAATGAAATAAATAGAGCAAGGAAGGAGGACATAGCTGTTTGAAGCAGTTTGATCAAGGTAGGCCTCCTCAAAAAGGTAATATAAGCAAAGATAGAAAGAAGTTGGCTAAGCATGTATCTAGAGGAAGGGTGTTTGAAATCTCAGAGTGGTAGTTGCCAAAGACCTTAAGGCAGGAGTGTTCCTCAAAAATTTGAGAAACAGTGTGAGTCCATTATATGAGTGAGAGAGAGAGTAAATACAAGGAGGTAAAGCAAGGAAAGTATGTGGGGGAAGGGCAGAGAAGCACAAAGATTATGTGGGCCTTAAGGTTTTCAAAGAATGGATAAAGGAGGGTGGGCAAGGACTGAAGCAGGAAGACCAGGAGGCGGCTGAACAATCCAGGCAAGAGAAGTTTGGCGGCCTGCATCCAGGTGGTGGTGGTAGAGAAGAGAAGAGGGTGTCAGATTCTGAATATATACATATATATTTTTTAAAGATTTTATTTATTTATTTGACAGACAGGGATCACAGGTAGACAGAGAGGCAGGCAGAGAGAGAGGAGGTAGCAGGCTGTCCGAGGAGCAGAGAGCCCGATGTGGGGCTCCATCCCAGGACCCTGGGATCATGACCTGAGCCAGAGGCAGAGCCTTTAACCCACTGAGCCACCCAGGCGCCCCCTGCGTATATTTTGAAGGCAAACACAGTTTGTTGCCAGCCACGCTGCCCTCCTGGCTGTTTCTGGTACAGTCAGGGCATGCTGCTGCCCCAGGTCCTTTGTAGATGCTTTTCTTTGGCTTGGCAAGCCCTTCCTCCCTCTATCTGCCTGATTCACTTTCTAACCTCCTCCACCGATTTGCTCACTTGCCAGCTGTTTTGTGAGGCCTTGCTTTCTACCCTATTTAAAATTACAAAACAATAAAGTTTTTTTGGAGCAGCTGAAAATAAAAGCGCGCGCGTGTGCATGCACACGCACACACACACACACACACACACACACACACACACGCTGAGTTTTCCCCCACAATACCTTCCCTATTGCTGTTTTCTGCTTTATTTTCCTTCACAGCACAGACTACTTCTCATGCACTATCTAAAGTACTGACTTTGTTAATTGTCTTCCCACTTAGACTAGAAGCTCCCTGGGATTAGGGATTTGGGTCTCCGTTCTTTGCCAAAGCCAGGGTGCCCGAACACTGCCTGGCATGTGGTTACTACTTAATATTCATTGAACGAACAAATGGGGAGACACTGAAATGCATCAAGCAGAGTCATGACATAATCTGATTTATGGGTTAAACATTGACCTTTATTGATACAATTGGCTACGGTGAAATGCACAGATCTGAAGTGTTAGAGTTTGATCAATTTCAGCAGAGGCACACAGTCCTAAAGCCCACACCTTGTCCTGATACAGAACATCTCCATCACCCTCAAAAGCTTCCTTCCCCGTCAATTCCCACTCTCCCCTCCCCTATCCAGAGGCCACCCCTGTTTGGTTTCTTTCACAGAAATTGTTTTGTCTGGTCTGGAATGTTATGTAAATGGAATCGTTCCCTATGAATTCTTGTGCCTGGTTTCTTCGCTCTGCATGGTAGTTTGAGATCTCATCGTGTTGTGATGGGTGTCAGTAGTCCCTTTTTATTGCTGAGTAGGATCCATTGTGCGGACACAATTTGCTTATCCTTTCTCCTGTCCAGCGACTTTTGGATTGTTTCTGTATTTTGGCTATTATGCCTGAACACTCCCGGCGAAGCCTTTCTGTGGGTATTTGTTTTCGTCATTCGGGGGCGAAAGCACGGAGTGGGAAGTGCTGGGTCAGAGGGTAGATGAATGTTTTAACTTGATGGGAAGCTGCCAGCGTGTTTTCTGAAGTCGTTGTACCAGTTCTGTGTTCCCACCAGCAACGTGTAAGAGTTCCAGGCACTCCGTGGCCTTGCCAACCTTCTGATTTATGTTTTAATGAATTCATGCTGGCCGCTGTGCCGAGAACTCGCCCAGGCCTTCACTGTGTTGGCTCATTTGGAAAGTGGTGTTGGGAGGGGTGGAAATGCCCCAAAGGAGAGGTGGGCCACATTTTGAAGCCGGTGGAGCCTGTGAGCCCTGGGCCATACTCCAGAAGCAGCTTTCCTCCCTGAGGGCTCTATCATTTTCTCCTGTCAGATAACTTCCAGGAGGTTACCAGACCTTTCTCAGCCCTTGAGTGGGCTTGTGGTTGGTTTCTGTGCAGGACCTGTTCGGGGTGGGGGTGTGTCCTTGCTTTGCTCACATCATTTTTTGCCGGGTGATCTATGAGATCCAGCCAGATGGGTAATCTAGCCAGATGTCAAGGCAAGAGCGCTCTTGTGTTCTCTTCTGTAGTGACAGCTCTGGTGTCTGCTGGGAGAGCTCGGAATGTCAGCAAAAGAGGAACGGGCAGCTGGAGGAGAAACCTGCCGGGTCCCCACTGGGAGTATCCCTGCCCGGCACCTTCCCTAGGCGGGGGTTGTTCCCTCAGTGTGTGAGGTACTGCAGGAGACATCGATTTACTAATTTATAGCGGGAGCCAGGGTTCTTTTTTTTTTTTTTAATTTTAATAAACATATAATGTATTTTTATCCCCAGGGGTACAGGTCTGTGAATCGCCAGGTTTACACATTTCACAGCACTCATCATAGCACATACCCTCCCCAATGTCCATTTCCCCACCACCCTCTTCCGTCCCCCCTCCCCCCAGCAACCCTCAGTCTGTTTTTTGAGATTGAGTCTTTTATGGTTTGTCTCCCTCTCAATCCCATCTTTTCAGTTTTTCTTTTCCTACCACCCCCCAATCCCCCTGCATTGCATCTCCACTTCCTCATATCAAAGAGATCATATGATAGTTGTCTTTCTCCGATTGACCTGTTTCGCTAAGCATGATACCCTCTAGTTCCATCCACATCGTCGCAAATGGCAAGATTTCATGTCTTTTGATGGCTGCATAATATTCCATTGTGTATATATACCACATCTTCTTTATCCATTCATCTGTTGATGGACATCTAGGCTCTTTCCACAGTTTGGCTATTGTGGACATTGCTGCTATAAACATTTGGCTGCACGTGCCCCTTCGGAGCACCACGTTTGTATCTTTAGGATATATACCCAGTAGTGCAATTGCTGGGTCGTACGGTAGCTCTATTTTCAGTTTTTTGAGGAACCTCCACACTGTTTTCCAGAGTGGTTGCACCAGCTTGCATTCCCACCAGCAGTGTAGGAGGGTTCCCCTCTCTCCGCATCCTCGCCAACATCTGTCATTTCTTGACTTGTTAATTTTAGCCATTCTGACTGGTGTGAGGTGGTATCTCATTGTGGTTTTGATTTGTATTTCCCTGATGCCGAGTGATGTGGAGCACTTTTTCATGTGTCTGTTGGCCATCTGGATGTCTTCTTTGCAGAAATGTCTGTTCATGTCCTCTGCCCATTTCTTGACTGGATTATTTGTTCTTTGGGTATTGAGTTTGATAAGCTCTTTATAGATTTTGGACACTAGCCCTTTATCTGATATGTCGTTTGCAAATATCTTCTCCCATTCTGTCAGTTGTCTTTTGGTTTTGTTAACTGTTTCCTTGGCTGTGCAAAAGCTTTTGATCTTGATGAAATCCCAATAGTTCATTTTTGCCCTTGCTTCTGTTGCCTTTGGCGATGTTCCTAGGAAGAAGTTGCTGTGGTTGAGGTCAAAGAGGTTGCTGCCTGCATTCTCCTCAAGGATTTTGATAGATTCCTTTCTCACATTGAGGTCCTTCATCCATTTTGAGTCTATTTTCGTGTGTGGTGTAAGGAAATAGTCCAATTTCATTTTTCTGCATGTGGCTGTCCAATTTTCCCAACAGCATTTGTTGAAGAGGCTGTCTTTTTTCCATTGGATATTCTTTCCTGCTTTGTCGAAGATTAGTTGACCATAGAGTTGAGGGTCTATTTCTGGGCTCTCTATTCTGTTCCATTGATCTATATGTCTGTCTTTGTGCCACTACCATACTGTCTTGATGATGACAGCTTTGTAATAGAGCTTGCAGTCTGGAATTGTGATGCCACCGACTTTGGGTTTCTTTTTCAATATTCCTTTGGCTATTCGAGGTCTTTTCTGGTTTCATATAAATTTTAGGATTATTTGTTCTATTTCTTTAAAAAAAATGGATGGGATTTTGATAAGGATTGCATTAAATGTGTAGATTGCTTTAGGTAGAATAGACATTTTCACAATATTTGTTCTTCCAATCCATGAGCATGGAATATTTTTCCATTTCTTTGTGTCTTCTTCAATTTCTTTCATGAGTACTTTATAGTTTTCTGAGTACAGATTCTTTGCCTCTTTGATTAGATTTATTCCTAGATATCTTATGGTTTTGGGTGAGATTGTAAATGGAACTGACTCCTCAATTTCTCTTTCTTCTGTCTTGTTGTTAGTGTAAAGAAATGCGACTGATTTCTGTGCATTGACTTTATATCCTGACACTTTACTGAATTCCTGTATAAGTTCTAGCAGTTTTGGAGTGGAGCCTTTTGGGTTTTCCACATATAGTATCATATCATCTGCAAAGAGTGATAGTTTGACTTCTTCTTTGCCGATTTGGATGCCTTTAATTTCTTTTTGTTGTCTGATTGCTGAGGCTAGGACTTCTAGTACTATGTTGAACAGCAGTGGTGATAACGGACATCCCTGCCGTGTTCCTGACCTTAGTGGAAAAGCTTTCAGTTTTTCTCCATTGAGAATGGTATTTGCGGTGGGTTTTTCATAGA
The DNA here is from genome assembly GCF_963455335.1 of Martes martes. Taxonomy (NCBI): domain Eukaryota; kingdom Metazoa; phylum Chordata; class Mammalia; order Carnivora; family Mustelidae; genus Martes; species Martes martes. Next base: position 183,394,602 of record NC_137891.1, on the reverse strand, counting down.
TGGCTTTGATAATATTGAGGTATGTGCCTTCTATCCCTACACTTTGAAGAGTTTTAATCAGGAAGGGATGCTGCACTTTGTCAAATGCTTTTTCAGCATCTATTGAGAGTATCATATGGTTCTTACTCTTTCTTTTATTAATGTATTGTATCACATTGATGGATTTGCGGATGTTGAACCAACCTTGCAGCCCTGGAATAAATCCCACTTGGTCGTGGTGAATAATCCTTTTAATGTACTGTTGGATCCTATTGGCCAGTATTTTGGTGAGAATTTTCGCATCTGTGTTCATCAAGGATATGGGTCTGTAATTCTCTTTTGGTGGGATCCTTGTCTGGTTTTGGGATCAAGGTGATGCTGGCCTCATAGAATGAGTTTGGAAGTTTTCCTTCCATTTCTATTTTTTGGAACAGTTTCAGGAGAATAGGAATTAATTCTTCTTTAAATGTTTGGTAGAATTCCCCTGGGAAGCCGTCTGGTCCTGGACTTTTGTTTGTTTGGAGATTTTTGATGACTGTTTCAATCTCCTTACTGGTTATGGGTCTGTTCAGGTTATCTATTTTTTCCTGGTTCAGTTGTGGTAGTTTATATGTCTCTAGAAATGTATCCATTTCTTCCAGATTGTCAAATTTGTTGGCGTAGAGTTGCTCGTAGTGTGTTCTTATAATTGTTTGTATTTCTTTGGTGTTGGTTGTGATCTCTCCTCTTTCATTCATGATTTTATTTATTTGCGTCCTTTCTCTTTTCTTTTTGATAAGTCTGGCCAGGGGTTTGTCAATCTTATTAATTCTTTCAAAGAACCAGCTCCTAGTTTTGTTGATTTGTTCTATTGTTTTTTTAGTTTCTATTTCATTGATTTCTGCTCTGATCTTTATGATTTCTCTTCCCCTGCTGGGTTTAGGCTTTCTTTGTTGTTCTCTCTCCAGCTCCTTTAGGTGTAGGGTTAGGTTGTGTATTTGAGACCTTTCTTGTTTCTGAGAAAGGCTTGCACCGCTATATATTTTCCTCTCAGGACTGCCTTTGTTGTGTCCCACAGATTTTGAACCGTTGTGTTTTCATTATCGTTTATTTCCATGATTTTTTTCAATTCTTTAATTTCCTGGTTGACCCATTCATTTTTTGGAAGGATGCTGTTTAGTCTCCATGTATTTGCGTTCTTTCCAAATTTCCTCTTGTGATTGAGTTCTAGCTTCAGAGCATTGTGGTCTGAAAATATGCAGGGAATGATCTCAATCTTTTGGTACCGATTGAGACCTGATTTATGACCCAGGATGTGGTCTATTCTGGAGAATGTTCCATGTGAACTAGAGAAGAATGTATATTCTGTTGCTTTGGGATGGAATGTTCTGAAGATATCTGTGATGTCCATCTGGTCCAGTGTGTCATTTAAGGCCTTTATTTCCTTGTTGATCTTTTGCTTAGATGATCTGTCCGTTTCAGTGAGGGGAGTGTTAAAGTCCCCTGCTATTATTGTATTACTGTCGATGTATTTCTTTGATTTTGTTATTAATTGGTTTATATAGTTGGCTGCTCCCATGTTAGGGGCATAGATATTTAAGATTGTTAGGTCTTCTTGTTGGACAGACCCTTTGAGTATGATATAGTGTCCTTCGTCATCTCTTATTATAGTCTTTGGCTTAAAATCTAATTGATCTGATATAAGGATTTCCACCCCAGCTTTCTTCTGATGTCCATTAGCATGGTACATTGTTTTCCACCCCCTCACTTTAAATCTGGAGGTGTCTTAGGGTCTAAAATGAGTTTCTTGTAGGCAGCATATTGATGGGTTTTGTTTTTTTTATCCATTCTGATACCCTGTGTCTTTTGATTGGGGCATTGAGCCCATTAACATTCAGGGTAACTATTGAGAGATATGAATTTAGTGCCATTGTATTGCCTGTAAGGTGACTGTTACTGTATATTGTCTCTGTTTCTTTCTGATCTACTACTTTCAGGGTCTCTCTTTGGTTAGAGGACCCCTTTCAATATTTCCTGTAGAGCTGGTTTGGTGTATGCAAATTCTTTCAGCTTTTGTTTGTCCTGGAAGCTCTTTATCTCTCCTTCTATTTTCAATGATAGCCTAGCCGGATATAGTATTCTTGGCTGCATGTTTTTCTTGTTTAGTGCCCTGAATATATCATGCCAGTTCTTTCTGGCCTGCCACGTCTCTGTGGATAGGTCTGCTGCCAATCTAATGTTTTTACCCTTGTATGATACAGACTTCTTTTCCCGGGCTGCTTTCAGGATTTTCTCTTTGTCACTAAGACTTGTAAGTTTTACTATCAGGTGACGAGGTATGGACCTATTTTTATTGATTTTGAGGGGCGTTCTTAGCATCTCCTGGATTTTGATGTTTGTTCCCTTTGGCATATTAGGGAAATTCTCTCCAATAATTGTCTCCAATATACCTTCTGCTCCCCTCTCTCTTTCTTCTTCTTCTGGAATCCCAATTATTCTAATGTTGTGTCGTCTTGTGGTGTCGCTTATCTCTCGAATTCTCTCCTTGTGGTCCAGTATTTGTTTGTCTCTCTTTTGCTCAGCTTCTTTATTCTCTGCCATTTGGTCTTCTATGTCACTAATTCTTTCTTCTGCCTCATTTATCCTAGCAGTGAGAGCTTCCATTTTTGATTGCACCTCATTAATAGCTTTTTTTATTTCAACTTGGTTAGATTTTAGTTCTTTTATTTCTCCAGAAAGGGCTTTTATCTCTCCGGAGAGGGTTTCTCTAATATCTTCTATGCCTTTTTCAAGCCCGGCTAGAACCTTGAGAATTGTCATTCTGAACTCTAGATCTGTCATGTTACCAATGTCCGTATTGATTAGGTCTCCAGCCTTCGGTACGGCCTCTTGTTCTTTTTTTGAGGTGAGTTTTTCCGCCTTGTCATTTTGTCCAGATAAGATTTGCTTTCTCCTGCTGTGGAATTCTGCTGTTCTTGGTGTGCGAAGTTGGTCTTGGCTGGGTTTCTTGTTGATCTTCTGGGGGAGGGGCCTGTTGTAGTGATTCTCAAGTGTCTTTGCCGCAGGCGGAATTGCACCACCTTTGCCAGGGGCCGGGCTAAGTAATCTGCTTGGGTTTGCTTTCGGGAGCTTTTGTTCCCTGAGCGCTTTCCGTAGAGTTCCGGAGGGCGGGAATGAAGATGGCGGCCTCCGAGTCTCCGCCTGGAGGAGCCGTGAGCTCGGGGTTCCGCTCCTCAGTGCGCCCTTAGAGAAAAGCGCCCAACCGCCCCGCCTCCCTGGCCTGCGGTCGCGCCTTGAGGAAAGCAGTCAATTGCTGGAACCTGGAGAAAAGCGCCCGGTCGCTTCCGTCTCCGTGGCCTCTGGCCGCACTCTGAGCCCACCCAGCCTGCCACCGGCACAAGGTAACCCCGGGCTGAGAGCTCAGTCCTCAGCTCTGTCGCTGTAGCTGGCTTCCCCGCTCCAAAACCTGCGAGCTCCGCGGCCCTCAGACACCCCCGGTCCTTCCGTGACCCCGCGGGACCTGGGGTTACGCTGACCCCACCTGGGTTTCCCCCCGGTTTAGCCTCTGGAGCGATGTCTCCCAGTGGAGCGGACTTTTAAAAGTCCCGATTTTGTGCTCCGTTGCTCCGCCGCTTGCCGGGAGCCGGCCCCTCCCCCTGGGGTCTATCTTCCCGTCGCTTTGGATTCACTTCTCTGCAGGTCCTACCTTTCAGAAAGTGATCGATTTTCTCTTTCTAGAATTGTTGCTCTTCTTCTCTTCGATTTCCCGTTGGATTTGTAGGTGTTCACAATGGTTAGATAAGCTATCTAGCTGATCTCCTGCTACCCGATGTCGTCTCAGCTGCCACTTCTCCGCCATCTTGACTCCTCCCCCAGTTCTTTCGGGAGCCAGGGTTCTGCTCGAGACAGCTTCCTCCTGGAGGGCATGTCCTCAGACAACCAAATCATTTGTCACCGCGCTGCTTGGGGAGTGCGGAAGGACTTCGCTGAGTGTTGGTGGCTTCCGGGGGCCGTGGCTGTGACCCTTCCCTGGGGATGCTTCAAGGCAAGGGTGGGCACTTGAGCACCAAAGCACCCCGACTAAACAGAGGCGTCGGCTGATGCTCTGGTGGTAGTCATCATGCGGTGTATGATCTGGTGGTAGTCATCGTGCGGTATAGGAACGTGCCAAGTGTTGTGTGTCACTTATCTTTCAATAAAGCTGGAAAAGAAACAACAACCGGAACCCCAGCTACTCGTGTGAAGGGAATCTTGAGTCGAATCCCGTTCTCTGGCTGCCCTCACTTTCCATCCTCTGCAGACCATGTTCCCTTACCATTCTAGGCGGGTTAAAGTGCAGTTGGTGACCCAGTACTTTTCTTTATCTCCTGATCTTGAGGCTATGAGTTGGAAGCTTGGTTAGACCCGGAGGTTTCCCAGACTTCTGTAGCGGTCTATGCCGGGCCCACCTCTCAGCCGCCCCGTGCTGCCTCACTCTGAGTGAGACGTTCTTCTTCACCTGGGCCCCAGACTCCGGGTGCTTGTTACTGTAGCTCTGTGTTCGGTTCAGCCTTGGTGCCATGCACTGGGGAGCGAGCTGTGAACAAACCAGACCCAAGGCCCTGCCCTCTGGAACTTAGGGTTTGAGGGAAGAATGGAGACAGAGTAATTAGAAGTGTGATGAATTTTACAAAGCTGGAAATCTGGGTCCTCTGGGAGCATATGTGTTGCAAGGGGACTGGATGTGGCTCAGGGGATGAGGAAAGGCTGCCTGGAGGAATGGGCTTTAACATCTTGAAGGGTGAGTAGGAGTTAGCCAGGCAAAGGTGGGGTGGGGTGTCCGAAGGCCCCGAGGAACTGACAGAAATATGAGTGGGGGAGAGGGGAGCTCTAGGCGAGGCCAGAGGGAGGCAGGGCAGCCCCAGAGGGGAGCTGGTGAAAGATCCGAGGACGACCTGTGCTGAGGGTTTTCAGGTGTATGTTGGGGGAGGGGCATGGTCCGATGAGTGTTTCCAAAGGCCCCCTCTGGCTGCCCATGGAGATCGGGGCAAGGCCAGGGAGGGGAGGTCCTGAGAGTGGGTGTCACAGTGTTCCCCGAATAGGGTGACCAGGACTCAGAATTCAGGGATGGAGTGAGATCCGATGGAGTGTGGCATCTTTGGAGAGAACTGGGCAGGTCGGAATGAAGTGGTTTAGATGGGATTTGAGGTGGGTTGGAGTTTGGGGTGATTTAGTTGTAATTCAAGGGAACCAGAGAGGGGAAGCCGTGCTGTAACTTCGTCGTCTGAGCTGTTACTCGTCACGTGGGTGGAAGTTTCTTTATGTGGAGTTTGGGTTTCACCGAGCAGGGCTTTCCAAACCAGAGCCCCGCAGAGGTTGTGGAAGAAGGAGGCAGCAAAGTAAGAGACTGGGATGGGTATCCTGTGAGGGACTGACCGACAGAAGCCATGTCTTGCAGGGGTCGGTGAAGGGAAGAAGCCGAAGATCCGGATTGTAAGGCCTCTCAGAGCCTTCACGGGCTCTCTGGTTGGATCCCAGGCGCAGTGGGAGCCCTCCGGTCTTTGTGGCAGGGCTTTGCTGGCGACAGTAGGGGGGGAAACTTGACTGTGAAGCCTAAGTGGGTGCTGACAGACGAGTGTTCTCTGCCCCTCTGTGTCACTGGAGACAAAACCGGAGGGCAGGGAGCTCCCTGACTGGCCGTTCTTACCGTCCGAGAACTCACCGCTCCCAGCCGATGAACAGCCCCTCGGTTTCCAGCCCTCGATCTCATACCAACTCTCTGGGTTTTCTGGCCGCAGGAATCGGATTCAAGTACGTGGCTCTGGGAGACCTGGTCATCCTCATCACCTTTGGCCCGCTGGCTGTGATGTTCGCCTACGCCGTCCAGGTGGGGTCCCTGGCGGTCTTCCCACTGGTCTACGCCATCCCTCTCGCCCTCAGCACCGAGGCCATTCTCCATTCCAACAACACCAGGGACATGCAGTCGGACAGGGAGGCCGGCATCGTCACGCTGGCCATCCTCATCGGCCCCACGCTCTCCTACATGCTCTACAACACGCTGCTCTTCCTGCCCTACCTGATCTTCAGCATCCTGGCCACACACTGCAGCATCAGCCTGGCCCTCCCCCTCCTCACCATCCCCATGGCCTTCTCCCTGGAGAGACAGTTCCGAAGCCAGACTTTCAACAAACTGCCCCAGAGGACTGCCAAACTCAACCTCCTGCTGGGGCTCTTCTATGTCTTCGGCATCATTCTGGCCCCCGTGGGCAGTCTGCCCAAACTGTAAGGGGACCCGGCGCTCCCCCTCCCTTTCCCCTGGTCTCGGAATGTTTCTGTGGAAGGCAGAGAATCTGAAGAGGGCGGGTGGTTTGCAGCGAGGGGCCTAAGGTTGCCTTCTGAACTCCCACCTTTTTTATTATTATCTTTCTAAAGATAAGGTTTTGTTTTTGTGTCACTCTGTTTTATGGTGAGTCTGGAAACCACAAGTGTGAGAAGGTGAACGGGATGTGTTGTCCTTGTTTTATTGATGATTTCCACTAGGGGGTGCTGTTAGGTCACTTTAAAGCAGATGAAAAGGCCCCGAGACGGTGCAGGAGCTGCAGGCGTGGCCTCTGGTCCTGGAAGAGCCAGAGTCACTGAGGCTCCCACTTGCCCGGCTCACCCGCCAGAAGTGTCGTCCTGGTTGCTGGGTCTCCCAGGATGCGCCCGCAATTGGTGCCGGGGCCTGGTGACCCGGGGTGCATCTGTGTCTTACCTTGAACGCTTGGGGCCTGAAATACACTGCTTTGGAAAGTCCCTTGTTAACAGCCGACCTTGGTGCCGGCTTTTTGCCTCATTGTGATTCGGACCCTTTGGCCCTTCATCTCTCCCTTCCCTTAAGGGCCAGCGGAGAAGTGGTAGATCAGCCTGCGGCCAGCCAGCCAGGATCCTGGGGGCTGGGGAAGGGAACCACCCCCACCCTGGGGGCAGCTGAGAAAGTCACTCCGCTTTTGGACAGAAACCGGTAGGGCTGCTGTTTTCCCTTTGTAGAATCTACTGGAATGACAGAAAGGACTCCAGCCCTTTCAATAACTATGAGGAGCCCTGAAATCCTAGGGATCATATACTCCTTAAAGCCCCCGGGGGTGGCTTCTCCCCCAACCCATCACCTTGCCTCTCGCTCCCCTGTGCCCACCCTCCGTTTCTGTCCGGTTCCCATTTGTACATCTCCCAGCCATGGAGCCTCACTATTTGGGTAGCAGCGTAGCAGCTGAGTTGGAGACAGTTGTCATTTTCCACCGAGCCACAGGCTGAGCAGACCAGGGATGTCGCTCATCCCTGAACGAATAAGCCGATAGACACAGTCCTGACCCTGTTCAGCCAGATGGCAGGCCCTGCCAGGGAGGGCACTGTGTCTCGCTCATTGAAGACAGATGTGCAGTACTGACCCCGTTTCTCCCAAAGGCTTCCGCTGCCTTGTGCAAAGATCATTTGCTCCCCGAATGGGGGAATTCCAGTGCTGATCGGAGCTGCTTCTCACTTCACTGCCCGCAAAGTACAATTTCTGGGCGAGAGTGACTCAGTTGCATTTGGTCCAAGACTGAAATAGATTGAGCCCATCAGCATTATACTTTCTGTTGTGATAATAGCCTTTCTGACTGGCATCTCATGGTCTCAGCCACCATAAAAGACAAGAACTGGTTCTTACCCGTTCAAATCAGGCTAATTATGATTTGGCTCCTGGAGTTAGAATTGGTTAGTTTCCTTGGAAAAAACATATTTGGAAATTGCAGGCCTTCCTCCAAAGTTAAGGGTGTTTTGTCTACAGAGCCCCAGATCCTCAAATAGTGGTCAGAGCCCAGTAACAAGAGTAGGAAGGATGGCCCTCCTCTCCAGCCATTCTTCCCAGCACCATTTTTCTTTCACACCGGGCCCATGGCATTGTGCTCATAGGGGTCCTGCCTTCAAAGCCAGGCTCTTGTGGCCCCTGTTAAGAGCAGGCCATTCTCACACAAGTCTCCCTCCTGCGACTCTAGGACCCGAGTTCCCTGCATCCCCAGACCAGACCCTCCTTTGGAAGCACTCACGTCAGGAGGTGTTGGTGAGCCTCTGCACTGTGTTGTAGTACAGATTTTCATGCATATTTTTATATACAAATGTTTCTAAAAGGCCCAATTTAGTGCCAGATTTTATATGCAGGCCGCCATAATTTGTATTATATCTCCTGATTCAACAAAGGTCTTCTTTAGACTTGTGAATAAAAACAGTGTTTCTCAGTCGTCTTTGCTTTCTTCCTCCTTCTTGTCTTACTGTGCACTCGGACTCGTCAATCTCAGACCAGCGCAGGAATGCTGGGACATTCGGTGGGGGTGGGGGTGTGGTACTGGATCTTTGGCGATGAATCTGAGGTTTGACCAGACTTGATGAGCCTTTAGGAGAGACCCGAGGGACTGCTTAGAGCCAGCCAGGCCAGAATACCTCACTCCCCTGTCCTTGGCTACTCATTTTTCTTTTTTCCTGATAGGGTCCCTGTGCTGATGGACAGAGAACGTGTAGTAGATGGAGTACATTTGGGTTTCAGCGAGGCATTTGATAATATGTCCTTAGGAGCAAAGCAGAGAGATGCGGAATGGATAGCAGTCTAGCCCGAGGAACTGACCGGGACACTGAACAAGCCGTGGGAGAGAGCGGGCTGGTCAGGGTATCATGCCAACGGGCAAGGAGGCCTGAGGCAGCCCGTGTGAGCCTGCCTTCCGCCCTTGGCCTGGCTGGTCCAACACCTGTTGTCAACAACTAGAATTAGTCCAAGACACAGGTTTTGTAAACTTCGGAGGAAGAGCTTATAAAATGGCTGACCATTAGGATCCTTGTAAATCAAAAGGCTGCTTTGATGGGTCAAAGGAGAGATTTAGCATGGATAAGTATAAATATCCTTGGGTCCCCTAGATCAATTGCATGACATCAGAAGGGGGAGGTCCTCCATGGCGTGACAGCAGATATGGCGGGTATGAATTTTTTCAATGACCCTGGGAGTCCATATCATGTGCCTTTATTTCTGAGTCAGGTTTTTTTCTGCTGTCCTGTAGGGTGGCTGGAAAGTCAAGCTCAGTCACTTGTTGGGCCCACTCCCTTCCCTCTGGGATCATCCAGGACTCCTGGGTCCCCGGGGGGGCAGGAGTCAGGCGTGTTGGCCAGGCCTTGGCTCTCTCACTATCTGTGAGGTTGGATCCCTTCTGCTTCATGCTCGGGTTCGGCCCTGGAACCCACCCTTGTTTCTTGGATATTGCTCTAGAAGGGTTCAAATGCTCCTGATAGCAGGTCCTCCTTGCTGAAGAGTACCGTGGGCCTGGAGGCCGCTCCTTCCTGCCACCCAATCCCCATTTGGCCTAGTCTCGGGAAAGCACCTGTTCCATCCACGATCTACCTCATTCACCTCCCGTATTCAAAGCATCACCCTGTTTCCCACCCCTCCTAGGACCTTTGCACAAAGTCCACCGGGGTGGGATGGGGTGAGGGGGCTTGCTAGGGGCCTCTTCTCGGGGAGGGGGGGGCAACAAAAGACATCACATGCTATTAACTCCTCTGTTAACCCTGTATCCAGACAAGCACACCGAAGTCTGAACCTGTTATCTGGCCCAAAGGCCCATGTGAGTCAGTAACGAGTTCTGACTTCCATGAAGGTTAACATGATCTGAGGCCAAATTAACAGGCAACCTGTGTCCGGAACAAGGAAGGTGCGGATTCTGCCCATCCCTGTGTTGTTGGATCACACCTGGGAGGCTGGATCCCTTTCTGAGCGCCTTTCCTTTCTTAGTTTCTGGGATTTTTCTCGAAAGTCAGTATGGGGATGGGTCAAACACGTGCCGTGGATATGATGTACTTGGATAGCAGCAAGGCCTTTGACAATATGACGTGAAAGAAGAAATGGATGAAAATGCAGTCAGAGGAACTTGATTTCTGTGCCTGCATGTGTGCGTGTGCCCGTGCCCATGTGTGTGTGTTTTCACAGTGGTAACAGCTGCAGCAAAGATTTTACGTCTCTGAGGGTGGGAAGTGCGTTTTGAAGATGTGATTCACAGACCAGATCTTGTCAAGAAAGTAGTAGGCACACTGGTGAGGGCACTTAAAACCATGTCGGCGTGGCAAGGAGACTCAGGGGAGGGCTGTTCCGGGGGAAAAGGGTGTGTGTGTGTGTGTGTGTGTGTGTGTGTGTGTGTGTTTGACTTCAAAGAGCAAACTTAGGACCAATGCATAAAAGTTATATGGCTTCAAGTCTAAGCTCTCAGCTCAAGAAGAACTTTCTGGCTACTAGAGGAATTGGCAAGTGGGATGTTGGAAACCACAGTGGCAGTGAGTTCCCTGTGACAAGAGGCATTCAAGTGAAAGGATAGCTTGTCAGAAACACTGAAGCAAAGAGCCAGATGTCAGAGAGGGGAGGACACAAAGACCTGAGGGGTCTCCCAGTCCTGTGATACAGCTGTCCTGTTTTTCTGGGATTGTCTCTCAAACCTGCCCCTGGGGGTCGGGAGGACAGAGGACAAGAACTATGTCACCATTTCCTCTCTGTGATGTCAGATTGTTGTCTGTGCCTATTTTAACAGGCACAGCTGTGATTAATGTTCCTTTTTTAGAGACTTATACACACATGCGTGGGCGTGCGTGGGGACACACACACACACACACACACACACACACACACACAGTTGATTTTGCCCTTGAAGTGAGGTGGGTGACAGACAGCTCCTTTCCTCCGAGCCCTGCGGACCACTCTGCTGTTAATGGACTGTCAGCCTCCTGCATTATGGGCTCCAGACGGTGCAGGCTGGTGTGAAAGCAGTGCCTCTGGCAAGGACCTGGCACTCGGGTCTCAGCCAGCTGACATTTGTGATGTTCCCTCCTTCAGATCACTGCAGCCCTCCCACCGCGAGTTACCGAGCCAGGGTGCCAAATGGCTGTGTAAACCAACTCAGGTCCCCTGCCTGCAGAGGTGACAAGGGCTGAGCCCTGGCTCTTCGGGAGTGCCTGCAGATGGTGGGGGAAAGGTGATCATTGCAAGACATGGACCCCTTCGGTGCCCCTGACCCACTGGACCCCCCCCCGAGAGCTCCGGGAGGGTCTTGAGGAGGGCAGCGAAGGTCTTGATCACATGCTTTCAACTGGGATTTGGGCGTCAAGGGAAATTGGTCTGGGGCTGTACTGTGATGCTAGTACATCCCGGGAGACAGAGACAGCCCACACCCCGGCACTCCTGCCATATCCCTCCCTGCTCCCCCTAGCCTGCCTTGGCAGCGCCCGCATTAGGGTCACAGTGGGTTTCACAGGGAAGGCCTGGGCATGGGGTGTGTGTGTGTGTGTGTGTGTGTGTGTGTGTGTTCCCTATCAGTCTGTCCACATGACTGCCATCCGTCTCCCCCAGTAGGTGGCAGGACTGGAGCGCACGGACCATCTTATCTTACTTAAGTCCTAAGTCAGCCCGAGCACAGTGCCTGGGCCCACCGGGCAGGTGCTCAGGTGCCAGTCGTCTCCTGACTGAGGTCCTTGCCAGAGGCTAGACTTTCCCGGGCTGCCTGATGGGTGAGAGCGTGCGCTGCTGTGTCTCGCCTGCTGACCCTGAGTGGTGGGAACGGGTGTGTTCTCCTCGGGGTAGGGAGGAGTGCAAGGGAACTAGGGCAGTAACTCGGAAGTTCTTTTAAGATCCAGCTGTCTTCTGTACATAGAAGCCTCTACATAAATGTTTGCTAAATGACTGAGTGAATGATAGTAAGAAAGCTATCACTGTGTGTTAGGCATTGTTCTAAAAGAGAAAAGACATTCTTTTCCTACCCCATCAGTGGGGTATTAAGGTCTCTTTCGCAGAAGAGAGGAAACTGAGGCTCAGGGAGTTTATTTAAAGTTTTCCTAGGGTCATCCAGCTCATAAGCGACGGAGGCACAATGCAAACCCTGCCCGTCGTCCCTGTCCTGTGTGCCCTGCAGCAGCTGGTACACTGGGGACTCAATCAGTTGGTCTGCTCTTAACATTGGGGGTGGTTGAGGGAACGAACATAAGGCTGGTGGGGTGCCCAAGAAGGGGGCTTCAGAAGCAATCAGAGAGGGACCAGCCCTCACGATTTCCCTGAGCTGCCCCCCACCCACCCAGTGCTCACAGGCAGAGGTTCCTGGAGGTGCTCCCAAGAGCGTGTGAGTGATGGGACCAGCTGCAGGCCCACAGAGGTGGCCCAGGGCCCAGGGAGGCGGTTCCCAGCATGGAGGGATAACCACCTCTTGGCATCGGGGGCCCAGGTAGGCATGCAGAGAGCCTGTGGCTGGCAGAAGAGAGAACCAGTTGGAGGAAGAGGAGATGCCATGGACTGGGTACTGCCCTCAGCCTCTGCGCTGGTCCGCTGCCCTCTGGGCTTCAAGCTGAGCCCCTTCCTGTGCCCCCATCCTCCATCCCTGCCCAGGCCCGCTGCTCTGCCCCTCCAACACCTCCAGGGGGCTGGCTCTGCGGGGACAGTAATAAAGCAGCTTGCCTCACCCGCTCTGGTCAGTCTCTCATTCCCAGATCGTGGAGAGTGGCCGCTGCCCACCCACAGTGACACGGGAAGTTCCATTTGGGTTAAATTTCTACTTCTGCGGCCACTGGCCCACATTCATTTTCTCTGTTTCTTGCAGTCCCCGCCCAGCCACTGACTCAGAGTGCCCACTCAGGAAGGTGGGTGACTCTGCTTCCTGAGAACGTGGCTGGCTGCCCGGTGAAGGGGGTGGGGGAGGCTGAGAGAGCCTCTCCCCACCTTCAGGGCGGGGCGGCCCCTAGAGCCGATAGTTACACGGCGTTCGGGTCGCAGAAGACTCCGTGAGACGAGGCTGATTGCATGTCACTGAGAGAAGAAACACTGGCAACCACGGTTTCCCGCTGTCCTGTGTGTAGAGAAGGGGGCGCCAGTGGAGCTAGTCAGCAAGGCTTCCAGGCAGGCTTCCAGGAAGAGGTGATGATGAGTTTGATCAAGGCTTAGAGGAAGAGGCAGCCATCAGGGTGATAATTTCCCTGGAAGCAGAGGTGCTAGCAGACCCTGGCTGGAGAAAGTCCCCCGATGGCCCTCTGAGACTTCGGGTGAAGCTTCATCATGAAGCCCTCTGGGGGCACAGCCAGACAACGGCAGCCCCGAAGCAGGTTTGCGAAGGGCCATCCCCCCACTGCCAAGGTCAAAGCCTGAAGCATGAAACACCGATACCTCCTTGCTGAGAAACAAACAGGAGGGGGTGGTGGGGCATCTAATCAGCCAAGGCTGCCAATACCTAATCAAGATGAATGGCCGTGAGGGATGAGGCCCAGGGAAAGCGTCATGTTAGGAGGTGGGAAGGTTGCCTTGGCTCTGGGCTGCACAGGGACCCCCCGGAACGCCAGCGGCGAGGGTCCAGATTCAGGAGAGATGCCCAGGTGGCCGGAGGTCACCCCTGTCACCAGCTGTCCCCACCTAGGGCCTTCCCGTGGACACTTCTGTGGCCAGTAGCCTCTACTGAGCCTACTCGGCACCAGTTGGGTCTCGGGACTGAAGATAAATGGGACCCGCCTGGGCTCTTGGAGGACTCAGTGAGTCGGTGGAGAGAGCGCACACGCATACGTCGTTCTCATGCCATCGCAGGTGCTGTCGTAGAGGCCCAAAAGGTTGTGGGAGAATGAGGGTGGCGGAGATTAATGTCTCCACTCCTCATTGTTCCAGACCCAGAGCATCAGCTCCCGGCTTACAAGAACCTTTCACTAGGCTTCTGCCCGCGGGGCCTCTCTGGCGCCACCTGCAGGCGGCGGCGGGGCCAGACAGTCATTCACGGTTAATTGAGCAAGTGCACTACGTGTTAAAGGCCCTGGGCGAGGCTCTGGGGTGTAGCAGTAAAAGAGACCTGGTCCTGTCCTCAGGAATCGTGCAATCCCAGAGGACAGACAGACAAGCAGGGCCTCCTTCTAACACTCATGGAGTCTCACAACACCGAGTTTAATCAAGTCCGGGCCGTATCGCTTGCCCACTGCCTGGGCTCAGTCAAGCTGTAGAACCCGTCTAAGAGGGTCCTTTCCCCCAAATGCACCGTGGAGAGAAGTGACGACATCTCCTTGGGCTCCCCTCAAAGTTGCACAAGCGTAGGATATCCGGGAAATGTCTGAAGTCTGTTTTATCAGGATTGTCTTTATATTAAAAAAATTTGCCCATATGCACCTGGGTGTGTGTATGTGTATGCACACTTACGTATGTTGGGGGAGGCGGGCACCTGCCATCTGCCCCCTCGCCAACAGTATAATTATTATTCTGGGTATTCAGGAAGAGCTGAAATTTAATGGAACCCAATGCAATGAGCGACACCTTGTAAAACAATCTCAATTACCAGATAACCAATCTCCGTGCAATTCCGGAGAGGATAGAAGGAGACCGCGGGGGTTTGAGCAAACGAGAGCCCAGAGCCGCGGGCAGAGGCAGGGAGATGGAGCTGTTCGTTATCTCGCCAGCTCAGAACAGAGGTTGGGCACAGGGGCGGGCTGCTGCGCTAAGAGCCATTCCTTTTCCAAGGGACGAGGAGGGGATGGTGAAGAGTGAAGATAACCGAGTTAGTCAAGTGGGAAACAGTGTTCTGTAGGCTGTGCCCACCCCCCCCCCCCACCACCCTTCAGTGCCTGCAGCTCAGCTTTTCACCTTGCCCTGCTGGGTAGCTGGGAGACCTGCTTCCCCGGGACGGGGGTGCGGCGCGTGTCCCTGGGGAGAGACCAGGCCCTGCTCTAGCAATGTGGCTGGCTGTCCTGCCCCGGTGACCCATGACACTAGTTCTCTAGCCCCTCTGGGTGGGTTTGGTGAGTAGGTGGGGGATGGGGTGGGGGGCTCTGCGGGGAGGGTGTCCTCGCATTCATGCCCTGGTCTGTCCTGAGATGGAGAAGTGGAGGGAGCAGTGGGAGTGACAGCGGTCCGTCCACACCGCCTAACCACAGTCAGAGGGAGTCTCCATCATCTGGGTCCGGGAGGCAGGCTGACATTCACCAAGCCCTTCTCCATGCACCTCCCCACCTGGTCTCCCTGCAGCCTGGACAGGTATGGTCTCGGCTGTCTTCACCAGCTGAGTGGTTATGGGACTCGTTCAAGGTTACTAGGCCCCCAAAGAGCGGCCCTGAATCAGCCCTTCTCTCTCAATGCGGCACTCATTTGGTTAAAAATCTCATTTTCAACACTTCTCCTTTCTTGTGAAGGGGAGAAAACATGATGGGTTGTTTTTTTTTATAAATCTCATTTTGAATTTAAATCTCTTTAAAAAATGTTGAAAGAACCACAGCTCCCTGTCTGTCGTCTTCCATTTTCCCTCCTGCATCTCCCCTCACTCCCCTCCCCTCCCCGGCTGCACTGAGCTCCCCCTGCACGAGCTGGCTGCTCAGGCTGCCGGAGAAGGGATAGAAGAAGCCGGCTCAAGGGCCTGCCAGAGAGAGGGTCTTGGGGTTCCCACTATTTGGGAAGGGGCTGGATGATCCCATGTTTTGTGTCATCTGACCCCCGAGATCGCCTTAGCCATTCCTCTGATCTTGAGCAGAAGCATGGTTCCTGCAAATTCCATAGCCATCGTCTTCAGGTCAGAGCATCCTCAGACAAAATCACCTAAGGAAAGCCACCCCATGGGGCCTTCCCAGCCTTGTTCTCTCTTCTTTCACCGTCTGACCTGAAAGAGGCTCGCACACGTGTGTTATCACCCTGGAAACTCAAAGCAACTCCACGAGGCAGTTCTATCCGTTCCCATTTTAGAGATGAAGAGACTGAGGCTCCCAAGTAAGATCAAGCATCCGGCTCTCAATGTCCCCAGGCGGATACAGCCGCTCAGGGTCGCAGAGCTGGTGGCCCAGCCAGGACTGGAAGTCAGGTCCCGGGACTCCAAATCTAGTGCTCTTCCCACCATGCTCTCTGGCATGGCAGCCTTGGTCCCACCTCCAGAGGGCAGGGGAAGGATTGGAGGACTGGTGCCTTCCAGACTGCTCCTAAAACGTGGGCCCAGCCTATGGACAGAGACAAAACGCAAGCAGAGCAGCAGGCCTGACCCTGCGGAGAGCAGGGAGAGCCGCGATGGCTCCCTGGGTGGGAATAAAGCCAACAAGCGAGGAGCTGCTGATTGGGAGATAATCTCGGAGAAATGATCAAGTGGCAGTTGCTTCCACAGCTGCGGGGCTGCATCTGGGCCCAGTGCTGACGTGAGCTCCGCCCCCAGATCCGCATTGTCACCGCTTGTTGGAAAAACAGATGTTATTGTCCTCTGTTCCCGTCCCTTTGTCCCTAATAGGCACTTAAGTGCAGGAGCGGGGAACGGAGAAAAGGGGACGGAATCGGGCGTCTATTTCAGGCTCTCTCTCCGGAAGCTTGCACTTCGGTGGGACTTGCGGTTTGGGATAGAGTGGGTGCAGGAAAGAACCTCCTCCCGCTGCCCCAAGTGTTCCGGGACTGGCAGGTGCCGAGGACGGGTCCTGGGAGGGGCGGCCTCCTTGTCTCTCCTAGGTGCAGTGCTTGGATGTTAGAGGAAGGGATGGTGGGCACCCCGGCCTTCTGCCCTGACTCCCTGCATTTGGGAGGTTAGATGAGGTCAAGGGCTAATGGGATCAAGGTCTTGAGTCCTATTCTTGTTTGGGATTCATTCATTCATTCATCTGCTCATTCATCGATCTGCTACTGAGCGGATCCTTCAAGGCTTACCCTTCACCCGAGCTCTGACACCAGCATGCCGGTTTGCGGGCGAAAACTTCTCATGGAAGACCACAGCATTCTCTTCTATCAGGTCACCATGGCTCTGACTTAATGTGAGCTCAGAGGCTCTCCTGCACCGAAATAGCTCCGCAGCAATCTGCCCGGTGCCTCTGCCTCACGGCCCGCCATCAGTCAGCCCTCTGGATTAAGTATTCTCTTTTCCAAAGGTCCCTGCCAAAATGCGAGTGCATAACTGAGGAGGGCTCACGGGGTGGGGGAAGGGGGAAAGAGCTGCCTGTCACCGCGGAGAACAGAAGCTGGGGCCCCAAATGAAGGCCACCCAGGATGGGGAAGTTTTGGCAGGGGACAGATGAGAAGAGAGATGTCCCGCCCCTGGGCGGCTGCCCAGGGAGGGAGGCTCGAGGGGCCGTGGGAGAAAACTAGGGACGCAGGAGAGCAGTTCCCAGACGACCTGGTCCTGCATGTCACTGGTTGCCCCACTCTGCTGAGACCCCGCAGCGTAAGACTAAAGACCTATCCCAGCCTTTCCGCTCCTGGCTGGAGTGAGGGGAACTCTTTATGCCCCGCTGACTCTCAGACCCCAGAAGCTCAGAGACGGGGTCACCTCTGTTCCCACAGGCGCCTCCTTCAGCTCTCAGTGGGGCGTAGAAGGGGCAGAGACCGGGTGGAGACAGACACACGCCTCTGCTGCCTTGCCTCTCGCCACCTCCTGCTCTGTGTCCGTTCTCTCCCCCAGCAGGGGCCCGGGGCTGATTCCAGGTGAGCCCAGGCCCCCGACAAGCCCCTTCCCAGAGCAGACAGTGGCCTGGGCCATCCTGATGAGTTTGATGAGAGAAGAGAGGACGTCAACATTGATGGGGGCAGGGGAGTCCCTGTCCTGTCATCCCCCCTCTACCAGATGGGCATTAGGCAGCTAATTAACTGGGGAGGGGCCCACCAGGCAGAGATGCCCTTCGTAACCTCTTACTACTTAATATTCAAAACCTATTTCACCTCCCTATAGCAGAACTTCTAAAAAAGTCACATAATTAGAGCACATTAGAATTCATCTGAAATGGTTTCCATAAAGACAATTATTATCTAGCGATAACTCCGGGTGAGTGCACGGGCTTACGGAAGACCAGAGCTGAGGGAGGGCTTGCGCCCCTCCCGTGCCCACCTACTTTGTTCTGCTCCAGGAAGCACTCAAGAGCATCTTGGGAACGGTTCCCAAGGTCCTCGGGCCCCTCCCCACCTCACTGCCTTCCGCACTGGCATGACTACACCATCCGACAGATCACCCCGGACCCTCGAGTGACAAGGGCTTGGAGGAGGAACGTTGTCCTGAACAAAATATGGACGGAATCTGACCAGAACCCGCAAAGGCTTGCTTATCTCTGGTAGCTCTTTATTCCCTTCCCTGGCTCTTCTGCCCCCCGCCACACTCACCCTCACCGACCCCTGTGCCCATGCTCAGATCTGGTGAGAGCAAAGAGAAGCTCTCTGGAGCAAGGGGCTTTTGCCCTAAGGATGACCCTCAGAAGACCCAGAATGGAGAGGAGCCCTGGGAAGTTGGGAAGCCATCTCCTTGCCCCCAAGCAGGGACTCCTGATCCAATAGCCCTGAAGGCAGAGACCGTGCCCCTGACCGTGGACAGATGGGCTTCCTTAAAGCATGATCCCTCTGAATATACTTTTAAACTAATCCACGGTGACAGAAGGCAGGAGAGTGGTTGGAGGAGACTCGGGCACATAATAAGCAGATGCCTTCACTTTGAGAAGATTCATCGCAGTAGACACTTAACAACTCATACACACTCCTGTGTGTACGTTTTGCCTCGATGAAACGTTTGCCCCAAAGGGTCTTTGTCAAGTAGAGATGAATACTTCCATAATTATATCATCCAAATTAAATAGTCTCTTTTAGGGTCAGATGGCGCAGACTGCAAAAAGCAGTGGATAGCCCACAATTGTTTTGGACTTGGACTTGGATTGAGTGTATGATGCGCAACACACATTTGTTTGCAAAAGATTTGCTTCTGTATGTGTGTAATATTAGAATTGTAATATTTTGTATTGTATAGTAAACATATTAAATATTAGAATTAGGTGGGAATTTCTGAAGACATATTACTCAGCTTTGCGGTGAGATTGTCCAGAAGCATCGGGTGGCATCGAAGTCAGACTGAGGCGGAAGTAAGAAGTTGGCTGAGGTCATCTCCTCCCTCCACCGCTTGTCCATTCTGTCCCTTCGCTCAGTGCTGGATGTGCCTTCGCTGCCTGGTTGCGGGAATGCACGTTTCTCTGCTCCTCTGATGGGTCCCAATGTCAGGTTTTTTTGTTTGTTTGTTTACTGGTTTGTTTTTAAAGATTTTATTTATTTGTCAGAGAGAGAAAGAGAGAGAGCACACACAAGCAGGGGGAGCAGCAGAGACAGGGGAGAAGCAGGCTTGCCGCTGAGCAGGGAGCCCCGTGTGGGCTCGATCCCAGGACCCTGGGATCGTGACCTGAGCTGAAGGCAGATGCTTAGCTAGCTGAGCTCCCAGGCGTCCCGCCCCAATGTCAGGTCTTGAATGAGAGCTACCTCCTCTTGTCTAAAGGATCAGAAAGGAACTGCCCATTGGAGGAGGGCCCCAGAGGTTGATTCCAGATCGGTGACCGTGGTACCCTGTGTGCCCCCTTCCCCCCCATGGCACGCCTCTTTGCAACGTGCCTAGTCTCCAGTCTCCTTGTCAAGAAGCAGAGTCTCTTTCCCCTCCCGTTGAATCTGGGTGAATCTTTGACTTACTTCGGCCAACACAGTACGGTGGAAGTGACACTTCCCAGCCAGGGCCCTGACTGGCCTTGCCGCTTCTGCCCTCCCTCCATGGGACTAGCCTGGGACCTCCAGTGGAGGAGTCAGGGGCGGCCTCATGAAGGGTGAGAAGCCACATGAAGCGGGGACGAGCTGTCCCAGCGGAGGCCCCCAGACCATGCACGGGACAAGCCGGCACCAACCCCCAGATGGGTGCGCGAGGTCCGTTTTGGATCCTCTGGCCAAGCCAGCCACCAGCCGACTGCACACGAGTGAGTCCAGGAAGGACCGGCCCAAGACACACACCTGCAGATTCACGAGCACGTAAATAGTCATTCTAAGCCACTCAGTTTTGGGGGTGGTTTGTCACACAGCAATTCATAACCGATACAGGTATCGACCCCCTTGCCCGAGCACCTGCTGGCCAATGCCAGCTCCGCAGGGGACAGGACTGTGCCCTCAAGTGCTCTGTCCACTCTTCCATCTAGAAGTCCCGGAAGCAACTTTTTGCCCAAGATTTGTAGCTTTGCTCATCCCCACTGGTTTCCAGGGCTGGGATGGTGGCGCCCGTTGTTCTTTATTAGTTTAATATATGTTAAAGCCTCCAAAGAGATGGTGGGCTCAGGTAGAACAGATGAAATGTGACTAAGTTCTGGGGGATGATTGATAATGAGTAGGGACTGGAAAATCAATTGTGTTAATTCCTAGTCTGTCACTGGGACCGAGAATTAATGAGAAAATCTGTCTAACTTAATGGTATTTACACATTATACAGAGTGTGATAAAATTGTCGGCAGGTGCTGCTTGGCATTCCAATTACACCAGGCCCGCACAGCCCGAGGGGCAGGCAGGGCTGAGCTGCCCAGGACCCGGGCTGGGCAGCTGGAGACTTACCCCAACTGTCACGCTAAGCTCGGAGGAGGTCCCGGGACCCTGCGTGGATCTCAGCGGCACTGTTGGTCCCTGCCAACAGTGGGGGCGGGGGCGGGGGTGTCCGACTGGCAGTGTCTCTGGGATTTGCTGGAGGGCACATCTCCAGGCCTGCTCTGGAGATAAGCACACCAGAAGCCACATGGGCCGTTGGACAATGGCCAAGTGTGGGTTCAGTCTCCTGTGCTGGCCTGATCTGAGAGATACAGAGGGTCTTCCTGACCGATCTGACTCCTTCCCCGTGGGAAAGGCACCAGCCCTTGCCTATACCACACCCGCCGGAGCCGTCACTGTTGGTGGCCCCCTTGCAAAGCCGCATGGACAGGGATGGACGAAGCTGGGTGTTTGCTTCCCTGAACACCGGCAGACCAAGGCTTGTCCTGACCAGGGATATGGAGGTGTCCCCAAGAACCCTCAACTCGCGGTATTCACCCCCTTGTGTGGTCTTCTTTCATACCGGATAGGGCTGATCTGAGGGTCTTGTAAGATATTGCAGGCAGATAACCGATACAGGTGGGAGGGAGAGGGGCGGGCAGCGCCAGCTGAGGGGAGACATCCCCGCGTAGCATCCCTTTGCTCCCACCCTGAGTTTTATTCAAATGAAACCTACTTGTGTGTTTCGCTGCTTCCCAAACGCCCCCCGCCCCTCCCCCTGAATATGCTGCTTTCTTGGTGACTCAGTGACTCGGGGCAGGGGTGGGTCTCAGCCGCTTCTCACCAGCAGAGCCTGCGGCCAGCGGGCTGTCTAATAGAGCTATCAGACCAGAGCGAGCAAGGGAGGCTTCGCCGAGCACGGGGAGCCCTGTAGATTTTAATCCTTTCCCTGTTTAATCTTTCCTCTGCTTCCTTTGGCTCCCACATATCCACATGCATTGCAGAGTTTCAAAAGATAAGCCCCACCACCAGAGATGGCAAACCACCCTGCTCCAACGGGAGTAGAATTCAGCCAAGCGGGAAACCTCAGATCCCCCAGCGGGCCTCTGGGAGCTGGAGGAGCCTGCGGGAGTCAGGGACCCCGGACCCTCCACCCCGGGTTGTCACTTCCTTTGGCCTCTGACTCGGGCCTGCTCAGATCCCGTAACGCCCCTGGGTGGGCTGGGAGCCGGAGGGGCCTGTGTAACCCTGGTGTGCTTGGTCAGCCTATCGCAGCGGGCCTCACGGTCAAGAGCAGGGGTCTTTGAAATCAGAGTCCTGAGAGCGGATCTCAGCTCTGCCATTTCCTGCCGTAGGACTCGGGACCAATGACATACTTCTCTGGGATCTGATTTTGCTGGGACTCAGTAAGTACGAAGGGCCAGCCGTGAGGCTCTCGAGTTTGCAGGTGAGCCCTCCCTGGAGTCAGCCCCTCAGCCTTCCTCTCACTCAGCGGGCAAGCCAGGCGGCTGTCCCGCCTCTGAGCACCAGCCAGGCTGGGGTGCCGTGTGACATAAGGACATGAAGCCATCCTTCGGGCCAAAGAATCTCCACATAACAAATTCATTCTGAGTCATAAAGAACGCGGCTGCACCCCTGCTCAGGGTGTTGGAGATCCGATTTCCTGCCTTGGCGCTTCAGAGACACGGACGGAAGAAATGAGCTCGGGGTCTCTGGGAAAGACCTTTACACCTGTTTTGGAAATCCGATTTGTCCGACTGCGGCGCATCTGCCCTCCAGGTCTGGATGAAGGGAAAGGAACGTGTGGAGGGCTGCGTGCGGGGCACAGGAAACAGCGGGCAAGGAAGGACGAGGTTCAGGAAAAGAGTGTGACAGGGACACACAAACGCAGGGACCTTCCAAGCAATGCCCCCATTCAGGGAAGCTTTTGGGGCAGCGGGAGAGAAGGGCTCCCTTGCTGGTGTTAGAAGGAGCAGAAACTCACGGACTGAGACACAGCCCGCGCCCCTTCCACTCACGCAGGCCAAGCTCTGCCCTCCTCCCACCTCATACGGACCCTCCCTTCCTCCCCGAGGCTGCCTTCGAAGCTTGCTGGTTCATTCCCTTATTCTTTCGACACCCTTACGTTGAGCAGCCTTCGGGTGCCAGGGAGCAGGGAGGAAGGGCAGAGTCGATTCGGGAAATTCAAGGGCTAAATTCCAGAGTTTATGGAACCAAGCCTTGTAGGTCAACCCCGTCAGGTATCCTCGAAAATAGAGGTTATCGCGGGGGTGCCCAGAAAGGTGACAAAAACTGCCCACGAGAGACTGGATGAGAGACCGGCAGAGAGAGTAGCACAGTCAAGGCATGGAAGTGGGAGGCGCGTGGGGTGTTTGGAAAGCAGCCAGCCACGGAAGTGGACGTGACTTCGGCTGTGTGGAGGAGGTACACGGGGGTGTCTTCCCTCAGCTCCACACCCCTACGTGGGAGACCCCCCTGCCTGCCCCTCTCCCTCCCACCTGTATCAGTGCACAACAACCCCAAACCTGGCAGCTTCAAACAGTAGCAAACATCTAGATTTTTTTTTTTTTTTAAGATTTTATCTAATTTGACAGACAGAGATCACAGGTAGGCAGAGAGGCAGGCAGAGAGAGAGGAAGGGAAGCAGGCTCGCCGCCGAGCAGAGAGCCCGATGTGGGACTCGATCCCAGGACCCTGGGATCATGACCTGAGCTGAAGGCAGAGGCTTTAACCCACGGAGCCACCCAGGCGCCCCAAACATGTAGATCTTTGATCCCTCCCAGTTTCCGGGGGTCAGGAATTCAGGAGCAGCTCGCTCAGGGTCTCCCTGGAGGTGCAGTCAAGACATCAGCCGGGGCCGTTGTCATCCGAAGGCTTGACAGGGGCTGGAGGACTCGCTTCCAAGACGGGGCACTCCCCTGTGCTGGTCACTGGCCTCAGGAGTCCTGGGTTCCTCCCAGCATGGTGGTGGCTTCCCACAGTGAGTGACCTGAGAGGACGAGGAGGAAGATGCTGTGGTTTTTATGAGCCTCAACAGTCACAGCTTCCCCTACACTCCTGACGATCACTGCCGCCAGTGTGGCTACTGGGGGGCCCTGGTGTGGCTGTGTCTGCCCCCAGAGTGCCCGGCCCCGAAAGATGGTGATGTAGGTGTCCCCACGACTCTGTTTTGGAAATCTTGACCTGAACACCTGCAGAGTGGGAAGGCAGACCCTCGCTGCACACCCACCCTGCCTCTGTCACCGTCCCGTGCACTCTGCTCATCTTACCCTCTGCTTGCTGCACTGGCCCCCTGTTTCATCTTTACTATCCAACGATGGTGCCATCAGCACGATTGGAGCCTGGGGCGGGGCAGAGCTGGGCACCGTAACAGCCCATCTTTATGGAGGACTCACTGTGTGTTAGGTTGACAGTAAGCACCGTGAAAGGGCTGACTTCTTACAGCCTCTCTGCGGGGCTGCTAACCCCCATTTTGTAGATGATGAAACTGAAGCACAGAGAAGGTGAGGCGGCTTGCCCGGAGCCACACAGCCCTTAAGTGGCAGAGTGACGATCTGTCTCCAGAGCCCACGCTGCGAACCTTGATTGCATCTGACGCTAGGCTCCGCTCACGTGCCATGAGGAAGCCACAGTCCATCGGAAGGAGGTGGGGGTTTACCATACAGCAAGGAAGTCGGACGTTAGACATCTTCTAGTAGGTTCTCCAGGCCACAAGTCACAAAGCATCAGAGTAGCTCTTGTCCCCTGTGTTCAGGAAGTGGGGTCTCCCAGACTCCAGTGAGCCCTGAGCCAGCAGCCCGGTCAAAGAGCTATGGCCTTTCTTTCATTCATTTTTTTTTTAATTTTTAAAAATTGTGGTAAAATATACATAATATAAAACTTACTCTTTTCACCACTTTTTTTTCATTGTCACCATTTTTTAAAAGAGTACAGTTAGTGCATTCACACGGTTGTGCGACCGTCACTGCCATCCATCCCTGGGAGGTTTTCCTGTCATCTTGAGGTCTCTGCAGGTCCCCAGTTCTCCTGCCAACCAGGACACCCTCCCTCCTTGCTCCCCTGGGGTGGGACAAGCTGTCGGCTGTCGGCTCAGGCTTTCCTCTCCGGAGGCAAGGATTAAAATGATCCACCTCGGAGGTCCGCGCTGCGCATCAGAGGGCCACAGCAGCGACGACGACAGGCTGTACCGCGACATGAAAGGGAGTTTATCAACAGCGCCTGGGGCTCGGTAACTCATAAACCTTTCATTAGTTTTACATCGATGACGGCTTAAGTCCTCGGAAGTAGATTTAGGCTGGAAGATAGATGTCTCTATAAATCATCATCTCTGAAAATTAGGGAAATGGAGGGAGCCTTTTTATAGGATTTCCCGGCAGCTTACTTGGGGGAGCCTTGTGTTCTCTCTCCCTTCCTGAGCTGATGCGGGATTCCAGCCTCACAATCGGAGGCTCAGAGAAGGGACCAGAAAGGGCACCGAACTGCTCTCTCTTCTCCTGGGGGCACCTCTAAGCGTGGAGGCTGCAAATCTGGTCATATTGGGGCCGTCTTATTCTCTACACAGAGGCTCAGGGAAACAGCTTTCTGGAAGGTGTTTCAGTGAGAGAGAAAGAAATGAAGCAGCCGCAGGGGAGCAGACAGAGGAGCTTTAGAATCGAGCTCTCACAGGAAATGGGAAAGAAGAGGGGAGGCTTTGCTTGCTAATGAGCATAACAGTAATAATAACCACACTTTGAGGAGTCTGCCAGCGAGACAGTTACTGGTATGTTTTAGGTATTATCGGGAAATTTGCTATGTGTTTAATTAATGACTTAACATCATTACTCTCCCACTTTACAGATAAGGAAACTGAGGCCCTGAGAGGCTAAGGGACTTGCAGAAGATGACACAGTCAAGCGTGGCAGGGCTTGGGCCTGATTCCTCCCACCCCCTCATTTACACAGCTGTTCCTCATCCTGGGGGCAGCCTCTCTCGGGCTTGACTTTGACAATGCCGCCTTCCCCTCTCTGTCTGTTTCTTCATCTCTCAAATAGAGAATCGACTTCATGTCTCGCAGACACGAAGCGGGAGGCGAGCCAGCCAGCCAGCTCCAAGCTTGGCGCCTTTGGGGAGGATAAACTTCCTCCAAAGGCAGGGAAAGCTGTCCATTTCAGGACGATTGTCCACACCTTTGATTCATGGAGACTTTGCCGTGTCTCATGGAGACTTGGCAAATGTTCCCATTTTACAGAGGAGGACGTTCCATCCTGCCCTCCCCCTCTCCCCACCCCTCCAGCCTCTGTTTCAATGAAGCAGACCAGTCAATGGCCGAGGCAGGCTGGAAGCAGATCCTGGCTTCTACTGTGGTGTCCAAGGTAGGCAGACAGCTTAGCTAGCGCAGATGAGCTCTGCGAAAGGCCATGTCTCCAGCCAGGATGTTAGGACATGGGTCCACGCGGCTCCCTTTCTTCTGGGCAGGGGTCCTCCGGCTGGTTCCCTTCTGTGCGGTTCTGCAGCCGCAGCTTCAGATGCTCCTGCCCCGCACCCCCACCCCGTGGGGCTGCCCTCCGTGTTCAGACAGACTAATTACAAGAAACCGCGGAGAGGCGCTGGCAGGGAGCAGGGCTGCTGATTTGATGCACTGGATGGTTGGCCAGGTGCCGTTAGGCTCCCCGACAAATCAAAGACTTTTCAATTTCCTTCCCTCGCCCCTGCTCCTGCCCCTGGAGGCCGAGCTGTGATGGAGCACGGGAGGGAGCCGGGGTGGGGGGCGGCGCTGCCGTCTTCCCTGTCCCCGGGCTGCGGAGCAACAGGAAGGCTCCCAGCAAGGAGTGTCCCAGGAGGACTTTTACTCAGAAATAATATGCACGAGGATTTACTTCCTCATTGCCGGGCTTCCAGCTAAGTGCAAGCTTGTTTCCGCTTGGCTCCAGGAGGAGAACTCCCCTCAAAGGTTTCAGCGAAGCAGCAAGACTCTGATTCAACTAGCATTTACTGAGCACCTACTATGCGCTGTACTCACTCCCCACTGAATCTTCAAAACAGCCTTCTGCGTTGGAGATGCTTATTCCCATTCTACAAATGGGGAAGGTGACTTCTTCGAGGTCTCCAGTTAGTAATAACACTAGCGGCTGACATTTACTTGCTACATGAATGAGCCAGGTGCTAGGTATATCCTCAACGAGCTCTACCCATCGAGCTCACTCCATCCCCACTACCCTGGGAAGCAGGGACTGCTATTATCCCCATTTTGCAGATGAGGAGACAAAAGCCCAGGGAGGTTAAGTAATTGCCCCAGGTTACAGAGATTGTAAGTGATGAAGCTGTGATCCGAATCTGGGCCAGCTGGCACCAGGGACCATACAGCTGAGCTAGAAATCAGGTCCAGAGTTGCTTGGACAGCTCAGTCATTAAGTGTCTGCCTTTGGCTCAGGTCATGGTCCCGGGGTCCTGGGATCGAGCCCCACGTCAGGCTCCCTGCTTGGTGGGAAGCCTGCTTCTCCCTCTCCCACTCCCCCTGCTTGTGTTCCCTCTCTCACTGTGTCTCTCTCTGTCAAATAAATAAATAAAATCTTAAAAAAAAACACCAAGTCCCGTTCTTTGGTTCATGGGCAGTTCCTAAAAGCCACTTATTCTTGGCGTGGTGCCCTGCCTGTCCGTGGGAGGGATGGGGTTTGGAGGGACTGGATCCAGGTATGTAAGGATCTCAGCAACTGAATTCAAGGTCGAGACTTGGCTGCTCATCTTGATCAGGACATTTCCTCAGCGAGTAAATAGCTTAAGCAAAAGAGGGGCTTTTTTTGACTGCAGTGCTGGGGAGTCTGCTGGTGGAGCTAGGGACAAGGTGACGTCATCAGGGCTCAGTCTGTCTGTCTCTGGACCTCATTCACCACCAGCTCTCTCTTCCATCCTCCTGGCAGGGTGGTGGTGGTGGGGGAGCTACATACCTTGGCAGTGTGGGCACTGCTCCAAGCCTCCCAGCTAAGAGACTGAGTGGGAACTGAAATGCACCCAATACCTGCTTGCCAAGCTCTGTGTCCTGATATACAAAGCAGCAATGGCCCAGAGGGGCAGTCTTCCCAATTCCTCTGTCAGGAGGAGTCACCTATGCCTAATACATGTAAGATCTGTATACCCTGACCCGTCCTCTTGGTGCCGGAGACCAACTGCACACCAACACCCTCCCCCCATCCACCTGGCAACTCTATCAGATTCATACACTCCGTGAATATTTATAGAACCCCTACCTCCAGGACAGGTGCTGACCCATTTCTGCAAACTTTCTGCCCTCCTGCAGCTCACATTCTGGTAAGGGATCCAGCTGGCTTTGTGCAGATCACATGACCATACTTGGACCAATCACTATCGCCCAGGGCACTTGATTACTTGGTTGACAGCCTCCCCAGGACCACCTAGACGTCCCCCCGCCCCGTGGTTTCTCGGAGGAAACTGCCCGGCCAGGCTGCGGAAGTAACTGACATGCCCTGAACTCTGGGGATCTCAGCAAAGTCACATCCTTCTCTTCTTTGTCCAGTAACCTTCCCACCTGCATTGGGAGATGCTTGGGCCCCAGTACTCAGGGAAGAGTGTCGTCCCTAAAGGGCTCAAGCCATACGCCTATCACTCCCTCAGATCTTGCTCAGAGGGAAAAGTCAGGGGTCAGGACTGTTTACCCAAGATCATCATCATTGTGACTTTCAGTTTAGGGGAGAAGAAAAACGATGAAGCCCAGGGGGCTGTCCATGTCAGGGTGCAGGGCCTAAATGGGGCCCCCAGTTCCATTGACTGTGGGTTGGTGGGGGGCTTACTGGGTCTGGTAGGCCTGGAGTACTACTTATGTGCCAGGAGCCTCTCCTGCTTTGTCTCCCTTAAGCTCCACACCCACCAGGTAGGTATTATTATCCCATTTTGCTGGTGAAGAGACTGAGGCTCAGAGAGGTAAAGTAATGGAAATAGGCTCACTCTGCTGTGCTGACCCAAAGGCCCCCCGGGGCTGAGCCCACAGAGGCACTTCCCAAGAAGAGAGTGCCCTCCCCAGTCGCTTCTCACATGCCCATTGAGGGACCTCTCGCGGACACGGTTTCAGCTCCTGGTCCCTGCCTCTCTTCCAGTCCACCCGGCCCTAGAGACTCAGCAAACCCTCCTGCAGTCCCACCTCGTACCATTTCCCCTGCTCCCACTTACATCTGGGCGGCATCTCCCAGGTTCCTGAGCACTTCCACGTGATGTCACCATCAAAGGACGAACATTGTCTGTTCCCTGAGGCCAGCTCACCTTCCGGGACACCTGCTGGCCCATCCCAGGCTCAAAGTCAAGCCTAGCGGAGTCACATGGCCTGTCTGCCGCTAGAGGGAGCTCCCAGCGTGGCCTTGTGCCTTCTTGGGTGCTGAGAGGTGGGGCCCTGTAGAGGACCCCAGGGATGCCTTGCCAAGAGTCTTATGGAGACCTGGATGTCCTGACAGGATGGTCCCACTGGAGACGGAGAGGCTCTGGTTTGTGCGCCCGGCGTCTCCATTTTTAAAGCCGAAGGCTGGGGAGAGGCAAGGGGCTGGAAATGGAGCCCCAGCATCCAGGGCGATGGGCTGAGGCTCTGCCTTCCCTCCCACGTCCCTGGCTGGTGCGGCTCAAGTCCGCTCCAAGTCAGAGAAGAGCACTTGTGACTCAGCAATCCAGCAGCAGCTTTTCCATCCCTCGTTCATTGATTCACTGACTCATGCAAAACACATTTAGTGAGCACCTACTATATATAGGCATTGGGCTAAGCCTTGGAGATACAGACCATGGTGACCCAGACACCGCCCCTGGTGTCATGGAGTGGTTAGTCTTGTTGAAAGGCAGGGAAGGGAGAGATGCATAAAGAAGGGAGAGATGCAACTTGGGGCGCCCAGGGTGGCTCCGTCGGTTAAGCCTCTGATTCTTGGTTTCAACTCAGGTCGTGATCTCAGGGTCCTGGGATCGAGCCCCAGGTCACGCTCAGCCGGGAGTCGGGTTGAGGATTCTCTCTCCCTCTCCCCTCAAATAAATAAAATAAATATAAAAAAAAAAAACCCCAAGCAATTACCGTGTTGTGTGTTAAGTTCTACAGAGGCGCAGGAGACCCAGGGGCAAAAAAGGATGTACTTAAAACTCTACCTGGGGGTCGGGAAGGCGTCTCAGGGGAGAGAGAACTTCTAAGCTGAGAGCCAGAAGAGCTGAGGAGTCAGCGAGGCAAAAGTCAAAGTGTTCCAAGCAGAGTGACCAGTTTGCACAGATGCCCAGAAACGAGGGAGCGTGCATGCCCGTGTGTACTCAGCCCACAGACACTCTACCAGCACCTACTGTGTGCCAGGCGCTTCTAGACACGGGGACGGGCTACCAGGGAGCCAGGCAAACAATGTGCCTGTCTCAGGATGCTCACATGCTAGTGGAACGTGGCCATTCAGGCAATCCAAAGAGGCCATAGGGAGAGATGTGGAAGGGACAGTAGCCTCTTTGTGCTCAGAGTACCCTGGGTCCCATTCTCCATCCTTCTCCCACCACCCCTGGTGGCTGGCCCCCAAGCCTTCCCTCCATGGTCAGTTGTGGGGAGGTCACCCAGTCCATGGGGGGCGGGGCACCTGGGCCAACATTGCACTAGCCCAACTGAGGGCCTGCTGAGCTGTTCTGCTAATTACAGTGACGAATGGGTTTAATTTACTTAGAAGAGTAATGTGCTGTCACTCTGTTGTCAGAGCTCAGCCCCAGTGTCTGCTCCCTCCCCTCGACCCCGACAGGTGCCTGCACCCTCCCCGAGAGCTTCCCCACTGGTGGCCCAGCTACTTGCCTGCTCATCACCATGCCTGCGTGGGACCTATCTGCTGCCTCCGCTGGCGACAAGGGGAGGAGAATTCGAGAATTCGTATCTATCCCCACTGTTGAAGAGTTGTGGGGCCACACCTTGCTGGTCGGGAAGGTAGACCTTCCCGTTCTCTGAGTCACCGCTGCACAGGGCAGAGAACCCCCTATCTCTTGTTCCTTCCCTTTCCCCCACCCCTCTTTCCCTTTGCCTAGCTGAAGCCATTTTATGGGGCTCCCTGTTTCATGGCCACCTTCCGGCTGTAGAACATGAGGGCCGGGACCTTCTCAGCGGCTCCGTTGAATGAATGAATGAATGAATGCGTGAATGAATGAATGAAGAGCCCATGAAAGCCTGACCCCCACCCCCACCCCGCCATGTGCCTCAGGCCTTATAATAGGAGGACTTCGGATCTGGTGCTTTTCTTCGCCAAACCTTGTGTGTCTCCCCTCCCAGCTCTCCTCCCAGGTGATGGCTGTAGGTGACAGGTGGCCCGGAGTCTTTATTCTGCAACCTGAGAGGAGCAGGATCACGCAAACACGGAGACTGAACAGAAGTCGAGGCCAGAAGTCGAGGCCTGGCAGTCTAAACCCATTGTGGGCAGAGCAAGGGCATCAAGACCAGCAGGTTCGGCCCTGCAGCCGGAGAAGCCCAGGTCCCCATCCTAGGAGATGGTTTCCAGCCTCCAACCCGAGCTTCCTTTGACTGCTCCCATTTCTCCCGTGACCCCAGGAGGAGCAAAACTTCCTTGTGATTGACCGTCTTCTCCTGCTGTCTGACCCTCCCCCCTCTCGCACCCGATACTGCCCTGCGTCAGTGCGGCTGGGTGGGGGGACCTGGGCAGGGCTGTGTTCTCAGAGCCAACCTAGGAGCTTTCTTCTACTTTCCAGGGCAATTCTGAGACCATGTCCAGGTCTCCTGGTTCCTCAAGGACCGTTATTGCCAAGACTGCCCTAGTCTTGGGCCGTGGCATCAGCCTCACCCCTCCCCTCCACCTCCCCAGCGTGGCTGAGTGGATGGCCTGGGTTGGGAGACAGGGGTGGTGGTTGCTTAATTCATTCGCTGCCACCCTTGTCTGAGTAGGCAGCGGGCTGGCAGGACGCTCCACGGGGCGCTTCCCCCGACTCAGCCAGGCATGACTGGTGCTGGGAGAGGGGTCGGGTTTGGGGGGGATAGGGCTGTGTTTCCACCCACTCTCCCTGTGGGGGCAAGAGACCTCCCCTGTCAATCCTTCCACCCAGTTAGAAGGGACAAAGGCAGCAAGGGCGGGGGTGTAGCCAGCCTCAACCGGAGAACACATCCTCCTGGGATGGAAGCCAGTGGGCGAGCCCGGACACCATCCAGGAGGGAGAGCCCCAGCTCCACCGCTAGGAGTCTTTGACTGAGGCCAGTCACATCCTGCTTGGCCTCAGTTTCTCCATCTGTAACGGAAGAGGAGGACCAGCCCTCTTCTAGTTCTGGGATTCCACAGCTGTAATTCCTGCCCCAAGACATGGCCAGGAATGGAGCAAGACAGACCCCGGAACCTTCTGGGATGTCCAGCCCCGGCCAGAGAGACGGGTCCCCCAGCTGGTACCCAGGGACCGGCCAGCTCCCGCAGACGTGGGAACGGCTGGGCATCAGCAGGCAAGAGGCCACACTGATAATTGGCTCCTGCCGTGGGGGAGCTGGCCTGGCCTCATCAGTATGCAGGGCCCGTGCAGAGTGCTTAAGAAAAACTTATTAATTTCCCCTCCACAAAGACTGAGGGCTCTGAGGTAATCACAGTATCAAGTCGTAATAAAAAAAAAAAAATCCCTCCATTGAAAATAGCAGTTGGGACTCTGGAGAGTTCAACAGGAAAAGATTGTATTAAGATAAAGGAGATGATAGCAGAGCAGACATTAAAGGTTGTTGCTGTCTGGTAAACCACATCAGGGAGCCCCCAGGACTGCTGTATCCCCGTGAGGCGGTGAGGACCCCTCTCCTGCCCTGGCCACATGGCCTCGACCCACCTCTGGCCCGCCTCCCGCCCGCCCTCAGGGCTGGAGCAAAGGCAGGAATCCCAAGTCCCTGCGACCCGCAGTGGGCCTGTGGACCCTCCTTTGGGGCAGAGGGAGGGGACGGGCTGCGGATTCCGAGGAAGACAGATCACTGCCCTGGGCGCTCTTGCCGTCGAGCCCGATGGCGGGGACCCCGGAACATTTGTCAGTAGTAGAAGGGCCTGGGAGAAAGAGGGTGCTTCTGGGTCATCTGTCCCGTTGGCATCTTCCTTGTGGGGACAGGAGTGCCCGGGCCTGAAGCCCTTGGACTCTGCCATTGACCTGTGTCCTAGACCTAGGTGGATTCAGAGGGGGTGCCCTGACTTGCCAATGGGGCAGGGAGTCCCGGGCGAAGAACCCAGAGAATCCCAGCAAGGAACGACCAACGGGAAGCCACAAGCACTCAGGGGCGTGATGGCCATTGCCCCACGGGGCTCTCGCCAAGTAGTGGTCGGGCTGGTGGGGTGCAGTGCGGAGCCTGGGGGCGGGGAATGGTCCTTGCTCTGTGACATCTTCACTTGGCCAAATGGGGTCTGTGCAGTCTGTGACGATGTAAAGTCTGATCTGAAAGTGACACTGGACTCAGGACAAGAAGTTTCCAGCTTCTCCTGGAAGAGTAGGGGTGACGACGGTCGTCCCCTGTCATTGCCGAGGGGGCATTGCCATGTAAGGCTAAGAGGACAGACTCCTCAGCTTTGAGTTCTGACTCCACTATGTATTAGCTGTTTGTCCTTGGGCAAGTGACTCCACCTCTCTGTGCATCAACTTTCTATAGAAGGCTGGTGAGAGTATCTACCTCGTAGGGTTGTCATGAAGATTATTGTACATGAAGAGCTCTTAAGTGAAAATCTTCTCTTATCCTCCAGTCGTCTTTATCAAAGGTCATGTAGTCCATCAGGGACCAAACCACATCCCCGGACCACCTCTGGCCTAAAACCCTCTTTCCACAAGCTACTTCCTAAGGAGCCCACAGTGGCGGCCAAGGGCTTGGGCTTTGGAGCCGGACTGTCCAGAGTTCAGATCTCAGGTTCGCCTCCGGCAAGTGACCTGACTCGTCACATTCTCAACTTCCTCTCCTATAGAATAAGGAAGGTGAAGCCGGGGGTACTAGGAGTAACTCAGAAAGGGTTGGCCAACGCAGGCCCCTTCCCGAGGGTCTCTGCCTGTGGATGTCAAGCCCAGTGTGGCAGGGCTGCCTCCCCTAGGCCTCCAGGTGGCATCTGTCCCTCTGTGGCTGTAAGCCCTTGGGCACCGGGGACCGTTCTGGAGTTGCCCCTGAGTTTATGAGGCTGAGCAGAAAGGACCAGGCATATTAAGTGTGATGGGGTTGTGTGGAGATTAATGTGAGACTGGGTGAAATAGCGAAGGCAAGTCGTTTTCCAGGTTAATATGCACATTTAAGGAACAATTTGAGAGTGTGAAAACATTTAAAAGGAATGCTAATTTCAGCAGAAGAGATGAATTCTGGGAAGGAGAACTTACAGAGAAGAGAACTGGGCAGGGCTGGGGTGCAGGTGTCAGGCGGTCCTGCTCTGAATTCAGCCCCACGGGGAGGCTCTCTGAGGACCTCTCTCTGCCCAGCTGTCTCTAGGAGCACAGGCCTGGGAAGACCCAAAGCAGAGACTGGGGTTCATGGGTGACCCCGGACCCTGGAAACTTCTGTAATTGGGGGTCTTGCTCTGCTTTGTCCTAGAGGGGCAAAGTCAGGGTGAGGGCTGGGAGGGCTTCCTGGAGGAGGTGTTGCTTGGACTGAGCCTTAAAACATGGGTCAGGAAGAGGATGTGGGACCTTTTGGATGTTGGACTCTTCATCCAGGAGGTCCAGGAGGCATGGGGCAGCCTGAACACAAGGTGAGGTCCAGGCTTCTTCAGGCTTATGTCCAGGCTCCAGAAGGATCCTCATGAACAAGCTAGAAAGAGACCAGGGTGTAGCCTCATCTTCCTCGGAGAATGCTCCCTCTCCTGGAGCCTCTGGATGGGCTATGCGGATTCTCTGCTCCTACCGGCTGCAAACGTCACGTGATCCCTCAGCCCTGGAGGCTGGACATGGTACTCAGCCCCAAGCTCCCCACTCCCTGCCCAGGGCTGGCCCTTCCCTCCAGAGTCTCGTCCTTCAGCACTGGCAAGTATATCACTCAGGACCTTCCAGAGACCCTGAAGCTCCGAGACTCCAGCCCGGTTCATGCACTCGTCCAGCTTAAAAGTGGAGTGAGCTCTTCCCCCGACTTCTTGTTCCTTCCATCTCCACCAGAGACCTGAGCACTGAGAAGGTAGTGCTTGCAAAGCTAGCTGGGATGAAAAACCTTTACAAGTGCCCAGTGTGGTTATTAATAACGTCTCTCGGCTCTGAATGCCTCTTTAATTCCTCTGCTTAAACCACTCAGGAATCCATAACACTTGCCCCTTGGCCGGTGGTTATTCCACTCCCTTAATGGCCTTTTATGGAGGGACCTTATTGAAAGCTTTTCCCCAGCCTGAGTAAATCATGTCCTCTGGGTCATCCTTGCCTGCAATTTTATTAACTTCTTACGAGAAGTCCGAAGGACCCGCGGGAGGCCAGTGTTTCCTCTGTGCTCTGTCCCGCCCAGACCCAGCACTGTCCCTTACTCGGCTGGGGTCCTCGGAGGAGGAGGTGATTGGGGCCAGACCTTGCAGATCAAGAATGGTTGGGGTGTCCCAAACCCAGGTCCCTTCCTCCTGTACTTTCTTCGGTCTGTCTTTCTAGGTGCGTAGGGACTGGGAGACTAGGTAGTATGAGCTGGGCACGGGGGGACGCGGGGGCAAGCACGGGGAAAGCCGGTATTCACATCAGGCACCTGGCGCGTCAGTTACCTGGTGTGTCTGTCATTTAGTGAGCGCTGGATTTGACAGCAGGGAGGGGGAGGCAGAACCACAGCAGGACACTGGGGCCCCAGATTGGGAGCTGGAAAGGGTAAAGGATCACACTAATGCAAGACGTTCATAATGGGGACCACTGGGGGCAGGGGGAGAGGGAATATACGGGAACTCTCTGCACTGTCTCGTCAATATTTCTCTAAGACCCCAACCGCTCTAAAAAATAGTCTATTAATTTTTTGAAAAGGTCAAAGGAGACCCCAGGAAACGGAGATGCCGAGAAAAGATCAGGGGTCCCCCTGCGGGTCTGGGATGACTTTCAAGGAGCCTGTGCGTGTCTCTCCTGCTCTAGGAGGGAGAGGGGGTCGGGGAGGGCTGGGAGAGGTGGAGAGGGTAGAAGTGGGGCTGAGGTGGGACTGGGGTGATCCTGGGGGGCAGGCGGGGGTTTCTCAAGGGAGCCTGAACCCATCTCTCCCGTTTGTTCCTTGGGCGGGCGGCAGAGGCACCCACGGAGAAGGGCCATTTCAGGCTGATATCCAGCTGTCCCCTCTTGTCCCAGCTCTAAACCTCCGAAAGATGCCAGCTCCTCCTTTCTGGGCTGGTCGGGTTTTTTGTTTTGTTTTTAAAGATTTTATTTATTTATTTGACAGAGAGCGAGAGCGAGAGAGAGAGAGAGCTAGTGCATATGCAGGGGGAGCTGCAGAGGGAGAGGGAGAAGCAAGCTCCCCACTGAGCAGGGCGGGCTGGTAGAAGTTCCGGGCAGCCCACCTGCCAGCTCCGGAGCCCTGTCAAACTTCCTCCCCACCGAGTGGGTTATAAAGCACCTTCACGACCGCAGCACAAGGATGGCTGGAAGCAGGGAAGAGAGCAGGAGGCAGGGCTGAATCCCACTGCGGGAGGGGCCTGTGTCTTCCTCCAGCTGTCCCCAGGAAGGGTCTCAGAGGGGTTTCCAGCCCTGGATGAACAGGGGCCACAGAGGTTTTTGCAAATTCTATCTGGAACCTCGAGAGACCGATTCCCCATGAGTGACTCTGTGGGGAGCCACTGTCCCCCATGTCCCATCATCTGGACCCAGAGGGGCTGGTCATGGGAGGAGGGGCCTGGGAGTCCCCTGTCCTTCTCCGACTCCAGGAAGTGGGGTGAGCACCAGACCTGGGGGTAAATTAGGGGGGCCAGCTCTGAGATCTGGCCTGTGGCAGGGGAGAAGCAGGCTCCGGCTCTCCCTAGCCTCCGCTTTGGCCAGCTCTGGGCTGGCCGCCGAAGGTCCATTCTGACTCTCTCACCCTCTCTTGGAGTCCCTAGCAAGAGTGGCTAGGGGGCACTGGCCCCTGGCCTGCAGCAGGGGATATGATCTCATTGCCACCTCACAACCACCTTCCCTGGATAGGACCCCCTTCCTAATAATCATCTGTTCACCCCTTACTCTCCCTCTCAGCATGGACCCCAAGTCGTGGCGGGAATTGTTGACTTGTCACGTGGTTTCCCTCTGAAACTGTAAATTCCTCTTGTTTGCTACAACGTCCCCAGCAACCCCTCTGAGTCCTGGCACATAGTAGATGCTCACTAAGTATTAGCTGAATACACGAAGGGCTTATTTAAGTGGATAGACTCAGAGAGGTAAGTCGTTTTTTTCAAGGTCACACAGCTTGCATCTGGCAGAGCTGGAAATCACACGCGGGCTGCAGGCGGCAGTCTTGAGTTCCGACCCGCTCCCCAGTGCTGCTGGGAGGAGCGGGAGCCTCAGGCCCAACCCAGAAGCCAAGAATAACCCGCACGCTTTGCCTTCATTCTCCTCTGCAAAATGGGTTGAGCTTCTCGGTGGTGCTAGGAGCAGAGCGGGAGTGTCTCCCCTGAGCTCCCCTCTCTTCTTCCCTCTAGGAAACTGAAGATGTGGCTTCTTGACCCAGCTGGGAGCGGGTGATCAGCCTGGGGAGACAGAGGAACCCCCAAGAACACAGCCCCCAGACCAGTGGCTATGGAAAGAAAGGCCAAAACAAACCCAAAGTCGTCTTCCTGTCCTGTGCCTGATCTGGCCCCTTCGTCCTTCTCCAATGTCTTCTCGTCCTGCGATCCCTCCTCCACCTGCCCGCCAGGCCAGCCCTCTCTGCCCTTTCTGCCCCGTACAGCCCAGGCTCGAGGCCACGTCCCTACCCTTGGCCTTGCTGTCCCCTCTGTCTGACACACGCTTTCCTGAGATCCTCTCAAGGCCGACTGCCTGTCATCTCTTAGGTCTTGGCACAAACGTCACCCCCGGGAGAGCTCTCTCTTGACCTCCTTGTTGAACAGAGCCCTGGGCGCCCCTGATCTCATCTCATTTCCTTTCATTCACTCGTTTGTAGATTCCTCACTTCCCGTCTGTCCCTGCCCCTGGAATGTCAGCTCCATGAGGACAGAGACTCTCTGTTCACCACTCTGACCCCGAGGCCTAGACCAGTGAGCACGTCAGTCGAAGCTCAACACATGTTGAATGAATGAATGAGCCTCTCACCTCTGCTGGGGGCCCCTCCTGGGACATCCCTGTTGGGCAGCTCAGCTCCCTCCCGCCCCAAGGCCTTATATGCCAATACAGGGAGACGGGGAAGGGAGGGAGGGAAGGGGGAGTGGGGCTGGAGTTCCCAGCCCCAGGGGCGGCTCCCATGGGTGCTGAGCGCTCCAAGCCAGATGGATGCTCCTGCGGGGGGCAGCTTGCCTGGGGAAGTAGCTTCCTATGAATAATGGCAGTGGCAGGTGTCAGGGGGTAGGGGGGAGGGAGGCGGCTGTGATGGACAAGGAGTAAATGCCCCCACTCCCGCACTCTGACACACACACAAGCCGGGCTGCACACCAGTGGGGAAAGGGCACCTTATTTTCCAGAAGAGGAGAATATAACTTTTTTATTGGAACTGGCTTGATAATGGGTCTGTGGCTGATCTGGGGACCTCCCTGGAGAGTTCTGCCCCAATGGGGTGGACCCTGCAAACCAGCTGTGGGGAGAGGCAGAGGGATGCCCCTTTTCCATCTCTGTCCTTGGCTGACCGGGCCCCATAGAGGCCACAGCTGAGAAGGGGACTGAGAAGGCCCTGGGACTGGGGAGGGTGAACTTTGCCCAAACTCTTCTTGACTTCTACCTCTGGGGGTGGAATTGAGGGACAAAAATAAAACTGAGAAGGAGAAGGGGGGATGGGAAGGGTGCAGGCTGCTTGGTGGCAGTTGGGGCGCAGGCAGGAAGGCCTGGATCAGACCCCACTTGACACCGGCCTTTGCCCTAGCCCTGGAGTGGGCATGTTGCGGGGCCCCAGGGAGCCAGCAGGGCTGCTGACGGAAGCAGAGTTGAGCTGTTCTCTCCTGATCAGATCCCCTGTCACTGTGATTTTTCAGGGAAACACAGCACCCTGTCACCTCCTGAGGCCTCTTGTCCCCAGCAGACAGTAGCCTTCAGTAACTGTGAAGTTGGGGTGCTGTGGGCAGCTCTGTCCCCACCCGAGGCTCTGGCTTCTCACCCTGACCCTGTCGCCCTGATAGGACACCTCAGTGGCCCAACGTGTGGCCGTCTTCGTCCTCTCCATTGCCTGCCTAAAGCCCCTGCCCCTGCTGCTGCCCCCTCCTCCGTAGAGCCTCTCCTCCCTGGGCCTCTACCCCAGCTTAGCCCGTCTCTAGATCCAGTCCCTACCTCTCACGGGGCGTGCTGCCCCCCAGCCCTGTCCCTTCTCTGAGCGCTGATCCTCCAGCTGAGTCCCGTGACTCTAGACACGTCTACACTTCCAAGACAAAAAGTCTTTGAAAACCCTCCTCAGAAGTCTGTGAGCTGCTGAGCCCTCGCCCAAGCCTAGGATCGGTCTCTGTGACCTCACAGTTGGAATCTCCCATTACCCCTGTGGTCAGCCCAGGAAACAGGGATTCAGAAACGTCCAGCCATTTGCCCAAGGTCACAGAGCCAAACACCGGCAGAGCCAGGATCAGGATCCAGGCTTGGGTGGCCCCGGCCTGGGTCCTCGGGGCTCACCTTGCCCCATACCTGATCGGGGGTCCCTGGGTGTGCATTTCTAGGTGGCAGAGCCTGGATAAGAGATGCAGGGGAGAAGCTAGGTCTGGAGCAGGGTGTCATTACCTAGTCGCTGCCCAGAGGCCTCACCTCCTAATACAAGCCCAGCGGGAATTAGTTCAACATATGGATTTGGGGGGACACATTCAGTCTAGAGCAAAGAGTACACATACAGTGTGTATCTGTGCGTATGTACTCTACATAGGACACATGCAATTCACATGTTATATACACATAGGGTTCGTGGGTATAGAGGGCATATGTAGCACACATATATGATTAGCTTATACATGGTGCTCAGTGGTGATGCTCCTCCCACCTGGCTTCTGGGGCCGTCTCCCCACCAGGGAGGTACGCCCCACGCCCTGCCACCACCAGACCCCCCCGTGGAAGCAGGTGGAAATGTTGCTTTTCATTCAGACTAATTTGTTATTGAAACAACTCGAATCAGCTTCAAAGTAAGTTAAATGAGCAGAGATCGTCTTTCCTTGGCTCATCCATCAAGGAGGGTACAAAGAAAGCGGGAAACAAAGAGATCCCAGGAGCCTGGCAAACAGATGGGCTGGTGTGGCCCTGAGTTCCCGCGTGAGGAGACGGGTTGGTTTCCGGGCCAACACAGTGTGCTGGGAACAAATCCCTTTCCTCCTCTCGCTGGACCAGCGAGCCATTCTTCCTCTTGCTTCCATGGTTGTGGGGAAGAAGCTGGCATCCCCAAGGTGTGAGTGTGTGTAAGTCGGGGACCCCGAGTTGTCCTCTGCAGGCCGGGGACATGCCCAGAGCGCCTTCCCTGCTGGCTGGGTTTCGGCTACGTCGAGGGGCAGCAGGGACATCTCCGTGGTGGCTGGTTTGGGGGTGGCAGGGTCGTGTTCCTGGTGTCTGGACACCTGCGGGGAGATGGGAATTTTCAACTGTGGTTTTGAGGCCCCGCTGGCCGAGACTGCCCAGGGCTGGTCCACCGTGCTCCGGGTCCCTCCCTCCGCGTTCCATGTGTGCACGTGCCTGGGTGTGAGCACGTGTGAATGCCTGTGAGCGTCTGAGCTTTCAGTGGGGTCTGGCCTGGAATATCAAATCCACTTCTGATAAAAGGAAGACCCTGTTGCCTGCTCTGTCTCCCCTAACTACGGGGGCTGCCTCACCTTTGTGCCAGGCTACCTGCCGCCTGGGGAGATGTGGGGGCTCCCTCTCCTGTGGCGGCTCTCGGCTGGGAGACCCCATCTCCCACTCCCAAGGCTGCCTGGACCTACTCCCCAGGGCAGGGTCAGAGCACCTGTGGTCGGTGGGCATTAGAGACTGAGGCCAAGGCCCGCTGAAAGATGGGGAGCCAGGGGGACACTCCAGGAGGGGGCAAGTAGGGAGAGACTTTGTGAAGGGGTAGAAAAGGCCAGGGGCCCAGAGGCTGACAGAGGCTCCCAGGGAGGAAGATCGCCCGAGAGGGAGGCAGGAGGGCTCGAACTACTGAGCAAGAAAAGTCTAAGGCGAGAGCACCAGCAGCAAGCCGGGAAGCTGTGGGGACAGACACAGGAACCAGGGAGCGAGGGACCGAGCAGGGACAATGGGGTGTCCGGCCGCGGCTGGGCGGGACACATAATTCTGATCCCTGCCACGGCTTCCTACACGGGAGAGCTGGTGGGGAGACCTGCTAGGCTGCGATTTCTTTCTTTCTTTTTCTTTTCTTCGAGACTGATTTATTTGTATTTCATCAGAGTGAGAGAGAGAGAGAGAGAGAGAGGATGAGCAGGTAGAGGGAGAGGGAGAGAGAATTCCAAGCAGACTCTGCACTGAGCTTGGAGCCCAAGGCTGGGGCTTGACCTCACGATCCTGGCATCATGACCTGAGCAGAAACCAGGAGGCAGTCACTTCACTGCCGGAGCCCCCCCAGGCGCCCCGAGGTTGTGATTCCAGCCAGGTCCCAGGGACGTCTGCAGAGAAACAAACTCAGCTAAACGCCTCCCACCAGCTGTGCCCTTCATGTTGCCTTTGTCTTTGGAAGAAAGAGAAATAGGGACTCCCGAGGTGGGTGTCTACACCGCCGACTTTCATGTACTCCCCCACTCCCACCCGTCTTCACTGTTCTCCCAGCTATGGGCCAGCAGGGGGGTGGCCTCTCTGCCTCTAGCTAGGTCCCCATCCTATGTCCTACTCGCATCTGGAGTGTCTGGGTCTCTGCCACCTCGTTGCCCCTCACTCCCCCCCACCCCCACACTCCTGATGACCCTGGAGCCCCCAGCGGCCTCCTCTCCCGGTCCCACCCCGCCTCGGCCTGACGGTGGCTGCTCTTGATCCACGCTGTTTCCTGCTGTGTCCGGGCGCAGCCGGCCCAGTGACAGAGCCCATAAATCACCTTGGTGGGCGGGGCCCCGAGGAGCTCACCCAGCACCAGCCTTGGGAACTGGGGTTCTCGGGTGTGCGGTGAACTGTAGGGGCACACGGCGCCGGGTTTCTCTCCCTTCCCAGTTCAACCGAGCGTCTTGGTGCCGGAGCCTTGTTGGAAGCTCTCCAGCTGGCCTTGCCCAGGAAGGGGGGCGGGGCAGAAGAAAGGGGTCACGTAGGAAGCCAAGGGGGATTAGGTTAGGTCGACAGAAGATCTTACTGTGGGGGGGATTAACACTGGCCAGGCCAGGCTGGGGAGGTGGTGAACTTCCTCGGCGTGGGCTTTATAAAGTTTGGATTCTGTCTGGGGATTTAGATACAGTGCTGCCTGGAGACAGGGGGATGCGCTGTATGACACACTGAACACAGAAACTTCTGCTTGGTTTGAGGGGACACTGGGGTCCGAAGACCTCGACTCCAGGCTCCGGAGGCCACAGAGCAAGGAGTCACGCAGCGTGGCCTTGGGTCCTAGCTCCCCTCCCACCTGCTGTGTGTTTTCAGCGATCATTCCACTGCCTGGTCTTCATCTGTAAAATGGGGCCAGTCCCGCGTCACAAGGGGTCACTGTAAGGGTTTAAGGGACAGCGTATATAAAGCACCCTGCATGGGGTTTGACCCAGAGGACTTTCCAGAAAGTTCTCTCTAGAAAGCTTTTGTAACTGGGCCAATGCTCAACCTTTCTCTGCCTCAGTTTCTTTCCATAAAATTGAATGCCTGACCCTCAACGACCCATTCAGTGCACATCTCCCGAACCCCTACTCCATGCCAGGCCCTGTCCCGGGCACTGGAGATTGAGCAATTCACACGACAGGATTCCTAACCTCATGGAGCTAATATTCTAATGGGGGGGGTGACAGATAAGAAACGTATATGTACTAAGAGAAAATGAGACAGGGTGAGTGTAATAGAGAGTGAGTGGACGGGAGAGGCTATTTCATGAAAAGTGGTCAGGACAGGTCGCTCTGATAAGGTAACATACGAAACAGAGATCTGCAGGAAGTGAGGGAGTGAGCTGCAAAGATACTTGGGGCAGGAGCATGCAGGTGGCAGGAACAGTAAGCACAAAGGTCCTGAGGCAGAAGTGTGGCGGGTGAGTGTGAAGAACAGCAGGGGGTGGTGAGTGTGGTGGGAACAAAGGAGAAGACGCCATGGAGGAAACGGAGCCGCTGTAAGAACTTCACCTATTGATCAAGGAAACCCCATGCTCATGCAGAATTTTGATAGTGGGATTCACCTGCGTCCCAAAGCCCTTTGCTTCCAACATCCTGGAGGAACTGAATTTCTTGCTTCCTCTCCTTGTTCGGGTCCTGAAGACCAGCAAGCCTCCAGCAAGGCTCCATCCCCTGCTTACCAGGGCCTGTTTCTGGCCCGTAGAATGTATGGCTTTTTAATAACAATTAAAAATAACGAAATTCTTTATTGCCGTAAGGGAGAGAGGACTTTAATGCATTCAACCTTGTCCCAACTGGCAGCTTCACCTTCATTTTGTAAATGAGGCAATAAGGCTCCGGAAGGTTCTGTGCTTGCTGGAGGTCATACGGGCCATATGGCGTGGAAGAAAGGGATTTCGCTGACCATTGATTCATGAGCAGCTTTGTAAATGTGCATCTTTCAAAATGACACACACACACACACACACACACACACAACCCCCAAGCTCAAGAGTGACACAATCACACGGTCCCTCCCCTAACGGCCATCCATCACCAAAGTATCATAAATGCTGAGAAAGTGAACACATGGCCTGAGCACCAGCACCTCCCAGGCCACAGCCGCGGCAGACATCCCTAATCCATCACAGGGCTCTTCTCGCTGAGCTCAGATGAGCCTCAGAATTCTGGAAAGCCAACATGCTGTTGGTTCATAAAAGGAAACATTTTTGTGCAGGGGGATGGGAAAGAGCAAAATGGCCTCATCCCTGGACTTGGGGCCCCCATTCCTTGAACTCCAGGCAGCTTTCTCTGCCCGATTGATAAACGGACCACAACTCTAGGATGTGAGACAGAATGAGGGCAGCCTCCGAGGGAGAGGGGGCTTTCCAGCTCCAGGGGCCCCTGTCCTCCCCGCTGGTGTTCAGAGCAGCTGGGGGCTGTTGGAATCCCTCCCGGGATTTGTTCCAGCTGTCAGACATGGATCAGGCTTGTGATTGGCGAACCCCGACAAGAGTACCTGCTGTTTAATGAGCTGGAGATGGAAGTGGCCTTTGCAAGCAAGTCCTTTCCTCGGCTCAGGTGCGCAGATCAGATACGAAACAGGAGAGCTGCCTCGCCAAGCACGGTAACCAGAGGGAAATGAGCGATGCTGATCTGACGGAGAAGAATAAGGAGAGGGGGGAGAGAGGAGGGGTGGGGGGAGGAGGGGCAGGGATGGAGAGATGAGGGACATGAAGAGCAGCCTTTGGCCAGATCGCAGGGTTCTGCTGCAGGCTTCCCAACCTCTGATGTTGTTTCAGAGCGGACCTGTTTTATCATGGGCCCTTGGTGGTCCCGGGCCCTTGTTTCTGGGGTCTGTGGAGAGCAACAAGAAAGGCAGAGAAATGATGTGGATACAGACCTGGGTTCGAATCCCAGGCCTCCAGTCATGGTCTCAGGTGCCTCGTCTACAAACCGGACTTCATATTTTCATAAGGAGGGATGTAAGGCTCCCAACATTCCCCTACCTTGCCACACGCTCTGCAACAGAGTTTTTGGCAGGTGCTAGAGCTGGTGTTTGACTTTCATTGATGGGCTTCCAGTGTGTCTCTCTCTTAGCGGGATCTGACCGCGGGTGGGGAAGTGGCGAGTTTATTCATTAGGACCTATTAAACTTTAACAGCGCCCACCCCATGAGCTTGGTGTAAGGATGGAAGAAATGGTGGGGTATTTACAGCCGCCTCTCCCCAGCTCTATCTCTACCATCATCTATCTGTATCTACATGGTCTGTCTATACCTTCTATCGTCACCACTCTCTCTGGCATAGACACCATCTGTATACCTTCGGACCCAGCACAGACCCACGCACAGCCTCATTTCATGGGTCCTTCTCTTCCAGGTTCCTCCTCTGATGCCGTTGTGGGAGGGGACAGAGAGCATTCCACTGCCTTCCTGGAAGAATGGAGCCGCTTACTGTGGGCAGGGACAGGGACAGGGACAGCAGCTCCCTGCTCCTCAGATGTGATTTGGTGTGAGCGATTGGCTCCCTGTGAAAAACCAGTGCTCAGATGGGCCAGGAGACAGGTGTGTGTGTTTTATGATTTTATTTATTTGTATATTTGAGAACATGTGCGCATGAGAGAGAGAGAGAGAGAGCGAGCAGGAGCGGAGGGGGAGGGACACTGGGAGAGGGAGAAACAGACTCCCACTGAGCAGGGAGCCCTACACGGGGCTCGATCCCAGGACCCTGGGATCAGGACCTGAACCGA
This sequence comes from Martes martes, assembly GCF_963455335.1. Classification (NCBI taxonomy): domain Eukaryota; kingdom Metazoa; phylum Chordata; class Mammalia; order Carnivora; family Mustelidae; genus Martes; species Martes martes. The sequence continues at coordinate 183,349,974 of NC_137891.1, read as the reverse complement.
AGGCAGATGCTCAACTGACTGAGCCACCCAGGCACCTGAAGACAGTTTTAATCTAACCCACTCCTGCTTCCAACAGCAAGGGGCCTGGGGCTGTGGGCTCTGAGGAATGTGTGAGAGGACACAGTCTCCCAGGAATCAGGGAAGCAGGACTCACTCCATCACCATCCCGACCATCTCCCGGGACTGACGGAGGGTTGCCCTGTGGCAGGCGTGGCACGTCCCAGGCAGGCCTGGTGCTGGCTGGCAGGCGCTGACTAGTACTAGACACTGCATAATAAAGATCACGAGAATGCTTTTGGTCCACAGACCCTCTTAGAGAACTTCGGGGCTGGATGCACTTCAGATTCTGAAAGTTTTCCAGATTTTAGAAATGTAATGTCCTCTATATTACGGAACACTCCAACATATTCCTATTTCTGTAGCAAAATACACACGAATAGTTCCAGCAAGTGGATAAATAAAGACCATAAGTACTTCCAGGGTCAGTTTTGTTCAAGTTCTGCTGCCAAATGAGTTTTGAAAAGCGTTCTGGTTTTCAGAGCTTTGGGGGTGCCGGAACCGTGGAGATGGAACCAGGGGCCGGCCGCTTACTGAGCCCTGGGCAGGCGCTTGGCCAAGCACTTTCACTGGATGAATGCCTTAAATCCTCCTGCCCACCCTGGGAGGTTGGTTCTGTTTGTATTATTCCAGCTTTATAGAAGAAGGAATCCAGGCACAGAGAGGTTCAGTAACTTGGCTAAGGACACACAGCTAGCAAGTGGCAGAGTTTGGACTCAAACTGAGGTCTGTGGGGGTACCAAAGCCCGCCATCATCCCAGAGTTTACAGTCTAACGTGTGTGCTGGGGCGGGGTTGGGGTGGGGGGACATTAACAAAGAGATCCTTACCATGGGATGGAGTGAGTGCGGCAACAGGGGACTCCGAGTCCCCCAGGCCCTGAGGAGGGGCCTAGGCCCGCTTGGGGGTCAGGGAAGGTGACTCAGAGGAGCTGGCATCTACTATGTACATCCATGTGCAGACCTGAGGGGTGAGCACGCGCTAGCCTAGCCGGTCCTCGGTGGGACATGCAAATGTGTTGCAAGCAGTGGGATCAGCACAAGCGGCAGGAGAGAACGCATTGTAAGTCAGAGGATTTAAGGAAGTTGCAGCCAGGAATGGGAGCCAGGGTGCAGGCCGAGAAGCAAGGAAGGGCCAACCTCACCGGGGACCTGGGGGCCAAGTTGTCCCTCCCCCAACGCCTGCGGGGCCCCACGATGGGCAGAGGTTAAGTCCCCCTGCTCACTGAGTCTGGACGACAGGAACCACGCAGGAGTCCGAGGGTGCAGAACGCATCGCCTCAGGGGGAGGGCGGGGGTGAGTGTCCCTGGGGCCCCCCCGCGCTCAGGCGGGAGGATTCCCGATCCCCTGATCTTTCCCCGGGAGCCCCTGGTTAATCCCGGCGAGGCCGTCGGGGGGACACCTCCTCCCTCTGCGACAGGCGATGGGTCCAGCGCTTGGCTCTGACGCTGGGAACACGCGGGCTACCCCCTTCCCCGCCTGACAGCTGAAATCTTCATTACCACGGGGTTTATTTGGGGGCGCGCGTGAGCGCGTGCGTGTGAGAGTGCGCGCACATCTGCGGCCACCCCCGCCCTCAGCCCCGCAAACGCGGCTCATGAATATTCCACGGCGCCACGCTTCGCAGCCATCGATTATTTATACATGAAATAACGAAAGCTTCATAAATAATGAAAGAAGCTGCGTCCCAGCTGCCTCTGCCGCTTCCCTCCCTTCCCTCCGCCTGACCCGGGGGGAAGGGTTGGGCGCAGCCGGGAAAGGGCACTCACGGTGGGGGTGGGGGTGGGGGAGCGGCCTTGGCGATCCGACGGGCCCTGCACACACGCCCCTTCTCCCCGCGGAATCCGAGTCCTTCTTAGGAAAGAGGCGGGTGCGGCCCAGGAGTGGGTGTGTGCGTGCGCGCGCGCGCGTGTGCAGAGTCACACGCGCACCCAGAAAGGGGGCTGCACACCCAGGGCAGGGCAGCTCAGGTGTCCGCCCTGCAGACTCTACCGGAAGGCTCCATTCAACAGAGAGAAAGGCCTTGTATCCTATTAAGCACGAGCCGGGAAAACATCAGACCCATCCTAGTTAAATTCGCTTCCAACCTCCCCTCTGGGGCTGTAGGCTTGGAGTCTACCAGTGTCTGATTCAGGAGGGGAAATCGCTGTAGAGGTTCCTCCCTGTGTTCCCCCTTCAGGTACACAGCGGGTCTTAGAGACACAGAGAAACCGTGGAACCAAGCTGGACTCCTAAACCCTGTACCGGGAGGCTTGCGGGGGGAAGGAGTCCAGATGTGGCTATGCCTGCGTGTACCCACGTGGCCGGGTAGGGACCCAAGTGGAAGCGAAGACCTACACCCAGCAAATACCTGACCACAGCTTCTACCACTGAGCAACTCCCATTTTTCAGGCTTCCCGCCTCCCTATACCCAACCTACAGCCGCCTTTTAAAGCAGGTGTCACTAATGGGCCCCTTTGCAGAGACCTTGGTGGGGGTCCATGCTTTGCTCAAAGATGCAGAACTGGTGAGTGGGAGAGGCTGGGCCTGTCCAAGGTTCCCGCCCTTCCATTGCTTCGCAGTAAGGGAATTGTCTGTTGTCTGGCTAGCCCTGGGCCAGGCACGGACATCCACATCCTGAGCAGGAGTGCATTTTCTCCTTGATGGTTGAAAGGGGGAGGTGTGTGGGTTATATTGATGGGGACACTGAATATATATATATATATATATATATATATATATAAAAGCTAAATATGGCAGGTGTTCTCATACCCGATTGAACAGAATCACTAGAGGAGCTTAAAGAACATTTTCTTTAAATTAAACTTTTTATTTCGATATAATTGTAGATTCGTAAGCAGGTGTGAGAAAGAATACAGAGAGATCCTATGTACCCTTTCCCAGTTTCCCCCAGTGTTAACATATTTCAAAATTGTAGTATAATATCACACCAGGAAATTGACAGTAATATGATCTACCAATCTTAGATTTCTTCAGTTTTACATGTACTAATTTGTGTGTGTGTTTATGCAATATAATCACACTTGTAGGTTTTCATATCCACCTCCTGTCAAGATACAGAATGCTTCCACTGGCACAAGGGTCTCCGTGTTGCCCTTTTGGGATGACATCTACCCCCAAGCCCATCCCCCCACCACCACACCCAACCCCATCCCGACCCCTGGCAACCCCTGATCTCCTCTCTGTTTATAATTTTGTCATTTGGAGAATGTTATATATAAATAGAATCATATGGTGTGTGTAACCTTTTGAGATTGCCTTTTTTTTCACTTGGCACAACTCTCTGAAAATCCGTCCTAGCTCTTCCGTGTGTCACTAGTCTGCTCCTTTTCATTGCTGGGCGTCATTCCACGGTATGGATGTGCCACGGTTTGTTTTGTGAAGAATGTCTGGGTGGTTTCCAATTTGGGGCTATTGCATATAAAGCTGCTATTAGGGAAGCTTTTTCAAACGTCAGCTAACAGACACCTCCCTTGGAGGTTGACTCAGATGGGGGTGGGTCTAGGTTGGGACCTGGGATTGTACAAAAATATACAGTCACTGACGATGGTGGGGCATGGACGTATTGCTACAGGAATAGGGTTTGGTTTTCATAGGGTCCTCAGCATGCCTCCAAAGTGTAAAACAAAAATATTTTTGTCAAAATAAAAATATATACACTGCAGGAGCAGCTCCAGATTTTGCTGGGGATTGCGTCTATCTTCTTTGTGTATGAGTAGAAGAGGCAGTTTGGGTTTGGAGAGAAAGTTCTGGTCTGGATTTTTGAGGATGTGTGTCCCGTCACTCTCCAGAGTGTTCCTTTGATCTCACTGCTGACTCACAACGAGCCTCAGCCTCTCTATCTGCAGACTGAGCACCATAGTTCACTCCTCCAGCTACAAAGATGGAAAAAGGCTGTTGGTGCCATGACATTCTTGGGGTGCCTCCAGCAGAAAGACCTGGGTTCATCTGCAGGAGGGTGGTGAGCTTTCATCCCCCAGCCAGAAACACAGGGAGCATCCCGGGAGCAGCTGGTCCCTGCCGCCTGGGTCCCTCTGCAGCCCCTGTAGCTGGAACTACCCAGATGTGAGCTTGTCACTTGACAGGGCCACAGCCTCTGTCCCGGAATCTTAGAGAAAAGACAACTTCCGGGTGAACTAATGAGGCCAGATTGCACACCTGCTCCTCCCTCTACCTCTCCCATCTTCCCTACTTCCCATGACGGCCCCATGGCCCCCGGCCCTCACTCCCCTTGGCCCCTCCTTGGGAAGGGAAGTCAGACCCTCTCTTTCTGCTTCCAGACCAAGGCTGGAATTATTTAATGCCAAATCAGTAAAAGTGTCAGCAGCTTGCAGCTTAACTGCTAAGAGGAATGATTCATCACCCCATGCCAGGCACCGAGTATTTCCTCCCCATCCCCATGGCCCACCCCTCAAGAGAAGGGAGATAAATTACTGTCATTGCTTTTTATGGTACATATAATCGGGTGGCAACATGGAGCCTCGACTCATCTCAAAGGCATTTACAATGAATTATTCATTTGGCTGAAGACGTCTTCAGTTGGAGGGGAAATAGCCTCTCTACTCTGGCTTCGGCTACCCTCGCCCTAGCTAGAGAGGGAGTCCTGGGCCTGGAAGACCCAGATTCCCCTTGGCAACCTCCGGACCTCAGAATCCTGGGGTATGGGGTTGGGGAAAAGGCAGGGGGAGGCTCTCTGAGCTGCAGGAACCCACTTACCTAATCTATTTCTGGAAGATTCCTCTGGGGTCTGGAAGTGTCTATCCCTCTCGCTGCTCAGAGGGGACCACTGGTCCTTGCTCGCATCCCTCCCACCTTCTGCTCTTCCTTTCCTCCTTACCTCCCTCTTCTCTCCCTTCTCTGTTTCCATTTATAGAGTTCATGAAATCTGTATTAATATGTGCCACAGCAGTCAGGAGATGGTAGGTTACGGTGCCGTAACAAACATCCCCTTAATCTCAGTGGCATAAGATCGCAAGGCTTATTTCTCACTCAAGTTACTCATCATCACAGATCATCTGGGTTCTGCTCGGTGTCATCCTCATTTGGGAAACAGGCTGGCGGAACAGCCGCTATCTTGAAGGCTCCCGTCACAGGTGCCTTTTCTCAAAGCTTTTGCTCGGAAAGGACGCGTGTCACTTCCACTCCCATTTCATGGGCCCACACAAGTCCTATGGCCACATCGACCCTCAAGTGGGTAGAAAAGCATCACTTAACCATGTGCCCTGAAGGGGACAGAAAAGGAATAGTGGAGAATGCCCCTCATGACTATCTCACGGGCACTGCATCAGTCCTGGAGGACAGCACTGAAAGAGACACAGTCTTTCCTCTCCATGAGCTCATGGTCAAGTGCAAGGGGCAAATGGAAGAGGCCGACAAAAGGTCAGCGGTGATTCAGGGGGCTCAGTGCCAGGAAAGAAGTCTTCCAGGAACGCAAAGGGGCAGAGTGATACAGGATCTGGCCTCAAGGGGGAGGGCTGACCCCTTGCGGCTCTTTGATCGCAGGCAAGGAAATTCATTTTTCTGAGCTTCTGTTTCTTCCTCCTTCCTTTGGCGATGATGACGGGTGGTACAGTCACACCCCTACCCACCGGGTGACTGTGAGAAATGCATGAGGTAATGTCTGTAAAAACCTTTGGAAGGTGAGGTACCCACACTGTTTGCTCTGAATTCATTGACACTTTTTAAGAATAACAATGCGTTGTTTCCCATGGGTACATTCAGTTCCTGAGCTCGGCCCCCGCCCTCTGTGGCTCTGAATCAAGGCACAGCCCTGGTGGGTTTGGCTTGCTGGGAACTCACTCCAAGGAGCAGCCCTCAGCTCTGTGACGACAGAGAGATTATCCGCAGAAAACTAGTGTGTACTGGGGCTGGGGGGTGCCTCCTGGCAGGAGAGACTTAAGGCTGAAAAGGGATATGAGGATGGCGAGCCTGGATCTCACCTGGGGAGCTCCTCTGCTGGGAAGGCCCCAAGGCCCAGCTGCAGCTGCCCATAAGCCCCAGGCCCTGGAACCTTCGTTCATTTATTTAAAGCACATCTACTGAGTGCCGGCATGTGCGATCATGGTGCTGTAGCTTGAGAACACAGCATGTAGCAAGACAGAGCAGCTCTCTGTTCTCATGGTGCTTACATTCCAGGGGAGGAATAGGGCATCTCTGTGGTGGCCACCGTTGGTTGACCAGATGCCCCTGGCATCCCCGCTGCCATTTCCGTGTGTGCATCTCTAACCTTCTCCATGTGTTGCTTCTAACGCCAGCCCAGCCCTGACACCCTCTTCAGAGGTCTGCCCCTGGGCTCTCTAGCTGGGTTCTCTGCACCCAAATGTGCAGACGGCTGCACGTGCCTGGAGTTCCCCTTTCCCTGCAGGTAGCCCTTAGCTAACTGTTGATGAGTGTGGAGAATCCAAGTCCCGCTCCCTTACCTTGAGCCGGAACAACCCCTGAGATGTGATTTCTGTTCTGGAGGTCTCCCAGACAGCTTCTCTGTCCTGCTTTCCTCTTCTCTTATCAGTCCCTTTAAGAACATTTCCTTAAATCACTAGCATGCAAAGCTTCATCTCCAGGCTTATTTCTGGAAGCCTCACTGACACCCTTCCTTCCTCAGTGTGCTGATCGTCAGTTTTGTTCCGGCGTCCTTTCCTCCCCATCCCTGTGTGAGCCAGAGTGCATACCAGCATAGTCTGAGCAGTGAAACTCGCCCCCTTCTCCCTTGACCTGGGTTGAGTTAACAGAAAGCAGGTGATTCCCGATGTGGCCCAGGACACAGGATGAGGTATCCCCGGGGGGCTTCCTGCAACAGTTTTCTTAAAATGAGAAACAGAAGATGAATCCACTCTCCCTGCTGGATACACTGCATGTGATGGCTGGAACCCCAGCGGCCACATGGATGGTGATCCAGCTTCAAGGTGAAAAGCACCAGGGTCCTGGATGATGCCAAGAAAACTCAGAATTCATCCTACCACAGAGCATCGTTTTTTAAAAAAAAAATATTTTATTTATTTATTTGACAGACAGAGATCACTAGTAGGCAGAGAGGCAGGCAGAGAGAGAGAGGAGGAAGCAGGCTCCCTGCTGAGCAGAGAGCCTGATGTGGGGCTCGATCCCAGGACCCTGAGATCATGACCTGAGCCGAAGGCAGAGGCTTTAACCCACTGAGCCACCCAGGTGCCCCTACCACAGAGCATCTTGTCCTGCAAAATGGTAAAGCCCCTATATGGTGAAGTCCTTTTGAATCGGTTCTGCTGTTATTTGCAACTGAAAACATCCCAATGGATATAATTTTAGATGGTATTCAGTTGCTGTGCAAGGTGGATCCTCTCCAGGTCTGTATGCTGTCAGATGAATCCCATCTAGTTTCCATGGTGCACCAGGTTTGGGATGAGTCACACAACATCGCATGGCATGGGTTAAGGAAGAGGCTTATTGAAAAATAAAAGAGCAAACTAACAAGTTGGGGCCAACAAGCAAAAGAAGTGAAAGCATGGGGGTCAGACGCCAGCAGGATGGACTTCAGGTCAGCTGGGAATGTAGCCTCGTATTATTCTCTCTATATACAGTACTTCTCCCAAACCATCTCTCTCTCTTTTTCCATTGAGGACCATAGATCTTGTTTCCTTCTTTGCTTTGGCCACCAGGCAGCCCAGAGCTAAATTTGTGGCATCTCTTACAGAGGGTTCGAACCTTAGAACCTGCACGTTTGTGTTCTCCCCTCAGCCTAGCCTTCTCTTCCTTCCCCATTGCTCCACATTCCTCAGTCATTTTTTTTTGTTCTGTGGGTCCTCTGTGTATTTTTGTAATTTACATCCGTTCTTCTGTAGAGCAAAGCAGGGAATGCCTTAATCAATCCTTCCATTCCCTGAAGCTGCACTTAGAACCTCCCTCAGGATGGGGGCTGCTAAGTGGCCCTCAAGAGCCTCCTCAGACATCTGGCAGATGGAGGAACAACCCAGAAAGGCCTTTTCCTCTGCAGCTCCGAGGAGGTATTCAAGGCCACACTTCAGCCATATTTCAGCTGTCAATCCTGACATTCCTTGACCTTATTCTCCTTTTCTAGGGCCTGGGGGAAGAGTGATGGTTCCATCCCAGTGTCCCAAATACCAGGCCTGGGCAAACAAGTGGAAAAACCTTTGAAATTCCCAATAAATAAATAAAAATAACATTGAGGGCTTGTCACCATGGAGACCAAAGGCTTGGTTAGTTGTCATGGCGACCCTTGGGTAGGCTCTCTGCCTGAAATGATCAACATCGCTGAGAGAGAAGAGCAAAGAGATGGAGAGATAGGACCACAGGCCATGGGTGAGAGCTGGGCACCAGCAGATTTCTAGAGGCAGGTCAAGTACAGGGACACTGTGTGTGTGTGTGTTTGTGTGTGTGTTTTGGGGGGCAGGTAAGGAGAAACAAAGGGCAGAACACACTTCTTCTGGAACTTTCTTTTCTGGCAAGCTGCCACTCTGACATCCACATTATTCCAAGAGACTCCTGATCTGATCTCTTCTCCTCCCGTGTCTCATGCCCCCAGGCCTCCAGCCTTGGCAATGCTGCCAGGGAGTCTCCATGACAACAACAGCCCCCACCTGTGGGAGCAGAGCCCTTGGCTGGGACCCTCAGGGAGTTGCCTGGGTAACCAGGCTCCCTTGCCCCACTTCCCCACCAACCAAACCTCCTCAACCCTTCCCCCCAGTTCCGGATGGGAGCGTGAGGAGACAGGGTCACCATGGAGACTCAGCTTCCTCCTACTTCCCCTTTTCCAGAGCACCTGTCTCAAGATGGCCATTGAGAGGAGATCTCTGGGCGAGATCCTGGTCTGGCTAAGAACAAGGGGGAATACTAGGTGTCAGAAGTTCAGAAATAACACAAATAAAACCAACGAATCACAGAAGTAGTGACTAGTAAAAGTTCAATGGGCACACACCAAAAAGTTTGCAAACCAAGAACGCTCAAACCAAAACACAGAAAGAGGCTCAGGGGTATACGGTTCCGAAGCAGCTTGTAGTGTGAAGGCCATGGCTGTTTACTCTTCCCAGGGATCGGTTCTAACACTAGAATTTTCTTAAATGATAGGCATCGGTCAGCAGTTACCTCATATCAACCCTGGGAAACAGTTTAAGCTTTGCTTATGATTTTTGGAGGCATAAGCAAGAAATGACGCAGGTCCAGTTAGCCTTGCAAAATAAGCTAACTTAAGCTTCGTTTGCATGCCTACACGGGATTCATCTGCTCAGAGAATTTACAAGGGTGGTCTCCATTTGTTTTTTATTTAAAAAATTCCCCCATTCTGGTCCTTTCCTCAGCAGGCCTGGAGGATGACAGGATGCTGAGTTACCACCATGGACAGAGCCAGGCGGAAGAATCAGACACTCCCGTGTTTTCACCCACTCGAGTCTTCAGGCTGGAGAACGTCTATAGTCACTATCCTCATCATTTCTGTGGTTGTTGTTGATTTCATCCAGCTGTCTGATCCTGTGGGGTACCATTCGGCAAGTGAGGGGCTGCGAGAATACGATGCATTGGCGAGGTCGATGAGATAAGTACAAGGAGAACAGTAGCCAAGGACTGAAAAGTTCTGCAGAGCAGAAACTCCCAGGAGGCAAGATTTAACCAATTAAATGGGTCAGAGGGATGACATGATGTCTTAGCAAATAACAGACCCTTGTGACTGCCGAGGACGGGATGAACTTGACGATGTTGTATTTCAGGAGGTGATGTTGCTGATGAGGTTTTACCTAAATTAGGTCTCTGTGCGACGTGAGCAATCAGGTAACTTCAGGAGAGGCATTTCTATGGAAACAAAAGAGAAACAAAGGTTAATAGTTCAAGCAAATTAGAAATTCTGTTTCTGAGTTTGGAGAAGAGCCAGTTGAGATTTCTGGATGTTGGATTCTGAGCATCTGCAGAGGGAGTGAAGGAAGCGGTGGCAATCTGACTCAGTCTCCTGGTGTGTAGTTTGGACGTCTCTGCTGATCTTTCTGAGTGGCCACAAAGCAACAGGCACAAAGATCATCCACACATGAGCTGCTGGGCTAATTTCCCTGAAGTTCATATCAAGTTGTCCGGGTTTAGCTTCCATGGCTTTGGGAAGAGGGGAGTATAATTTCACAGTGATTCTGAGTCCCAAGGCGGGGAGCAAATTGGAAATGTTAGTTTGCAAAGTTCTAATTAATTATTGGAGGAAACTGGAAGAACTCAGGGCCAGCCCATTTTACAGGCAGAAAGCGAAACCTCATAGACAATGAACAGCACTAGAATCTGATGTCTGAACATTTGAACAGGTGTGTTACTGAAACATATGTGTTCTCTTTATAATCATCTCCATTTCTATCAAAGACAACCACAGTGAGACTAATTTATTTCCAAATTAGCCCAGTTTTAATAAATTTGGCATGCTTATTTACATAAGTGCAGAAAGAATCATGATTGACTATATGGGCTCTCTCTCTCTCTCTTTTTTAAAGGATTTATTTATTTATTTGACAGAGAGAGAGAGAGAGAGAGAGAGAGAGAGGCAGACTCCACTCTGAGCCCGGAGTCCTGAGCCCGAGGTGAAGCTCCACTTGGAGGTCAACATGGGAGCTGAGACAAGGGTCCCTGAGACCATGACCTGGGTCAAAATCGAGAATGGGATGCTTAACTGACTGAGTCACCCAAGTGCCCCTTAACTCTACTTTGCTGGAATTTTTCATAAAGAATCCCAGATTGGGCTTTCCAAAGCCTCTCGAGGCTGGGAAGCCAAACTGAAGACTTGCCTAACTATGTCCTGTTACAACAGATTCTTACTGCCCTTATGCAAATATATATGTTGCCATGAAAAATAAGAATATTTAGTAAGAGTTTCCGAATCTGGAGGGAACAGGTAAGGAGAAAAAGATAAATGTTTCAACCCTTGTTGCAAAGATACACTTAACCAAATTGCTGTAAATTACAGGTAGCTTAAAAGGTGTCCAATAAATCTGGAAAACAAAATATTAATGAACCAGCAATATTTTAGATGAAATAATAATCAAAGTCATAATCACCTTCATCAGTTCATTCAGTTTTATGCAATTCATTCTTGCTTTGCTGCATCTCGGATTAGCAGCTTTATGAATCAAAAAGGTTTCCATTAGGGCACCTGGGTGGCTCAGTGGGTTAAACCTCTGCCTTTGGCTCAGGTCATGATCTCAGGGTCCTGGGATCGAGCCCCACATCGGGCTCTGTGCTGGGCGGGGAGCCTGCTTCCTCCTCTCTCTCTGCCTGCCTCTCTGCCTACTTGTGATCGCTCTTTCTCTGTGTCAAATAAATAAATAAAATTTAAAAAACGTTTTCCATTAGAGTTTCAGAAATTCTTACCTCCGGTTTGGTGTTACGATCTTAAAGTTAACAGAAATGTGTCCTTTAGAGCATTTGTCAGGGTCTTTCCCACGAATCTCTTTGAAGGTGAAACACTTTTGTTTGTAGTTGATTGTAAATACTTTCAGAGGAGAACCCAGAGTAAAATAGTAACTGTGAATGAGAAAACTCAAAAATGGTCACAGCTGAAGGTCTGATAAGAGTTCACACACGTGTGCATACACACACATATGCACACACCTCTGTGTACTCACTCACACATGCACACACACAGTGAGGCAGTTGACAAGTGCATTTGATTACTTTTGTGATAGACAGTATTTTAAGAACAGACTGGGATTATGACTGATGACATACCAGGACATACGAGATATTTAGGAATTTAATATAATTTCTGAATCACTTATTTGAATGATATACATCCTATATAAATATGATCTAAGAAGGTTAAACATTACTTTTTATTTGACAATGTTTCCCATGCAACTTAATATGCCAAATAAGCCTAAATAAGTGAAAATTTCTCTTTTTACTTCATTCAGAATTTGTTTTGGGGAAGTTCGTTAATGATGTCTGAAGAGGGGCGCCTGCTGGCTCAGTGGGTTAAGTGACTGCCTTCAGCTCAGGTTATGATCCCAGGGTCCTGGGTTGGAGCCCCATTTTGGGCTCCCCGCTCAGCGAGGAGCCTGCTTCTCCCTCTCCCTCTGCCCTTCTCCCCTACTTGTGCTCCCACTCTCTCAAATAGATAAATCTCTCAAATAAAAAATCTTTTAAAAATTAAAAATGTCAAAAGATTTCAAACATGATCAAATGGAATTGTAGGTGAAACAATATTGAATTACCCATTCAACTAAAGTGACAAAAGAAAGTTACATAGTTGTAAAAAAGTTACATAGAAAGTTATATAGTTGTAAAAAACCTTAACTCCTTTTGTAGAGAAGACTCAGGTTTTTTGTTTGTTTGTTTGTTTGTTTGTTTTCTGTAAGTTGTCAAAGACCTGCCCAGAACCCGAAGAGCACAGGAAATTATCTTCACAAGATACAGAATCTTTGTTTCCTAGGCAGGTTACATTAAAGATACGGGGGGGGGGGGGAAGTACAGAAGAAAACTTTGTTTACAATTTTTTATTAAGAGCAGACCAATAATTTTTTTTTTAAAGATTTTTTTTTTTTTTTTGTCAGAGAGAGAGCACACAAGCAGGGGGAGCAGCAGGCAGAGGGAGAAGCAGGCTCCCTGCTGAGCAAGGGGCCCAATGCGGGACTTGATCTCAGGACCCTGGGATCATGACCCAAGTCAAAGGCAAATGCTTAACTGACTGAGCCACTCAGGTATCCCAAGAGCAGACCAATATTCTAAAATTTTTGTGACTTGGGGACTCCATACTGTCTCAGTAGTGCGTGCATGTAACTCTTGATCTCAGGGTTGTGGGTTCGAGCCCCACATTAGGTGTGGAGATTACTTAAAAAATTTTTTGTGTGTGATTTTAACTGATTTTAATCAGTGTGTGATTTTAACAGCCAAGTCCTAACTTGGCACCAGTATACTTTTGATATTAAAATGATCTTTTTTAAACTTAAATGAATCCATTCCAATCTAAGTCAGCTTGACCATGTTAAATTCCGTCTTCAAGACGCTTTTCCACAAAGTTTCTGCAATTTCCTATATCCATTTAGGTTTTGTCCTATCCTTTTCTTATTCTGGAATAACCATCATACTTTAGGATAAAATTACTTTCATTTTTCCCTTTCCAAAACAGACAAACAAAAAACCACCAAAACCTTCATGTCCTTTGTACCTTTCCTTATCTAAAAAATACATCCTATATTTCTTACCTACTTTTCATATATAGGCATTGTCTTTCATCCTTGTTATTTCTGATAGTTCTATTTTTACATATTGATTATAAACTTAAATATTAATAATTTTTGCTTTTCAGCAAAAACCAGGAAGCCAGCACTTCTGAATCATCACATAGTAGCATCCTGTAAAAGATTAACAATTTACAAAAACATTTCATAATTTCTAGAAATATATTCTTTCTTGTAGTCAATCTTGCAGTGTGGCCCAAAACACATTTAATAATAAACCTAAATATCTTTTATTTGTCTGTAAAAAATTGAAAAGCCAGAAGTAGATAAACTTACATTTAGCATTTAATTGTTATCTTATTTGGAAAAGATTTAGATATTCAATGACTATCCATGATTTAGTTTAACTTAGTATGAACTTTTATCTTATTTACATTTATTTGAATTAATGGGTTTTAACAATTATGCTTGGATTAGACATTAAGCAGCTAATCACCACCTTAAGTTATTTTTCTCATGGACATATTTTGGAGACATGCCAGCCAACATTCTTAAACTAGCTTTTATTTATCAAAGATTATCCCAGATCATGTGAATTTGAAAAATATTTAGGTTGGTTCCTGTATATTTGAGGGTATACTTGATATATATAAACATCTAATTTGGGGCGCCTGGGTGGCTCCGTGGGTTAGGCCTCTGCCTTCAGCTCTGGTCATGATCTCAGGGTCCTGGGATCGAGCCCTGCATCAGGCTCTCTGCTCAGCGACGAGCCTGCTCTCCCCTCTTTCTCTCTGCCTGCCTCTCTGTCTACTTGTGATCTCTGTCTGTCAAATACGCAAATAAAATCTTTAAAAAAATAGACACCTAATTTCCTTTAAGGCACTTCAATAGAGCTCTTTACAAATTAATTTTGGCACTCTCATCCAAAGGTAGAAGAAGATCACATATCTGCATGACATATATACATGCACAGAAATATACAAACACATAGAGAGACACATTTAGACACAACCGAGATCTTAGAGCTTTTGTTTTAAAAATTTTAGTCATGTCTCAGGTACAAAACTCAAAAGAATTGTTGGGTCCAAATTGTGTTTCTGGCAGCGGACCAAGGTTACCCGCACAGATGGGCAAAGTTTGTTTTTTTTTTTTACTAAAGATCTTTTATTTGCATGCTGTACGTGTCTTTTGGAGCTGTATTGGGAAACATTTTTGTCTTATAGAAGCTTCTGGATACCAGTCAAAGAATTCATCCCATTGTCTGAGGGCTTTGGAATCCCTCCCTTTTAAGGGTGCTCCATAAAGTTGACTTATATAAGTTAAAGTTTCCCTAACGGGGCCTCGACAATTCCAAAAGTACACTCATTTTTCCAAAAAGGCACAAGAGCTGCATCCAGGTCTGCGGAGACCTGGTGGGGTCCGTCCTTGTCTTCAGACTCTCAAGGCGTCTTAACTGCCAGGGACCTTATTTTCCATCAGCTGTTCTAAAACACAGGGCATCACATGTCCCCCATCCCTCCCCACCCCTTTTGAACAGAAGAGCGTGACCTACCAAGAAGCTTCAACAAACAAAGTACAGAGATGCACAATAAAGCCCGAGAGCTCAGAATGCAAAGACAGCAGAGCTCAGATCCAAGAAGCATTTCTCCTTAAAGTCCAGGGTCATTGAGAAAGCAGCACAGAGGGCTCTGGGGGTACTGGCACCTGTCCGCTCACCAGCCTCTGAGTCATCAGCGGTCGTGTCTGGATTCCACTTCGGACACCACGAAATGTCAGAAGTTCAGAAATTACACAGATAAAACCAATGAATCACAGAAGTAGTAATTAGTAAAATTTATTGCACAAAATCTATTGCTTACAAACCAGGAGCACTCAAACCAAAATGCGGACTGAGGCTCGGGGGTGTATGGTTATGGAGCAGCTTGTAGGGTGTGAAGGCAGTGACTTTATTCTTCATAAGAATTGGCTGTGATATTAGAGTTTTCTTAAATGACAGGAACTGGTCAGCAGTTACCTCATATCAACTTTGGGAAACAGTTTTGCTTGGGATTCTCAGAGGCATAAGCGAGAAATGACCCAGGGCAAGTTTTCTTGCAAAATAAGCTAAATTAAGCTTTGTCTGTATGACCAAACTGATTTTATTTGCTCAGCGAAATTTCAAGGCTGGTCGCTGCTTTTTGATTTTAACATGGACAAGGAGAGAAATGACTGGAAGGGGAGAAATGGCCGGGGAGGGAGGTGGACCTGTGGGGGTCATCCGCGTCTTGGTTCTTCAAGAGGTGTCACTCAGGGCTGTTTGCGGTCCAAGGAGGGGCTGGCCTCATCCCAGCCCAGCCCTCTCCTCCCCCTGTCCCCCAGGCAGGTGCTAAATGAACATTCCCTGTGTGGCCACCCCCCCCCCCAACCTGGAAGTCCTGGGTGAAGTGGTGTTTGCCTGGAGTGGGAGGTCAGGAGGCTGGCTGGACGACCTTCCTACCTCCTGCAGTCTTGTAATCTGCTGAGTTCTGGTCTGGGGCTGTGGCTCATTCAGCAGCCAAGAACACTCAAGTGGTTAACGAGCATTTATTTTCCAGACAGAAGACAGTTATATGATTAGTTGTTATTTTATCTTGCTAATAAAAATACATAAAAAACAAAATGGCCAATTAGCAAGGCCATTTATTCCCCAGGTCTTGGCTGTTTCATTTTGGAGAGGTCTTCGAGCATGTGGCTGGCTCCACCATCAACCGCCTGCCGACCTCTGAGATCCCTTGTCCCCACCCTTGCCCTTGTGCCCTCACCATCTTTGTTGTGATTCCTGCTGCGCCTGGTCAGCATCCAGGTGACCCCTGGCAGCCCCTCCCCTTTCCCCCAGATGACCAGACACACCTCATTTCTCTCCTTCTTTCCTTACCTCTTCCTTCTCTCACATTCAACAGAATATCTCACTTTCACCACTTCTCCCCCAACCAGACTACCTCCCTGTTCCTACCTCATTTCAAGGTTGGTTTAAATCCCTCCTCTTCCAGGAAGCCCACCCCGATAGAAATGGGTTAGGCCAGCTAAGAATTATCACTTGCTCTCCGTTTAACCAAGCTTCAACAGAGCCACCTCCTCAACCATTCTTGTCCAGAAAAATTGGAAGAATCCACCCGACCCCTCCCCAAACAGTCAGAAATATGGAATTTGAGCTGCAGGGCTGGTGGCTTTGGGGTCTGCCTTGAGCCTGGATCTCTTGTACAACCTGATAGCACCTAGACCACCGAGAGCAATCAAGTGGATGACTGGAGCAATCATGCCTTTTACATGGTTGGAGATCTGTTGCTGGATATAGAAAAATGAGATTGATAGATTCCGTATTTATGACCTCTTGAATTAAAGGGAAGCAGGCGCAGAGGAGAGAAAAGGCAGTTGGGGAGGCATGCTGAAAGGGACCCCCAACTGTCCCTGGCAAGCTTGGGGACCAGTGAACAGGACTAAACATTGCAGTTTGACTGATTTGTGTAAATGCAGGGAAGCTTCCTCTTAGGGAGGTGGGGTGGTAGCCCATGGGCGTCAGCTAGAGAACTCAGAAAGACCCGTTACCTGGGAACCTGAAATCACAATGGCCCCAGCTCAACCCTTACATGTACAACCTGCAAAGTAGGTGCCATCATCCCCATTTCTTGGATGAAGAAACCAAGGCTCAGGGAAAAGGCAATAGATCCTCAAGGAGTCTGTAAGGTACAGCGGTTAAGAGTATGCAATCCCGGGGCGCCTGGGTGGCTCAGTGGGTTAAGCCTCTGCCTTCAGCTCAGGTCATGATCCCAGAGTCCTGGGATCGAGCCCCGTGTCTGGCTCTCTGCTCAGCAGGGAGCCTGCTTCCCTTCCTCTCTCTCTGCCTGCCTCTCTGCCTACTGGTGATCTCTGTCTGTCAAATAAATAAATAAAACCTTAAAAAAAAAGAGCATGCAATCTGGAGTTGCTCACTCTGTTTAGCTTTGAATTTCTGCCTTGATGTGTTCTGGCCCTGTGACACTGAGTGCACAGCCTCAACCTCAGTCTTCTTGTCTTCTCATCATAAATGTGCTTGTTACTTAACTCCCAAGGTCACTGTAAGAATTAAATGACAAAAA
The DNA here is from genome assembly GCF_963455335.1 of Martes martes. Taxonomy (NCBI): domain Eukaryota; kingdom Metazoa; phylum Chordata; class Mammalia; order Carnivora; family Mustelidae; genus Martes; species Martes martes. Next base: position 183,332,694 of record NC_137891.1, on the reverse strand, counting down.
TGTATGTCTAAAAGACTTAGTATGGCACTTTGCACTTAGTAAGGGTTCATAAATGGTAGCTTTTATCATAGTGTGTCTCCTGGACAAATTTCATCCCATCTATCCATCCATCCAACCATCCGTCCATCCACTCATCCATCCATCCATCCATCCACTCATCCATCCATCCATCCATCCATCCATCCATCCATCCATCTTTGATTGCCAAACACCTGGTAAAAAGTGATTAAGGAACAGTGCTTGTGACAAGGGGCTTTGCAAAATAGTAGAAGTGACAGACACACAGACACATAATTGAATACGCATGAACTCCGACAGAGGTTTGAAAGAAGGCTGTGGCTAGGGATAAGGGTGGGCCTGAGGAGGGGACAGTTAATTCTACTTATAGAGGGGTCAGGGAATGGAAAGCCGACCTCAAAAGGAGAGGGTTGGGACACTCCGCTGAGATGGGAAGATTATTCTTCTGGAAGTGTCTGACCAAGCCTACCTCACCTCTTTGGCCTTCCTTTTCTATCTGTTCCTGAAATCCCTTGGATATAGAAAGTGGCTCCTGAATTCTGTAAGCAGCTTCTACAGTGCAGTGAGGCCTCGCCACGGTACCAGTGGGCATGCTGCAAGCCCCGGATGTCTCCTGATGAGGAGGGGCGGGGCCCCCAAAGACTGCCCTCTTGTCCCCACCTCCTACATTATGTCCTGGCTTCTGCCATGTCTTGAATGCCTCGTTCTGTTGCCGTGAGCAGGCTCAATTGTTAAGTGTAGGGACTAAGGTTGATGAACCCCAAACTGGAACACAGGGTCCAGTGTGTGCTTTGACAATAGGACAGAACCCCAGGATTGCTGAGAAAATGGAAAACACACAGCTGGAGGGTTGTACCTGTGTGGTGTGGTTGAAGGGCCTGCATGCCATCGCCCCCAACACCATGACCACCACTACCACCACTGTTGCTACCACTTCACACATCCATACCTCCCCACCCCTAACTTAGATCCCAATGTCTGGAATTTTACCGTAAGAGACACATTTTCCACCTACCATTTGTTTGTACATTCAAGCCCCTGTGCATACGTGGATGATTTTAACAAACATCTGTTGAGTCCCCCCAGAGTGCCAAGCCCTAAGTTAGACACAGAAGACCAGAAATGAGCAGAACCCAGTCCCTGTTCACCATCATGAAACTCACTCTCAGTTGTAGGAAGACTCATAAACAAGCAAACAAAATACAGCAAGGCCTGGGGAGCCTGGGTGCTCAGCTGGTTAAGGGTTAGGCATCTGACTCTTGATTTCTGCTCAGGTCATGAGCTCAGGATGGTGAGATCAAGCCCACAAGCTGTTGGATTCATGCTCAGCAAACAATCTGTTTGTCCCTCTCCCTCCCTCCACTTGCACACACATGCTCTCTCTTTCTCTCTCTCTCTCTCAAATAAGTAAATAAATCTTCAAAACACAGCAAAGGCCTGAAGTAAGGCCTCAGGCATGAGGTGCTGGAACATTGTTAAGGATCATCTAGCATTGTTGAGGGCCAGCCTTGAGGGTTGGGGAGGGCAGGGAAGGCTTCCTGCAGGAGGTGTCTCCTCAACTGGGTATTGAAGCTTGAATAGGAGCCAGCTTAGCAAAAAGGATGGGGTCATGAAAGGGGGTGTTTCAGTCAAAGGTGAGGTCTGGGTAAAGGTGCTATAAGATGTCTGTGGCACAGAGTTTTATCAGCTGCCAGCCCTGGATGTACCATGGAAACCCTCCAGAGAGCGGGTGGAAATGAAGTAGAGAGGGAGTTGGTGGTGGATTGGGAAGGCCCTGTGGAGCACAAAGTAGGTGAGGGCAATTTCCTTGGGTTTCAACATGGAGGGGACAAGGTGGGGAAGAGGGAAGAAAAGGAAACACAGCCACAAAGCACTTAGATTTTTGTTAGATCTGACCCTTCACACCTGTACGATGAAACACAGATGTTTTATCTCCCCCTTATTTGGGGGATTTATCCTGAGTTCCCCTCACCTGGCTGGTTGAGCAGGGTCTGAGTCTTCTATTTCTTCTACTTTCAATAAAGCAATTTTTAATCTTCTGCACATTGGCATTGCTTAATAAGTGATGACTTTTCTTGAAATATGGGGCTCTACTTGGGTTTCTAGAAAGTTTGCCTCTGGCATTCACAATACCTGAAAATGTTTTTGGGATCCTGGGGGATAGGTGTTCTCGTGGGAATCTGGGGCCCCAGGTCCTAACCTTGTGTAAGTCCATGGACCTCTCTGGGCCAAAGTTTGTCCATCTGCGAGTCAGTGGTGGGGTTTCTTGTGACTTCTGAGGCTCTTCAAAGTGGGGTGCTCTGTAGCAACCTCCTGCACTCCTGACAATGTCAGTCCTATTTTCTTTTTCTCCTTGGCCATCAACCATATCCTCAGAAATTGTTACTTGGGGTCAACTCTTGAATCGGTGACAGTTTATAAACAATGAGTTTATCAAGTCACAGGAAGGCTGGATGGATGAAGGAAGGTGTGTGTCCCACCGCTGCCTTCAGTCTCTGCCTATCTCGTAGGCATTCCAGAAACCATTCCCATCAGTCAGGCCAACATGACCAGCCATCCAGGGGGAGGAGTCTGGGCTTTCACACTCTGATGTGTACAGAGGGAGGGAAGAGAGGAGAAGGAGAAGAGCAAGAGAATACGTAAATAAGAGAATAAGGAAACAAATGTATTAGTCAGGGAAGTACACGTTATGCTGCATAACAAATGAATCACCAAACCATAGGTAACACAATGAAGGTTTGTTTCTCACTTTATATGGCCAGTGGGGTCTAGAAGGGGTAGGAGATGCTCTGCCCAGCACACATACTCAGGATTTAGGCTGATGGAATTTCTATCATTTTGGGGCTGCGGCATCTGGAAATGAGGTCCTCCTGGTTGCCAGAACAGTAGATGAGAAAAGTGAAGTTTGCACGCTGGCTCTTAAACGTTTCAGCCACTCATGTGACTTTCACTTACAACCTTCTGGGCAGAACAAGTCACACGGCCCTTTGTGATTGCAAAGGGTCTGGGCAATGTGGAGAAGGTGGATTTTTGGTGGCCTGTATGGAGATCTATGTCATAGTGAGCCAGGGGTGGAAGGAGGGAGGGAATGATCACCCGAGGGAAGAAGTAAATGAGGGGAAGAGTGAATGGACAGGTGAGTGGAGGCGCAAGTGAAAGCTTGTTTCCAGCCTCAGAGCCCTCTCCGGCCAGAGAGCCATCCCTCCCTTGGGGTCTGTGTCAGCTGCAGTCTACCTGTCACCTCCGGGATTGCATTTCAGAAACTCATTTTTAAAAAGACAAGCTGGGCCCAGGGGGGCTGTATCTTTGTGTCCTTGTCCTTGGGAGGCGGAGAAAGGAGAAGAGGAGGAGAAGGAGGAGCAGCGGGAGGGATGGGCCAGGCTTCAGAAAGCAATTAGTCGAGGATGGGAAATTACTTCCTCTGTGTGAGTTTGGCTTTGGCAGCTAAGCTTCCACCATTCCCCAGGGGCTTCTGTAGGACTGTGCTGAGGGCCAGGCTGGTGTACCTTGGCCAGGGAATCACTCTGGGGTGGAGGCTTAGAGCTAGGATGCCTGAGGGCTGTCCCCTGGCCTTTCCTTGGAAGCCCCTTAAAGTGGCCTTGGCTGCCCCATGGCATAGAGTCTTTCTGCAGGTTATTACACTTAGTGGTATCAAGAGAAGGACAATGTACCATTTCATCTCTGCATCTCTATGGTGCCAAGTACATGGATATCTTGGGGTTAGCCCTGACCCAAAGCAGAACCTCAAATGAGGACTTCATTGCAGGTAGTTTAATTGAAAAGCAGGCAGGAGGGGGCAAGGACAGAGTGACAAGCTATATAAGGTGCCATATTGAGGGTGCAGTGGACAACAAGTGGAACACCTTTCAGCATTGAGGGGCAGGAAGTCTGAGCGTTTATCCACTGGCTCCCTCCCCCATCAGCTGAGGGTTGCCCCGGGAGTGTCAACTCCTCTGACTCTGAGCAGCATGTACCTGAGAAGGTCTTGGATCAGCAGGGCATCAGGTGGGAGGCTGCCAGCCCTGGCTGTCTGAGTCCTCACAGATGCATCCTTTGAAGCTGCAGCCAACTTTAGAGGCGAGCTCTGGGGACACAGCTCTTGGGACTGGAGCCATGGGCCACATCCCACTTGTCAGGTGGTGCCCAGGGTAGGACAGTCTTGGCGGACTGGAGTCGAGCACTGCTGACGTCCCCTGATTGATGCCAGTCCTACTGACCCCTTCTCTACTCCCCACTCTACTCCTGTAGGTCGTGTGTTCTAGAGAACAAGGAACTTGCCTTTTACACTTTTGGGCTCCCAGGGTCTGGTCCAGAGCCCAACATGGAGCTCAGGAAACTCATGCCATGGGGAAAAAAAACGATCCCTGGGTCACCCTCCTGCTCACCCACACGGGGCGAGTAGGTGGGGGGATCCCAGAACCCCCTGGGGATGTGGCTCTTACCTTCCACTTCTGGCTCTGGTATGACGAAGGGCCAATGCTTGGTGTGACTTCACACTTGGGGAAATGCAACCCAAGCTGGTGCAGGTGTTGCAAGGGCCTCAGAACCACTGGAAGGGTGGCAGGGCTGTCTCCAAATTTTGTTTTCCGTCCCGCTTCTCCCTTTTTCCAGAGAATTGCTCTCTTCTCACTCCTCTCTCACTCCCCATGCTTCTGGAGGGGCTGTCGATCACATAATCACATGACCCCATGACCATGGGACCCAGCCACAGCCACAGTGATTGGCTCAGGAGGGGACACACGACTCAAGTTGGGCCAATCAGGATCCTTCCCTGGGATTGCACACATGAACATTTAGAGAAAGAGAAGCCTTCTCTTGCCTGGTGGACTTGGGGCTGGAAGGGCGACTCCTGGAGTACAGTGGCGGTGTCCTCTAGGGAGAAGTGGTAACGCAGATAGGGAGGGAGAGGAGAACAAGCTCCTGGTGTCTGGTGGCCTGCTGCACCCGGATTGACCCAGGTGGGGTCCTGTCCTCCTGTGGGGAGACCCCAACGGGGCATCCTCCATCCCAGGATGCTGCTGGCTGCCTCAGGACCCTCCTGCCTTTTCAATATGCCAGTGCGATTGGCTGCTTGTCCTAATGCAGGCAGCCTGGCCCTCATGAACGAAATATGACCGCCTTGCAGGTAGAGAGGTTAGATTTGCATGAAGTGGCCTGTCTGTGTAACTCTCATTGGTTTTCCATTACCGTTGGGTGCCTCTGACATCACAAGTTAGGGCCAGGTAGAAACATGGACTGTCCAGCTGCCTGAACTTCTCTCCTCCCTTGGGTCCAAGCCCGGCCCCCACCCTGCTCTCTAGACCTCAGGGCAGGACACTCTTCTGGTCTGGACAGCACCTCCCTCCCTCTAGACCTGCGCTGTCCAGTAGTAATGTAATTTAGGTCACGTAGGCAGTTTGAAATGTTCTAGAAGACATATTAAAAAAAGGAAATAGAAACAGATGAAGTTAGTTTTAATATCCAACTCATTATTATTTCAATGCATAATCGATATAAAAAATCACTAATGAGATATTTTAGATCTTATTTTTCCTGCTGAGTCTTTACCCTCACTGTGCACGGCAGTGTGGACCAGCCACGTTTCAAGTGCTCTGTAGCCACAGGGAGCTGGGGGTGTCACGCTGGACGGTGCAGCTCGAGGCCACCACCTGGTGCCTTTGCCCTTGTCACTCCTGCTCAGCTTCTCATTTGCTTGAAAATGCTGTTGTGTGTTCACTTCTTGGGATCTGTGGTCAGATCTTGGCAGGTAGCCTGCAAACCAGAAGAAATAAGGCAGAAATTTCTCACCCCTGTGGCAGGCAGGAGGCAGCCATGCGGGTGTTGTTTGTTTTCAACTTTTGAGGGGAATAACTTTAGATTTACAGAAAAATTGCAGAGATGGTACACAGAGTTCCTGGACACCCTTCGCCAAGTTCCTTGTAATAATAACATCTTATATAATTACAGTACATTTATCAACACTGAGAAATTAGCATTGGTACAATCTGTTCACTAAACTTCAGACTGGGTTCAGATTTCAACAGTTTTTTTCTACCCATATCGTTTTCTGTTTCAGGATCGAATCCAGGACGCCACAGTACATTTAGGGACCTTGAGTTTTAATAAATCAGTACATCTATCTATCTGTCTATCCATCTAGGTAGTTACCTAGCTATTTATAATATAGCTTTATTGAGGAATAATTGACATACAATGAATTGCGCATGCGTAAAACACACATTTTGCAAAGTTTGACATATGTATACACTGTGAAACCCACCATCTGTCTGCAGCCAATCAGAAACGACGGGGCACCTGGGTGGCACAGTCAGTTAAGCGACAGATCTTGAGAGCTCAGGTCTTGGTCTCAGGGTCATGAGTTCAAGCCCTGCGTTAGGCTTGGAACCTACTCAAAACAACAACCACCACCACCACCACCACCATGAAGCCATCACATGGTAGGGATTTTAGCTGAACCATACAGCAACAAATATCCAAACTTATTTAGGAGTTTACTAAATGTCAAAACTATCTTAAACGTTTTACATGAATGCATATATTTAGCCCCTATACCAACCTGTGCTAGATAGGATTACTGCTGTCATCTCTCCACTCCCTCCTACACAATTGTGCTCCTACACCCTCTGTCCAGTGACTTGGCAGGAGCGCCGGCTCTAGGGGGCGTTGATTTTTCCATCTGTTATGGACAGAATTGTGCTCCCCCCTCCCAATCCATATGTTTGAAGCCCCAGTCCCAATGTGACTGTGTTTGAAGACAGCACCTTTAAGGAAGTAATTAAGGTTGAATGAGGTCGTAAGGCTGGAGACCTTATCTGATGGGACTGGTGACCTTATCAGAAAAGGAAGGGATGCCAGGGGTGCATGCGCACAGAGGAAAGGCCACATGAGGACATGGGGAGAAAGTGACCATCTGCAGGGCAACCAGAAACAACCCCATTGGCACCTCGATCTGGGACTCGCGGCCTCTGGAACTGTGAGAAAATAAATGTCTGCTGGTTAAGCACCCCTCCCAGTGCTCCCCCCAGAATACCACCCCCTCCTCCAGTCTGTGGTATTCTGTTGGTGCAGCCTGAGCAGACTCACACACTATCCTGCTGACACCGAGCTTGACCATGTGACTTGCCTTGGCCGATGATGTGTTTGCTGCATGACTCTTACGAAGGTTTTAGGGGGCTTGGGGGCTCTAGCTTGTTCTTCCATGCTCCCCAGCTACTCTGTAGGACGGACAGAACCTGGGAAGCCACTGGTCCACGGAGAATGAGGACACGCATGGAACTGACCTAGACCCATTTAGTGGCCTGGACCCAGGCAGGCCTGATGCCAAGTAAGCCCAGCGGAAACTCAGCTGAGCAGCACACCTGTCTGTGCCCAAGAAAGTGAATATAGAGGTTGTGAGCCACAGAGCCTTTGAGGTTGTTTGTGATGCAGCGCAAACTGACTAATGGCCAATGAATTGAGATACTGTTGTTGTTCTGCATTTTAAGAGTGAGGTGAGGCACAGAGAGGTTAAGTAACTTGCCCAAAGTCACACAGCTACTTTGTGGCCCAGTGAGGACAGGAAGCCAGGCAGCCTGGTTCCCGAGTCCCTGCTCATCATCACTACATTATAACTGGTTCTTACATGCCCAGAGTTCTTCGCCAACCTCTGATGGTGTGATTTAATTCATTCCGTTCTTTGACTTGCTAATTCATCAAACACTTTCTCACAAAGTAGTCTCCCCCTTTAGTTTCTCTCTTAGCATCCCTATCTTCTTAGCAATTATCAAAATCTGTCACTGATCCGTGTCTATTTCTATGCTGGTTGGTCTGTTCCTCTTGCTAGATGGTTTATTTTTTCTTCCAGATTTTATTTATTTACTTGACAGAGAGAGACACAGCAAGAGAGGAAACACAAGCAGGGGGAGTGGGAGAGGGAGAAGCAGGCTTCCCGCCAAGCAAGGAGCCTGGTGTGGGGCTCGATCCCAGGCCCCTGGGATCATGACCTGAGCCAAAGGCAGACACTTAATGACTGAGCCACCCAGGCACCCCACCCCCCTTGCTAGATGTTAAGCTCTATGAAGGCAGGAGTGTACCTTTTTTTGTTCCTACTGGATACCCATCGATATCAGTCATTAACTCCTCATTAAATAAAAATGAGCTAATTGCTAAATGCCAGCTTGGACTGCATCTCGGGGATGTAGAAACGAGGCACGCTACCTGTCCTTAGGGGGTCCCGGGACACCCAGATGCCAAGACTGCCGTGGGGGGAGCTGGAGGATGAACGGGGTGTCGAGGTGGGGCACGGAGATGGGTCCTTTATCCTGCTGCCAGGAGGTGTGTCCCAGAAGGTTTCACAGAGGAGCTAGATAATTGGGACTTGAAGAATAAGGGGGAAGTGCTCTGACTCGGGAGAGAAGGCAGCCCTTAGAAGAACAGCCAGGGAAAGTGCCTGGGGGTTCAAATGTGTGCTGAGGGCTGGACCCAGCAGGTCATTCCGGCTGGCTGGAGGGGACGGTGTGCGGAGGAACTGTCTGAGGGCCGCTGGCGAAGTGGGCGGGGCCTGATCTCCAAACACCATGCCAAGGAGCTCAGACTCTCCGTGCCCGCCACGGGGCATCGTCAGTGCGGTGTTCAAGCTGACACTGCAGCTACTTCTGTTAGACTGTGAGAAGAGTATTCACGCAGCAGAGGAGAGTAAAGGCAAAGACTGTGCAGCTCTGAGATTTGCTGATTGGAATGATCAGGGTGCCCAGAGCGGGGAGCAGACAGGGCTGGAGAAGCAACTGGGTGGTTGGTGCAGAAGTTACGTGAGCTGGGGGGCACCTGGGTGGCTCAGTGGGTTAAAGCCTCTGCCTTCGGCTCAGGTCATGGCCCCAGGGTCCTAGGATCGAGCCCCGCATCGGGCTCTCTGCTCTGCGGGGAGACTGCTTCCTCCTCTCTCTCCTTGCCTACCTCTCTGCCTGCTTGTCAAATAAATTAAAAAAAAAAAAAGAAGAAGAAGTTACGTGAGCTGGGGTGAGGGGTGGTAACCACCAGGGGGAAGAGGCTAAAAGGGCAGATATTTGAAAGAAAGGCGGCATGAGCCTACCAGCTTGCTGGAAGAGCAGAAGGGGGCACGGGGTGGGGGCTGAGTCAGAGGGTGGTCCAAATTCAAGCAAGGGGTTGAGCAAAATGCCCTTCGAGCAGAGGCTGGGAGGAGCTCAGTCACTGGTCATTATCACTGCGGTGTTCATGATGATGGGGCGGGGGTAGGGTGGGGAGCGTAGCTGCTAAGGACCAGCCACGAGGATTCGGGAACCCGTAGTGAATGACAGACGGTTCTCCATTTCTGATGGGGAAGCAGGTGAACTGGGGTCTAATTAATGGCACAGCAGTAAGTGCATGCAGGTCCTGTAATGATGTTGTTAAAAAATCTTTTTACTATGGCGAAATACATATAACATACAATTTTAGCATTTTTAACCACTCTTAAGTATACAATTCAGTGGCGTTAAGTACATTTACGTTGTTGCGAACTATCACCACCATCCAACTCCAGAATTTTCTCATCATGTCTTTCAGATGTAGCCACTAAACAGTAATTGCTTAGTCCCGCCCCCCAGGCCCTGGTAATTTCTACTCTCTGTCTCTGTGGCTCTGCCTATGCTAGCTATTTCAAATAAGCAGAGTCCCACAATATCTGTCCTTTTGTGACCTGGGAGTCCGGCTTCTCTCACTCCGTGTCCATGTTGTTCCATGTAGTAGAACTCCATTTTTCGGGGCACCTGGGTGGCTCAGTGGGTTAAAGCCTCTGCCTTCAGCTCAGGTCATGATCCCAGGGTCCTGGGATGGAGCCCCACATCGGGCTCTCTGCTCAGCGGGAAGCCTGCTTCCCTTCCTCTCTCTCTGCCTGCCTCTCTGCCTACTTGTGATCTCTGTCTGTCAAATAAATAAATAAAAATCTTAGAAAAGAACTCCATTTTTCACTGCTGAATAATATTCCACGACACAGCAACGCCCCACTTGGCTTATCCACCCATCTGTTGATGGACATCTGTTGACGGACACTCCCCCTTTGGCTCTTGTGGATAATGCAGCTATGAACGTCCATGGACAAGAGTCTCTTTGAGACTCTGTGTTCGATTCTTTCAAGGATCCCCCTAGGACTGAAGTTGCTGGATAACCGTGTTTGGCCAGCAATTTGCTATGTTGCCTTTGGGTAAAGTCACTTCTACTCTTTGGAGCTGTTTATTTCCTTGTATCTTTAAAATGTAGGTTCCTCTTGGGGCACCCGGGTGGCACAGTCAGTGAAAGGCCAGACTATTGATTTTGGCTCAGGTCGTGATCTCAGGGTCCTGGGGTTGAGCCCCACATCATGCCCCCTGCTCAGCGAGGAGTCTGCCGGAGATTCGCTCTCTCCCTCTCCCACTGCCCCTCCCCCTGCTCGTGCTCGCTCTCTAAATAAATAGATAAGTAAAATCTTTAAAATGTAAGTTTCTCTTGATTTTGCTCAGTTTTCCAAGCCAGGGGATCAGCTGACTTGCTGGGAGATTAAAAAAGGACGGTGTGTGGGGAGGGCTGAGGGTCGGCCTTGGTGGGAGGCCCCCAGTTGGGGGAAGGAGTGGTGACAGAGCAGCCAGCAAAGGAAACAAGTGCGTCCATGGTAGGAGGAAGATCGTCTCCTCTAGGTCGGGACAGAAGGCTAGGAACAAGGGAGAGGAGACAAAAATCATAGCCTCGCCCAAAGGAGCACTCAAAATGAGCTTGCTAATTTGGTTTGATGAGATGAGGTTGGGCTCAGCATAAAATCCCGGGTGAGAGTCAGCGGCCTCATCCTCTGGGAAGCAGGAAGTGTGTGGCGGGAAGGGAGGTCACCCGCGGCTGGAGGACTGGAGGCTGGGGGAGGGGGGAGAGCCTGGAGCAGCTCTTGGGTGGACCAGGGTCAAGGCAGAGAAATAAAAGGGCTGGAAGCCAGGCTTTCGTTGCTGAACGCATGGTGAAGGATTTGTATTTTCAAAGGGAAATCGGCGTTCGTGGTGGAAGCATGTATTACGCTCCTTGGCTCCATATAAAATTTGAAGAGGACAGATTGGGGGAAAGACTGTAAGTAGGTAGAGGCACCGGGGTGGCTCAGTGGGTTAAGCCTCTGCCTTCAGCCCCAGGTCATGATCTCAGGGTCCTGGGATCGAGCCCCGCATCGGGCTCTCTGCTCAGCAGGGAGGCTGCTTCTTCCCCTCTCTCTCTGCCTGCAGGTCTGTCTACTTGTGATCTCTTTCTCTCTGTCAAATAAATAAAATCTTAAAAAAAAAAAGACAAAGAATTAAAAAAAAAAGACTGTAAGTAGGTAAAATGTGAGAAGCCCCTTTCGTTAATATTTATTGCTAACTATTATTTATTGAGCTGCAAATGACCCCGTGTCTCAGCTAATCTTCACACCAACCTGAAAAGACTTGGTTACCTTTTTAAGGTAACAATTTTGCAGATGACCCCATTGTGCAGATGGGAAAACTGAGGCTTAGAAGGATGGAGTTGGCAGAGCTGGGTGACCCCGAGCAAGTTGCTTGCTCTTTCCCCAGCATCCGGAGCCCAGCTGGCATCTGCAGACAATGACGTCCCTTTGTGGGGCTACTGAGAGGATCAGGCCTGTTGGGAATGTGACAGATTTTCTGAAGAGCCAAGGCTGGGTCAGGTGAGGGAGTGTCGGTGTTGACCACGCTGTCCCCAGGGCTCAGCCTCGCCCCCCTCCTGCATGCTCTCTGTGCGGTTTTCAAGGGAACAGGACCCTTTAGTTTCGAGCCAGATCCAGCTTCAAATAGACCTGGGAAGGAGGAGAAATTAGGAAAGGTTGCAGAAGGGTTCTGGAGAAGAGGAGTGCGGGGTTAGGGGCAAATCCTTGGTCAATCAGTGCCTCCCCTGTGCGTGTGTGTGAGTGTGTGTGTGTGTGTGTGTGTGTGTGTGTGTATAAGGGGAGTATATAGGGTGTGTCGTGTGTAGAGTGTGTGTTCGTGTGTATTTATGGGTGCATGTGTGTGTGGGGGGTGTGTATGGGCTAGTATCTAGGTGTCAGGGTGTGGGGGCCTGTCAGAGTATGCCTGGCACCCCATCCCACCTGCCTCCCCATTATCCAGCCTGGCCAGTACCTTGGCTGCCACGAGATGGACCAATGGCAGCCCCAAGGCATCCCCTAGCCTGTGCTCCCTACCCCAGCCCGTCCCCTGATGGGGATCCCCTAGTCTCCCTCTGACTAGGTGCTACCCATGAGGGTGTTTTCAGGATGATCACCTTCCCATGTGGCTCTGGTGTGGCTGCCGGCCCCCTCAAAAAGACTCTTGACCCCCAGCGAGGACAGGAGTTGGGGTTATAATACCGGGTCTATTTCAGCCTGTGCCCAGGGGTGCCCCACTACTGTAGCTCTGGACAGAAGCTTGAACTTCAGAACTGCCCAGACCGAGGGGTGCGGATCTCCCCCTGTGAGGGGGGACGGACACCTGCACGTAGATGGCTGAGTTTCACTGAAGGGTCCTCCACGGCCAGGGCAGGAAAGATATTTGAAAACATTCACATGGAGTTTGGTAAGGTGCCATCCAGTTAGAATGGATTCTGTGCTTGATGAATATCTAATATTTTTTTCTCCGCATCCACCAATAATCACCCACAGAAGGACGAGGAGGGAGCTGGCCTGAGCCCCAGGGAGCTCTGGGACTGTCCCTGGTCCCTGCTTCTGTTGCTAGTAGTAATCACTGCTATTCCCTGTGTAAGCGAGCACCACGTTGCTCTGGGCTATAGGCACTGTGCCCAGCACCTTGTCTGTACCATTTCACATAATTCCCACCCAACCCTTTGAGTTAGATACTATGGTCATCATTCCCATTTCACAGATAGGAAAGCAGAGCCCAGAGGAGTTAGGTCCCTTGCCCAAGATCACACATCCAGTAAGAACCAGAGCTCAGATTTCATCCCAAGTGGTCCGGACTCTGCCACTAGGCTCAGAGCTCCCATTTCCCTGCTGGGGGTGGGTGGGGACTGCCCTGGAAGGCAGATGCCGCAGCCCTCCTGGCTTCCTGCAATAGAATTCCCTGCAATCTCATTGTAAATCATATTTCCAACCAAGCTGGCTCTGAAGGTCACCAGTTATCAAACTGTCAGCAGGCTATCTTCGGCGGCTGCCACAATCAGGGTCCCGAGCCAGGAGAGCCCTCAGAAATCAAGCTTCCTGCTCATGCGGGTGGGTGAGAGGCCAGAAATGGAAACAGATGAACAGGGCTGAGGGGTAAGGGGCTGAGGGCGGAGAGTCCACGGTGCTCTGGCTTCCCAATAATGAGAGGGGGGAGGGTTCAGGGTCGTTCCCACCATTGGCAATGCTGGGCGAGCCGCGCTCCTGATCCAGGAAAGTGGCAGCTGGCCAAGATCTGATGACATCACCTGGTGATGGTGTCTTCCCCGGGACAGGGAGCCCTGGAGAGGAGACAGAGGAGTTATATTTTCTGAACCACTGGCTGAGCGGCCGACACACCTGTCACCCTGTGTAACTCCTAGGAGAGTCCTGTGTGCCGGGAAGTTCCCCACATTCTCTCTATTTCTTGGAGGCCCTGATTGGCAAAGGGGCCCAAGCCTGCCAGTGTTCAGGTGCCATTTGGATTTCTATCTAGATTTTTTCTTTTAACTGTAAAGGGATTTTCCAATTTTGCAATAAGGTGGGAAACGCTGGTAAAATGAAGGGAGACCAGTTTCTTGTCTGCAGGAGTTTTCAGAGCCTTTAACAAACGGGATCCTAATTTCTTCCCAGGAGGAGGGATGGGGAGCAGCCTGGGACTTCGGAAGCTCTGGCAAGGACAGGGTTAGTACACCCCCCCGCCCCAGCATGGGGAGGAGCCTAACCCAGCAGGGGAGCATGGGCAGGCTTCTCTCTTAGCCCCTGTATCCCCCATCTGGATGCAGGCTGCAGCCGGGTAAGCTGAGAGGCCCAGGAACCCTCTGGAGCAAGGCAGGCTGGTATCAGTGCAGGTTCTCTCCTGGACTGTTTCTGGGCTCACTGACTCGCCCAGGTGCATGCGGATCGTGCTGTCCCATGCCTTGGCCACTTCCCACTTCTGCTGGGACAGCAGCAGCCTCTGCCTTCCGGTCCCTCTAGACACCAGGACACCTGTTCCAGGCACAGCTTCCTTCAGGTGGCCGCTCCTTCGATGCCCTGGGACAGGGCTGGATGGACCTGAACTCCCAGACGCCTCCCAACTCACCCCCCATCCCTGCCCTCCCAGTTAGCGCCTAGACAAACAGCAAACTGAGGAACAAGACGGGCCCTGCCTGCTGCAGGTTCTCAGCCCTGCTCCCTCTTTTGAGAGCAGGAACCCAGTCTCCTCTCTGTGGCCGAAACGATCCTAAGCGGTTTCTCCTGTGCTGCTGGCACAGAGCGAGACCACATTTCTGTCTCCTGTGTCATCAGGGGTGGGGGTGGGGGGCTGGGGGCCATCACAGCAGAGTTCCGGCTCATGGGATGTGGAGGAGTGATGAGTTCACAGCCAGACCTGGCCTGTGAAACCTCCCATGGGAGCACTTTCCCTCTCTCTCCTATTGGAGAGATGCAGAAGACCCACCGGAGAAGCCCAGTGCTGGGAGATGCCAGGGAACAATCTGGAAGGCGCTGCTAAAGTGAGAAAGATCTGGGTAGGAATCCCAACTCAACCATTTACATTTCTGTGAGCCTGAGCGAGTCACTTAACCTCTCTGAGCGCCTGCATAAGCAGGGGATGGTAATAGTGTCTTCCTTGTGGGGATGGGAGAGCTTCCTTGATTCAGGACGACTCTGCAGGACCATCTGAGCCCCAGAGCTCCCTGTAATATTGGCTGCGATCGCTGCATCATGGTGCAATTCTCTCTCTGCCTCTTCCATTTTGTTCTCTGTTACAAAAATCTCTACCTCTGAGTTTGTTTTTTTTTTAAATCCATACCCCTGAGTTCTGGCTGAAGACAATTAATATTGGAAGAGGTTGTAGGAAATAGACTTTACAATGGGATTTTCGAGTTGTGTGAGTTGCCGGTCAGCTGGTAATGAGAAGCCCACCTCTGGCGGCCGCGGGGGGGTACGGATAGGACCTCCCACGCTCTAGCAGGTGCAGTAACTAAGCCTGTGCTTTGCGGGGAACCGGGACGGGGGATCCGGGGAAGGGGATGCATTGGTGGAAATAACACCCGGCTATTCGAGAGCTCTGGAGGAAGTACTGATTCCAAGGACTCCGATAACTGTTGCTGGGGACGAGGGAAGGCTGAAAGGCTGAGAGGCGTGAATCATAAATGTAAGTGAAGAGTGAGAGCCGGAGAGCCTCGCTGGGAGCCCGTATCAAGAGGCTCTCATCTCCTGCAGCTCGAGGACAACAATAGCTGAGGATCAGGTCCAGAACTTAATCATGAGTGGAGCTGCAGAGAAGGAGGGGTCCTTAGCTCTGGCAAGTGTGCCCTGCCAAGGTCAGAGCCTGGTTAGAAAGAGTGGGACGCTGGTGTATGACATATGGATGGGGACATATGGGTTGATGCGTTTAAAAATCTCAAATCACCCAATCCCCTAAATTCTACCCGCCTCCCCCCCGGAGGCGTGCAGAAGCAGCCCACGCCTCCTTGTTAAAGACAGGCGCTCTCGCCTTGCTCGAAGATGATGCAGAGGCCCCTGGTTTTTTGAGATAAGTACCTCCACCTCCCGTCCTGGCCACCAAACCTTAGTAACGGGAGTCAAGTTGCAATATAATCCAGTTCTGCGGAGGGAGGAAAGGGACCCCATGCCAAAGAGTCAGCAAGATCTAGTCAACATGTAGTGGCAGAAATCAGGAGAGAATTATGGGATTAGACCATAGGGGTGCCGGGATCAAAGTCAAGGGAACAGGGATTTGGATAGGGAGACCTTATCACCATGGGAACCCCTCCCAGGATGCAGGATTTAACAGTCTGGTAAGGACCCCAGGGGATGGTGCTAACCCGATGTGGGGATGGTGGTTGGGAGCTTGGGGAAATCCAGCGCTCACACTCCACAGGCTAGAAAGGGCAGAACTGCTGTGGTAGAGGGTGAAGGCAGATCTCAAAAGGCTTGAGGAAGTGGGCGAGCTGTAGTGGATACACGACGGAAAGCCAGAAAACCTGCCCGCTGAGTGTGTTCGTGCAAAGGCCCAGAGGACAGTCCATTCACCAAAATGATGGGGGGTGCACCAGTAGCAGGAGGGACAGCGTGGTTGAAGAGCTCAGCGGCGGCTGTCCTTCATACGCCAAGGCCGACAGCGGGAGACGCTACGACAGCACGGGGCCTCCTGACAGCAAGAGGGAAGAGAGGACCCTCGATTTAGCGGGGCCCAGTGGTGGAACTTACACGGTATGGTGTAAGTGGTGGAACTTGCACGGTATGCAAGGTGGGCAAAATTACCACAAGGAACCCCAAGGTCGGAGAAACAGGTGGGGAGCCTGACTTGCAGACGCCGTGGAGACGGTTCATAGAACATGGTGTTCCCAGGGGCAAGCCAAGGGGGGGCAGCCAAAAAAAGCATTGCATAAACCTCACAACCAACAGAATTCACGGAAGGGCGCTCAGGAGGCTGAAGCAGCTGGCCTGATAGGAGACGAGTGCTCAGACCCCGAACCCGTTCAGTGAAGGAGAGGCGAGGTCCCCAAGAAGGAGCTGCTAACCCGCTGCACGTGTACGTGGCAAGGACGCCCCAGTCCTGCAAAGGGACCTGCGCTTCTTTACCTGGGCAACCGTACCCTGGGGGAAGGGGCATAAGTGGACTTTTCTAACACGGTGTGATACAGGGTCTGAGATGACATCGATACGTAGGAATCTGGGGGGTCATCTTGATCTCTTGTTGAGGATAGGGGCTGATGGGAACCAGAACCCTGGCCCAAGCTTTGACCATAGCAGATCCCCTGGGTCCCTGATTCCTCCCAGTTCCCCAGTTCCTGAAAGTATAATTTGAATGGACAAACAGGGTTGACCAAACTGCACGAGCTCCGTGGACCGAGGGCCAAAGCTATGGCAGCGGCAAAGGCCCAGTGGAAGCCTCTGAAACTCTCTCCCATCCTGGCCAAGCAAAGAGTAAAACCAACCAACCAAAACCCTGGCGGGGGTGGGGGGTGGCGGAGTTTAGAGTCACCTGGAAAGACCCAAGGTGCCTGGTGGATGCTCTTCTTAGCCTCAGACACGTCATCAGTTTTGGCCCTCCGGAAAAGCCAGATGAGTTCTAGAAGGTGAGAGCAGACCTCCGTACATACGAGCAAACTGTAGCCTCGGTGCACCTGCCGTCCTGCACATTGTCGCTCTGCTCCGGCAGATCAAGGGTCTCAGGTACCCGGTACGCGGCCGCCGAGCTGGCCAAGACAGCCCCCCACCCCCTTCCCTCAGGAAGGGAGTTGGAAGCAGTTTGCATGCACGTGGGCTTGGATCACAGTAGACACGGATGGTTCTGCCTTACGCATATGCTAACTTTGCCACGCTCTGTCATAAGAGAGTGTCAAACAGTGGGTTTTAATGAAAACATTTGGCAAGGTTCAGAGTTATTTCTGGTTGTCACAACCGAAGAGGGTAAGAGGTGAGGGAGGCTGCCAAGTGTCCCCAGGACAGCCCCCACGCTAGAGAATTGCCTGGTCCAAAATGTGACCAGTGCCATGGGGAAGGAAGCCGGGGGGTTCTGGAGCACCCCAACATTCTGTGGGGCTCCTGTTACATCGGTTACATCGTGGCGATCGGGCTGGGCGAGGGAGCTGTGGCAAGGGCTTCGGAGGCCCTGCTGAGATCGACGGGTTTCAGAAGGAGGGGTGGGGTATCAGTGATGTTTTTAGGGGTACAGCCAGGACCTGCCCTCTGAAGGAAAGGACAGATGATTGCATCTCACACCTCCCACGCATCCCAAGAGAACACAGCATCTGAGAGGCCTTTTTAGGTTCTTTAGGCAACATATTCCACACTTGACAAATAATGCTCTAGCCCGTTTCCCCAAGTGACGCGGAAGGCAGCCAGCTCCGGGAGGGGCGCGAGGCAGGAAAGGGTCTGCAGCAGCTCCGGGCCACCTTGCCAGCACGTGACCCGGCAGACTCTGATAACAGACGTGTCTGCGGTGGGAAAAGACACAATGTGGAGATCATGGCAAGCCTCGATAGAAGAATAACAACACAGATCCCTAGAGTTCTGGAACAAGGCCATGCCATCTGCAGTCGAAAATTATACCCTGTTTGAAAAATAGCTTTCATGTGCTTCTGGGTCTTGGTAGAGCCAGAGCCCCCCCCCCCCCCGCCCTGTTCAGCCTGAGAGAGACAGCTGACACATGACACCCTCTGAGGACGGAGAGCCGTCCTCCAGAACACAAGCCACACCCCAAATTCACGGGTCACTGTTTGGTGCTATGTCCCCAGGAGGCAGAGTCTGGAATGTAAGGGGTGCAGGTAGGAGCGGCCGTGCTCACCCGTCACTCTCGGTGACTCACTTAGAAAACTTGCTTCCTGTCCCCACAAGGGTAAGCTCTGTGTGTCTACAGGTCTGTTCAGGTTCCCAGATGGGGAGTACTTTCCCCATGGGGACAGAGGAAGACTACCATGAAACTTCAGCTATTTCCGCCACTTGGTCATTTCTGATTCCTTGTCCCAAGGCCAGCAGACAAGGAAAGGAGCTGGCCCCCTTGGCCGGAGTAGTTGACCCCCATCGATGGGGCGGGAGAAGGTGGGATCGGCATTCCACAATGCAGGCAGAGAGAAGAGCCATTTTGTTACTTAAGGGATACATTGGATTGTCCCTTGGTGTCCCCTTGTCCATTTTTGACAGTAAAAGGTCCAGTGTGGTAGTCACAAGGTGAGAAGGGCGTGGTGAGCAGGGGCCCGGACGGGTTTGAGATGGGTCTGGGTCATGCCGCTAGGCAAACTATCTAGACCAGCAGAGGCACTAGCTGGTTGGGGGAGTCTCACACGGGGAGAGGGGAGAAGATGGGTATCCGTTACAGCGCCAGCTCCAGCTGTCGTGACAGGGAAGTTGTAGTTCAACCCACTAGCCATCTTCTTTTATGTTTTTATGGGACAGAGACCAACCAGAGTTTGGGAAAAACTGTCCCTGGATGGGCGGGACATCTACTGCATGGAGCAGTGGGTCCCCGCAGAACAAGGGGTGGGCTGCCTTGGATGTAGTGGCGACCCCCACGGTTCTCCCACTGAGGACCTGGGCACCGCCCTGGGGCTGCCAGGAATGTTGGCTGCCGATGGTCCCCTCCCTGAAACTGCCCTCTGCCAGAGGGCATTGGCCCCCAGGACTGTGCCCCTCTCCAAGGGCAGCCCGGATTTACGGACTGGTCGCTGCAGGGGTGCAAACGTTTGACCCCCTTGCTTTGACTGGGGACAGCTTCAGAGGGCCAGCACAGCCCCGGGTCTCCCCGGGGGGACCAGCTCTGTTGCAGCACGTCGCATCTCAACATCTCCCCCTGCCTCATCATCTGCCCCTCCCTGCCCCCACCGCCGCTCTCAAAGCTGTGGTCCTGATGGGCTTCTCCCTGATGAGTCTCCTTGATGTGAATCATGCAGATCTGGTCCAGAGTTTGTTTCCTGCGAAACTGACCTTAGACCCTGCAGATGGTGGTGGTGGTGGTGGTGGGGGTTCTCTTTGTTCCCGTCCCGGTGGTTTAGTGTAAGGGAAGCCACAGGGCTAAGCCGTGTCGAGGTACGGCCCCCCTTCCATACCAGCCCCAGAGAGGTCAACAGGCAGCTCTGGAACGTCTCACCTCTGAAGCTCCTTCCGTGGATTTGGAAAGGAGCACGGAAGTCTGGAGGGACACCGGGGAGGAGACACGAGAGCCACAGCTCCAAAGGGCGGCACGGATGGTTTCGTGGAAAATTTGAGGAAGACTCGTTAGGAGCGCACAGACTTACCCCTTGGATGCCGGGGCCATGAAGCAAGGACGTCAGGGAAGTTCATTTTCTTTATCAAAAGAATCAGGCCAGAACTCATCTACAGGGGATGCTTCTACCGCGTTTCATAGGTACCCCGGATAATAAAATAGTTGGAACGGCTTCGTTCGTGGTGTGGTTAATGGCACCGCCCTCTTGGATGAAGGCGCACAGGAAGCCGGTGAGGATGGAACTCTCCTATTTCCATCTCGCACACGGGGAAACTGAGGCTCAGAGAGGCTAAATGACTGACCACGAAGGCACACTAAGGAGAGAATCAGGTGTCAAACACAAGGTGTGGTGGTAAGCAGGTGTCCCTGCTGCTTTGCGGCCCGCCACGGGAGGATGTGACCTTCCTGTGGTCTCCTTATGGATGCGTCGTATGTCTCCTTGTGGCACCCTCTGGTCCTGCCCAAAGTCCAGGTCACGAGGCCAGGGGACAGGATCCGGAAGCAGACTTGCTTCTGGTCCACGTGTTTCCCCTACCTCCCTGTCTCTGGGTCCACCTGCCCCCACCCCCTGTGCTCACACTAGCTCAGACCTGGCTGTGGGCCTCAGGAAGTCCTGTGGATGTCTCCCACATCGCTGACCTTGTCTTAGTGCCAAGAACCTGAAGGGAATCCATTCTGATAATAAGTTCAAAGTAGATGCCCACGTCGTCCCAGCTTGGGGTCTGGAGTCCATGGCCCTTTCACTGTGTGCCTTTGGTGGGTAATGCAACCTCTTTGAGCTCAGCGTTCTTATCTGCAGAATGGACATAACAGCATCTTCCCCTGGAGATGACTGTAGGAGAGGACACGTGGTTCTCCTTGTACATCCCTGGGGTTCCCCAGACTGAGGTGATCTTCATTTGCATTTCAGAAGACATAGTGGTCTAGATCTAATCCCTCCCTGGGGACCCAGGGGGGTGCCGTCCTTCTGTACTGTAGCCCCTTCCCCCTGGCTGGGTCTAAGCTGGCCTCTCCCCTCCCCTCTGCCCTTTCCTACTGGCTGGGCCTCCCAGGCCTCAGCACTCTGCTACTGTTCGCAATTGCCTGCAACTCAATTGCCTCCTGGTTTCCAGCCACAGTTCATTGTTGCCACTTTTGATTAAATTTCCAGTCTATATTCAGGTTTATTTCCCCTGGGCCCCAGGCTTGCTTGGAACCAGGAGGGAGCAGAGGAGCTGAATCCCTGGGGATGGCCGGGGAATCAGGAGATGATGGGGGAGGCTGAGAGGAGCAGCTTCTCCCACTTTGGGGGAGATACCCCAGTCGCCCCCTGACGCCCGGTATCCAGAATGTGGATTCTGGACTGGGGGACCTGAGCCGACCCACCACCCCGGACCTTCTTTCTCTAACTTCTTCCACCCCCCACCACCATAGTCCCTTCAAACCCTTTCCCACCTCCACCTGCTAGCTCTACCCCAGGCCTGGGACCCAAGGACACTTGGTCCAGTGTGAGGCTCAGCCGGCCCAGCCCCACTCACTGTCTCCCTAGCCCCACCTGAAGTCACTAGTGTGGATGCCTGGCCATTTGCCCGTCTCCCCTCCAGGCCTCTCTGGCACATGGGCTTCTTTCAGGCTATCACCGGCAAGACCAGACCTTTGGGCTTCTGCGGGAGGGATGGTGCCTAGTTTGGACCAGTGGATGAGGCCATAGGCCTGGAGGTAATAATCCTCCTGCGTCCCAGGCTCGCCTCTGTTGAGCTGAACCATAGTGCGACCTCTGGCAATCCAGGCACCATCCACCTATAAACCATTCATTGACCAAGTCGGAAAGCATCTTAAAAGGCCCAGATTGGGAAGCGTCTGTCCATGTGACAGCTGGCCCATCAGCCATCCTGAATCTCAGATTCCTTAGTGCCTCTCCCCCGCCCTCCCATGTGGGCCCGTGGGGACATTAGAGGCGATATATTCAAAAGTACTTGACTCAGTGGCTGGCACGAGGTCTGTGCTCAAAGATTGGTAGCTGTTTTGTTTTGTTTTTAGATTTTATTTATTTATTTATTTATTTATTTGAGAGAGAGAGAGCGCATGGGTGTGTGCATGTGAGCACGTGGTGGGGGGAGGGGCAGGGGGAGAGAGAGAATCTCAAGCAGGCTCTGCACCAAGCACAGGGTCTGATGTGGGGCTCGATCCCACCACCTTGAGATCATGACCTGAGTTGAAACCAAGGGTCGGAAGCTCAACCTACTGAGCCATCCAGGCGTCCCTTGGGTTTTCCTAAAGGGTTGAGTTTAGGGTACAGAGACTGCACTTGGCTTCAGCAAGAAGAATTTGGGTACCAAAATTATGGGGGAGCCTCTCTTGCTTACCTAGCTTGGGCTGGCCCTTGGATCTCAGACCAGCAGTGGTCCTTCAAAGAGAGAGCGAAGCCCCGGGACAGAAGACAGGAATAAGGAAAGGGAAAGGGGGTTCCCCTTTCTCCACATCCTCTCCAACACACGTTGTTTCCTGTCTTGCTAATTTTGGCCATTCTAACTGGTGTAAGGTGGTATCTCAATGTGGTTTTGATTTGAATCTCCCTGATGGCTAGTGATGATGAACATTTTTTCATGTGTCTGGTAGCCATTTGTATGTCTTCATTGGAGAAGTGTCTGTTCATATCTTCTGCCCATTTTTTAATATGATTATCTGTTTTGTGTGTGTTGAGTTTGAGGAGTTCTTTATAGATCCTGGATATCAACCTTTTATCTGTACTGTCATTTGCAAATATCTTCTCCCATTCCGTGGGTTGCCTCTTTGTTTTGATGACTGTTTCTTTTGCTGTGCAGAAGCTTTTTATCTTGATGAAGTCCCAGAAGTTCATCTTTGCCTTTGTTTCCTTCGCCTTTGGAGACATATCTTGAAAGAAGTTGCTGTGGCTGATATCAAAGAGGTTACTCCCTATGTTCTCCTCGAGGATTCTGATGGATTCCTGTCTCACGTTGAGGTCTTTTATCCATTTCGAGTTTATCTTTGTGTACGGTGTAAGAGAATGGTCAAGTTTCATTCTTCTACATATAGCTGTCCAGCTTTCCCAGCACCATTTATTGAAGAGACTGTCTTTTTTCCACTGGATATTTTTTCCTGTTTTGTCAAAGATTATTTGACCATAGAGTTGAGGGTCCATATCTGTGTTGGAGAGGATGTGGAGAAAGGGGAACCCTCTTACACTGTTGGTGGGAATGCAAACTGGTGCAGCCACTTTGGAGAACAGTGTGGAGATTCCTCAGGAAATTAAAAATAGATCTTCCCTATGACCCTGCAATTGCACTGCTGGGTATTTACCCCAAAGATACAGATGTAGTGAAAAGAAGGGCCATCTGTACCCCAATGTTTATAGCAGCAATGGCCACGGTCGCCAAACTGTGGAAAGAACCAAGATGCCCTTCAACGGATGAATGGATAAGGAAGATGTGGTCCATATACACTATGGAGTATTATGCCTCCATCAGAAAGGACGAATACCCAACTTTTGTAGCAACATGGACAGGACTGGAAGAGATTATGCTGAGTGAAATAAGTCAAACAGAGAAAGTCAAGTATCATATGGTTTCACTTATTGGTGGAGCATAACAAATAATATAGAGGACAAGGGTAGATGGAGAGGAGAAGGGAGTTGAGGGAAATTGGAAGGGGAGGTGAACCATGAGAGACTATGGACTCTGAAAAACAACCTGAGGGTTTTGAAGGGGCGGGGTGGGAGGGTGGGGGAACCAGGTGGTGGGTATTAGGGAGGGCACAGATTGCATGGAGCACTGGGTGTGGTGAAAAAACAATGAATACTGTTACGCTGAAAATAATTAAAAAATTGGAAAAAAAAAAAAAAGGAAAGGGAAAGGGCAGGAGGAGAGAGGGAGGGAGTCGAGGGGACAGTCAAGCCGTGCATGGTGGGGGTTGCGAGTGAGTGAGTGGTGAGAAGAGCAGAGGTTTAAGAAAAGGAGGCCACGCCCTCACTTTCCTGCCCTCCCCACCTCCTCTACCCCCAGACCTTCAGGACAGTGGTCATTCATCACAAAGCTCCCTGGGAGGGTGAACTTTCTCAAAACCCAAGAGGGGGAACTAGCGTAGACCTGGGAATGTCGGGTGGGATGGTGAGACAGTCCACAAACGACTAATCTGGGTAAAGCCAGAGCTTGGAGCCCAAGTGACCGGGACAAAAGCAGAAGAGTCCCCCATCCCTTGCCACAGAAATGCCCAGAAAAACCGGGGAGGATATGGAGTCAATGGTCTCCTTTTTAAGGAGTCTTTTCCTCTTAGGTGTTTATTTTCAGATGTCGAAAATTTCAGACAGACAGAAAAGTTGGAAGAGCCGTCCATCCAACGTCTCTGCGTCTCTCACGTGGATTCACCGATTCTTGACGTTGGCTCCTTTTACTTTCTGTTTTCTTCCCATCATTTGAAAGTAGCTTCCGGCCTTCCGGACTCCTCGTCCCTGCGCACATCAGCATGCATCTGTGGGCAAGGACCTTCTCTGACATTACCGTAATGATATAGTTATCGTACTCCAGGACTTTAATACTGGTTCAATAAAGTTATCTGACGGAGTGCTCATATTAAAGATTTCCCAATTGTCCTAAAAATGTCTGTGATAGCTGTTTTCCCCTCTAAGGGTCGTGCATTGCATTTAATTGCCGTGTCCCTTTCGTCTCCTTTAATCTAGTCTTTCGGTCTTTCTTGTAATTGACATTTTGAAGAGTCCATATCAGATGTCTTGTAAAATGCCCCGCCATATGAATATGCATGGTTGTTGCCTCCGTTGATTTGATTCATCAAGAATACTGCAGGAGGCATGTCCCGTAGCCACCAGGGCATCACCTGGAAAGGCACGTGATGATAGTTTGTCCTTTTTTGAGGGCCCTTTCATTTGATCACTTGCTTAAGGGGCCATAGGCCAGATTTCTTCATCAGAAAGGTGTCTTTTCCCTTTTGTGACAAGTAGAGATATTGCAAGACTGGATATACTACTGCGTCCCCTGATGATCCTTGCCTGGACTGGTTACGACACTGAAATTGCAAAACCCATTTGTCTCTCGAAGACCCGAGCTTCTGCTGGCGTGTGGCTTACATGTGTGGCCATGTGAGTTCCCTCTGTGCACTGGCTGGGGGTGGCTTCAGGAGGGAGACAGCCAAGGACTGTCCTCGGTGGCCTGTCTTGGCTCCTTTTCATCATCCTTTCCCTTTGCTGTCCTTCACCAGAGGGACTGGCTTCTCTGGCCCAGTTATATGGCCGCCAGTCTGCTAGGCCAGCCAGCTGACTGATGGGATGGGTGTGCGTGTCTGGGTGCGTGCGCATGCACGTGCTGGGTGGGAGGGCTGTCTGGGGACTTGGAACCCAGAGGTAGCACATCTGCTATATGCCTGGGAACTCCAGGGTGCTGGGCTCTGGCTTTGGTTTCCATGGCAATGGGCTACCTCATTCTGCAGTCTGCTCTTCTCTGGACCAGCTGACAGTCATGAGGCCGGGGGCTTTGGGCCAGAGACAGAGGAGGGGGAGGGGCCACCATCAGACTCTCTGAATCTCTTGGAGAACAGAAGCACCAGACCCTGCTTCCATATCTTGGAGATGAGAACTCCAGGCAACTGCTGTCTTCATTGCTCCGTAGAACAGAATTTTCCAGGGGGCCCTGCTGCCCTCTCCCCTTTGGCTGTAGCGCAGACTCTTCCACCAAAAAAGTCTATGACAAGACCGAGGTGGCTGCAGCGTCCTTCCCCTTTCTTATGAATTAAACTCAAGATTAAACAGATTCAGATCCCTGACTTCTTGATCTGATATGTACATGATCGTGGCCTTCTGTTTACATGCATTATCTGTCTTCTCTGCAAGTCTTGGTGGGTGGGTGTTAATGTGATCCCCGTTTTAGAGGCATAAGAATCAAGGCTCAGAGGACTAGGGTCACATGGCTGGAAAGGGGCTGAAGCCAAGCTGGGACAAGGGGAAACAGTGTGGTTTATCAACTAAGAGCGTGAGCTTCAATGACAAGCAGAGCTGGGGTCATCTTGACGATTTTACTTATTGGCTGGGCGATTTTGGCAAAGACAGGGGCTTCTTGGAGCCCAGGATCTATTCTCAGACTTACAAGTTCAGGTGATCCCTGTTCTCAGTTCACCCAAAGCTCTCGAGGGAACTCATACCAATCAAAGTCCCCAGAGATTGATGTGTCCATGCGACTAAGTTCTGGCCAGTGAGAAGTAAACATAAATGATGGATTGGACTTCTGGGAAGTCTCTTTAGAAGAGAGGGGCTGTCCCTTTTGCTGCTTTTCTCTCTTCCTCCTTCCTGCTGCCAGAACGTAGTTGTGATGGATGGAGCACAAGCAGCCACCTTGGACTAAGAGAAAACCTTGAAGAAACAGAAAGATGTGGGTCCCTGAGGACTTCACTGGCAGACCTTATCAGCCCTCTACTCTCTGTATCTGGACTTTCTTTGAAAACCTTATTTATTACTGATGTGTAGTGGACATACATGCATCTGGACTTTTTTATATGAGAATATAAAACCTTGTGCATTTAAGGCTCTAGTTCATACAGCTGAATGTTATTCCTGCTCAATACACCAACTGGTCAATCTACAGTGAGAAAAAGCCCTTCCACTGGACCCTGACTCCTACTCCTACTCCCCCACCATCTAGGACACCTGGACTGGGAATTCCCCAGAAGTCACAGCTAATATGGAACCAGCAGATTATGCCTGGGAGGTGTCTGATTCTGGTCAGGGATGAGTCTGGCATGTACTCCCTGCCCATAGCAAAGCTCATCTCAAAGCTCATAAGCAACCAGGATGCTCCCGCTGTCAGACTCGGTGGTCCCTCTCTCCAGGATAGCAGAGGAGGAACACTCTTTGCATACAATAGGTAAGTCACAGCATGGTTGGTTAGACTCAACTCTGCAACCCCATGCAGAAACTCTCAGATGTGTTCCCCAGCCTGATTGCCACTCTGCCCTCCATTTGGCTGCAGGAGACACCAGACCTACTTTTTTTTTTTTTTGCAACTCTGACCCACCATCTCTGAAGATGGTACATCTGCCTTTTCTTGGTTCTTAGGTCTTAATTCTGTGGACCTTGGAGGGTGATGTGTCCTGACCTTAGGTTCCAACAAGGTCTGTGAATAGTGGTGGGCAGGGTGGGCAGCTGGCTTCTAGAAACTCCCACCCCTTTGGCCCTGTGAGGGTGGCCTGGCTGGTTTAAACTGCATTGCTTGGTTCTCTCTTCTGCTCTGGCTGCTCCGTCTTGAAGCTCCAGACATTGGGTTGTGACTTGCAAATTTCCAGTCCCAAAGTGTCACTCTTCCCCTCTGACTTTGGACTCTGGCTTTCTCTGGGGCCTGTGGGGAAGGGGGGTTCAGTGCCCTATTTTGGTAATGTCATCTAGGGAACCATGTAAACACTGGAAGGGATGCCCTCAGCGTAAGTTGAAAGCATGTTTTCCACAATGCAAAAACTCATCGCCAAAATTCACTTGCCCGTCCATCCATCCACCCCAAAACCCATCCATTTATTGGGGGAGCTCCCTGTTCCTGGCCCTCTACCAGGGACTATAGATAAGGAAAGAAATAAGAGACGGTTCCTTTTCTCAAGGAGCCCACAGGCACACAGGCAATTATAACACGAGTTATATGTGCTAGGAGAGGGGAGAAGTCAGGTCCCGAGGAGCACAGAGGGGCAGCCACTCCAGCTGGAGGCAGTCTTAGAGAGGGGTCTTGGAAAGCTTCCAGCCCAAGGTGATTTTTCTACTGAGACCTGGAGGAGGAGTGGGAGTTGGGGGTGTGGGGGAGCAGCGCGGGGCTGGGTACCTGGCAGAGGAAGGAACACTCACAAGGCTCTGAGGCCAGAGCAGGGTGAGTTCACCGTGTTGCAGGCAAATGAGTCTGATGGGTGCACGAGGCACTGGAAGTCATGAGGGAGCAGTGGGCAGCACGTGGGTTTAATCTATCTGAGATGCCAACAGCACTTTCTCTGCAGAGTTTCCCATGTTTGGTTTGCTCAGGGAGGCAGGAGGGAGGAAACAATTCCTTACGTGAGGGCCCTAACCCTACAGCCATTCTCCAGCGCGTGTCCTATTTCCAGCCCCACCTGGGCTCCAGGCCTAGCTCATCCCCAAACTGCCCAGTGTTGGGAGAACTCTCCTATCCTGCCCTGTCCCAGCAGAGGAAGCAGCCAGAGCCATGTGCCTGTCCCGCTCCCCACTCCCTGGACTGCCCGTGACTCAGCTCAGCTCTCCTCTTCCCCTGCCTGGCTTTTGACAACCATCACCGCCAGCCCTGCTTCTGGCTTCTTGTCCCTCCAGCAGAGCAGTGACATTTTCCTTCTGGAAAGGAAAGGAATGCTCCCGTCTTGAAGCCCTGGGAGTGGCCTGACCTGGGTCAGGAGGTCCAGGACGGCGGGCTGGAGGGGCTGCTCTGCCAGGCAGGCTGTAGAGCAGCCAGGACCCCTCAGCTCCCTCCCGCCTTTCTCTGCCCCTTCCCCAGGGTGAGACAATCCCCAGGGAAACTGGTCATCTTGGGTACCCGGCATTGGCCCCGCAGAGTTGCCATTATGACCATTTTGGCCGACAAAGGGCTCCTGCCGAAAAGGATAGACAGCTCAGAACCTACCCAAATGCCGGGTCTGGCCATGCCCTGAACAGAGGGGACCCTGGAGGCTGGTTTTCTTACAGTCTGAACCAATTCACAGGCCGGCACTCACGTACTCTTCACGACCCACAGACCACACAGTACATAAAGCCCACTACAGACAACGTACAATATACACATCCCCATAGTACACATCCACCGAACCCACGCACGCACAACCACGTGACATGTACTATGAAACTTACATGCACACAGACCCAACGTGCAACCCAAATTCAGTGAGTGCGTACACACACGCACACACCCATATACAGTGTATATCCCACACAATGCTTCTGCTATAATACATAGAAAACTTTGTGATATTGATCATGATAATAGCTAGCGTTAATTGGGCACATACTGTGCCAGGCACTGTCCTAAGAACTTCCCATAAATAGACGAATGAAATCCTTACACAACAACTCTGGGAAGTATTTACTGCCATCCCCATTTTACGGCTGTCACGCTGCAGGAGAGAGCAATGTCCTTGTCTCTCTCCTGTGTGTCACCTGTTACCTTGACAGGATGCGTTCTCTTCTGCTGCGGATGACCTGTCAGCTGTCCCCTCCTTCTCCCTCCAGCCCCAGGATGGGTCCCAGTGACAACAGTGCCTCATCCAGGCCCCTTCTTTCCAGCAGAAAAATGTGGTTGCCACAGTGATGATTCCCTTTGTTCCCAGCTCCCCAAGGACTCAGCCCACCTGCCAGGACCCCACTGACTCCCCGGCCTCCTGCCGCTGCTCTGATCCGTGTGTGTAGGCGATGAAAACATCAGCTACAGCAGTCCAGGCTCAGAGACCTCTCAGTGTCCCCTCTTCCCATTCCTCCAGGGCACCCCCCCGGCCCTCTGCCCCTCCACTCGCCCCCCACTTCTCCCCAGGCCAGAGGGACCTGTCCGTAGGTGCGCCCCAGTGTGCTAAAGTGTCTGATTACTTGACCTTGCCAGCATCCCTCAGCCCCTAACTCCTCTCCCTCTGTCACCTGCTTTCTGTCTGGGGAAGCGCTAGGGTATGGGTGTGGGGGGTCCTGCCAGGGGCAGTGGCCACATCAAACCAAAACTTTGTACTTGGCAGAGAGTCTCAGGGAGGCCTGGGGGCTTATGGGCTCCTTCAAGTGGACCTGGCCCTGCCCAGGTGTGTTACTGATGCTCACGGGGTGAGACCTGGCTAGGAGGGCTGGCCCGTGTCGGTGAGGCTTCCTGACCTGTCAAAATCCCATCAGTCCTCCAGACAGGCAGAAAGAAACCGTCAAGCTTTCCTCGGCCTGCACCTTCCCCTTGGCAGAGATCCTGGGCTGAGCAGGCCAGCCTGGAGTGGTCCATGTCAGCCTGGGGCTGTCCTCTGCGGGTAGTGGAGATGCCCCGTTAAACCATCCACCCCATCTTGGGCACTGTATCCAGGCAGGACACGAGCACCTCCACAGACACTGCTCTGTCTGTGCCTTACCCTGACCATCCCCTTCCAGTGCACAGTCTTGGGTCACGTTGTCAGGGTCTGGGGGTTCCCAGGTGGGCAGGGTGGTCTTGGGGAGGGGAGGTAGGAAGTTACCTGCACTGAGCAGCAGGTGTGATCTTTGTGAGGCCTCTTTCCCGATGTGTGTCCTGGTTGCAGTGTCTGGGGTGGGCTTGAGACAAGACAAAGCCCCAGGGCAGAGCCCACTCTCAGATCTGCATAACCGAGTAACCAGGTGGCAGAGAAGAATCCAGCAGGCTCTGGCTACGGTCTGTGGCTGAATGCCCGTTTCTCTACCTGCCGTGCTCTAGAGGGAGGATATGCAGCATGTCTCCCCTTCCCCACAAAACCATAAACCTTAGCTCTCTGAAAAGCCTCTCTGGTCCTCTCTGGGGACAAGGACTCCACTCCTCACTCCCCAAGGACCCCACTGTTGCTCCAGCTCCTTCCCTTCCTCTGGGGGCACAGAGAGCTCCATTGTCCAGTGTGGGGGGGGAGTGATATGAGAGTGCGGTCTTGTCCCCCCCCCATACTTTTCTTTCTGTTCCCACTCCTCTGTAGCTCCCTATCCTGCTTTCCCCCTGGCCTCTCCGAAGGGAGAAGGAGGGTGAAGAAATAGAAGATAAGAGAGAGAGCAGGAGGATGGCAAAAGGCATGGGAGTACCAGGTAGGAAGGGATGAAGGAGAGAGGGGAGGAGGGGAGAGGGGTGGGAGTGGGGAGTGAAAGAGGAGGGGGGGCATCTCCAGGCAGAAGCCCCTCCCTCATCTCCTTCAGGTCTTCGTTCAAAGCTTCCTGAGGGATTCAGGGCAGGACACCCCAAAACATATCACTTTGCCATATTGATTATTATTAAAGTTACTGAAGAAACAGCCGGTATGAGAAGGACCCTCGGATCCTCTACTGTCCTCCTGAAAGCAGGAAATCATCTCCCATGTGAGAGGGACCCTCCCTGTACCGGGAGAAAGAGAGACCTCCTTATCCCCAGAGATGGGAATTCTGGCCTGGGAAGGTCATTTAAACAAACCTCGTTACTTCCTTTCCAGTGTACTGAACCCCTTTTGACAATTCTTCTCAAATGTATTGTTTCCTTGTCAAAAAAGGCATAAAAGCTGCCTGCTTTGGTTACTTCTTTGAGTCTCATATTTTTATTTATAACAGATTTTTACACACACACACACACACACACACACACACACACACACACAGGCTCTACACCCAACGTGGGATTTGAACTCATGACCCCGAGATCAAGACTCACATGCTCTACAGACTGAGCCTGCCAGGTGCCTCTCCTATTATTGCTTATTTTAAATTTATTTTTCTCCTGCTAATCTGTCTTATGTCAATTTAATGACTAGACCAGCCTAAGGATCTAAAGGGGATGAAGGGGAGCGTTCCTCCCCGAGTGTCGAGCTGACCAGGAGTCTTCACTGTCTGGACACTCTGCTCGCCCTAGGGCTGCAGCAGCTGGGAGACCTGGTGTTTCTGACAACGGAAGAATTCTTACCAGGTCAGTCTCCAGGATCTCCGCCTGCAGGGATCTTTCTCTTTCTAGATTTACATTAGTAGGGAAGAATACTGGTGGAATTAGTTCCTGGGGTACAATGACTCTGGTGAAGATTTGGTGACGAGTACACTTAGTTACTACTCATCCCTTTCCCTCCCAGAGATGGTGGTGGGTTTTCTTTTGTCTAGTTTATGACCAGTGAGAATACTGTCTCCGGTTTCTCCCAGCCAGAGGATGCATATATATTTGAAAAAAAAAAAAAAAAAAGGCAGTGGGGGTTAGGGGGAGAAGGAGGTGAGGCACCTTGTTCTGTTCAAAGGGGTGGGGGGCGGACGTGATTCCCTGTGTTTTGGAACAGCTCTTTATAAACAGAGCCCTTGGGGCGCCTGGGTGGCTCAGTAGGTTACCGCCTCTGCCTTTCGGCTCAGGTCATGGTCTCAGGGTCCTGGGATCGAGTCCCGCATCCAACTCTCTGCTCAGGGGGAGCCTGCTTCCTCCTCTCTCTCTGCCTGCCTCTCTGCATACCTGTGATCTCTGTCTGTCAAATAAATAAATAAATAAATAAATAAATAAATAAAACTTTAAAAGAAATTAAAAAAAAAAAAAAACCAGAGCCCTTAAGGTGGGTGGGGAGGGAATGAAAAATGAAAAATTAAAAAAAATAAAAAATAAATAAAAACAGAGCGCCCCCTCCCACCTGGGGAGGCAGGGCCCCTACAAAACGGGGGCTTTGGGGCTCAGGGGGGCAGGGTGGGGTCACTCTTTCCTTCCACTGGTGCCCAGAGCCCTGCTGGCATCAGACCCGGTGGATGAAGAGGTGCCGGTGTTGGTTTCGGAACCAGAACTGGACGGAGCCAGTGAGCTTCCGGACCTGTCTCAGGGGCACAATGAGTTTGACTTCACTGCTGATATTCCGTTCCTAAAGATGAAGGAACGAAGCCGCCCTGTCCATCGGCGATAAAAAGAAGTTTCTTACAAAGAGAAAAAAAAAAAAAAAAAAAACCAGAGAACCCCTCTCGGTTACCGCCTTTCCTTTCTTGGGCTAGCTCTGGGAGTGCACTTTCTGGGTCTCTTTTGCACCATCTTGTGGGACACCTCTTGTACCCTTGGTTAAGCCATGAAAAGGTTTGTTGGTTTGAGCTGTTATTGAGATGAATATAAGATCTTATTTATCAATGGCCAAGGGATCAATGGATGCTTTGAATCGGCTCTATTGGAAAGAAAAAAAAATTTTTTTTAGAAAGCTCTCATCCTAAACAATCATTTTATTGGTACCTTTGGAAAGACCAAATTAAAAAGTAGACACAAAAAAATGTAACCGCTAGCCTTAGGGACTCCCTTTCAACAAGATGAAAGAACATAAATTAGAACAAAAGTTGAAGTCCCCATCCAACATAAATTCCCTGTCCTAAAATTCCTTCCTGTCTCCTCCGCATGTCCCCCGGCCCCCAAACTCCTCCACCTTTCCCAGAAAATCCCTTAAACATCAACTGCTTATTTCAGCTTCCTTTTTCCTACAAGATTTGCAGAGAACAACCCAGCCTAATCTCCAGGCCCAGGGTATACAAGTTACTCATGCAAATGCTAAAAGCCAGGAAATAAATTTAACAGAAGTACCCGGGATGGACAATAAGGCTTGTTTTGCTGGACTTTGTAATCAGTCTCTGCCAGATTCAAGCCTTCCTAGGCAAGGTCCTTTGTGGATATATTCTAAACCCCTGCCCAAAGAATTCATGTCCCCTGGACAGCAAGACATAGAAATCTTTTGGTTTCCATCTTAGTTGGAAATTTCCTCACTGATATAAAAAGGTTACTTCAAAAGAGTGTGGTTCAGAGAGCATATGAATGCTTAGGCCTAATGATGGAAAAGACTACCCAGTTCTTTGAAGACGTCTTACAGGAATGAAGACCAAAAAAAAAAAAAAAAAAAAAAAAAAAAAAAAGAAAGAAAGAAAGGCAGTGAAAAATCAACAATTCTTACTTATTTATTTATTTATTTTAAAAGATTTTATTCATTTATTTGACAGAGAGAGAGAGATCACAAGTAGGCAGAGAGGCAGACAGAGGGGGAGAGGGAAGCAGGCTCCCCGCTGAGCAGAGAGCCCGATGTGGGGCTCGATCCCCAGACCCTGAGACCATGACCTGAACCGAAGACAGAGGCTTAACCCACTGAGCCACCCACAACCAGGTGCCCCAGGAAAGAACATTTTAAATAGGAATTACCCTAAGCATCTGATAATAGAGACATATATGCAAAAGTCCTAGGGAAAACTTGGGTACTCTTTCTGTCCCTTGAAGATGTAAATCTTATTGTGTCTTGGAATGTAAACACCCAGGAGTCATTAAAACTCTATCCAGGTGGAAGAAGAAAGAAAAAAAGGGAAAGAGACCTTATGAAAATACAAAGTGCTAGAAGGGCTCTCTTGTCCAAACTCTAGACCAGAGCTTCCTTGAAATTAGTTGTCAAGAAGAAACACAAATCTTAAGACTTCTCAATAGCACAAAAAACCTTTTAAGCAAATTATCTTAACTTGTTCCACCAGCCTGAGACACAATTATATATAACTCGTGAGTTTTGCATAGTATTAGCGAATTCTGTTTCGTATAATACAAATGCTCGGGGCTTGATCTATGGCTAAAGTTTTAGAATGAAATCTATGACATCTCTGTGTCTGTATGTTCATTATGCCTATGTGCGTACACCATAAACCTGACATTTTTCTCCCTCTGGATGGTATGGCCAGAATTAATGCATAGAGCTCTATGTAATTGGCTTAAAAAGAAGTGCTTATAGGGGCACCTGGGTGGCTCAGCAGGTTAAGCCTCTGTCTTCAGCTCAGGTCATGGTCTCAGGGTCCTGGGATCGAGCCCCACATCAGGCTCTCTGCTCAGCAGGGAGCCTGCTTCCCTTCTCTCTCTGCCTGCCTCTCTGCCTACTTGTGATCTCTGCCTGTCAAATAAATAAAATCTTTTAAAAAATAAAAAAACAAGTGTCTATAAACTAGTTATTTGTAAACCTCAGAAATAGAGTAGAAACTCACCCAACTATTTTTCTAGTTGGCATGATCTAGGATAATTTTTGGTAAATAGAAACTAGTTTAAGTTTAATACAGACATGTCTTTAGAGTTGTTGGCATTAAGCATAATACTTTTATTTTACCTAGATTTACTGAAAGCCAAATAAACTCATGTTATCTGTGTTATAAAATTTGCCAGCAAGACAAATAACTTCAGTTGAAGGCTAATTGTTTTAATGTCTCATGAAATCACCGTGGGTGATCTAAATATAAAATTGTGAAAGACAAATGAACTAAAGATATGAACATAAGAGTTTTCGGGTGAACGTTCTAGTAATGATTGTTTTATGATACGTCTCCTTAAATAGTTTCCCAAATCTCTTTGATGACTTCCACAATTAGAATTTTGCCAAGTTGAATTCAGTGATGGGAATTCGCTGAATGTCTAGATCATTTCCAAATAGGATAAAATACTAAAACATCACTGCTACACAAGTCCAAGCTCACTTTCTTTTGACCTCTTATCACAGAGGATCCGCTGGTGAATACATCTTATGGCCTATTGAAAAATTAAACTGTGAAGAAGCCTATGCTTTTAGAAATTGTGAATCGTATTGGCCTGGGGTGTCTGGGTGGCACAGTCGGTTAAGTGGCTGATTCTTGATTTCAGCTCAAGTCATGATCTTAGGGTCATGAACTTGAGCCCTGCATCAGGCTTTGTGCTGAGCATGGAGCCTGCTTGAGATTTTCCCTCTCCCTCTGTCCCCCACCCCAACCCCACACACACTCTCTCTCAAGAAAAAAGAAAGTGTAACAGCTCACAATTGCTTACTTTTTAATTTTGACTGCAAATTAAGGTGTCTAAGGGCTAAGAATTCTAACTAATATAAGGCTACTAGAAATAATAAGGGGGGCACCTGGGTGGCTCAGTGGGTTAAAGCCTCTGCCTTCGGCTCAGGTCATGATCCCAGGGTCCTGGGATCGAGCCCTGCATCGGGCTCTCTGCTCAGCAGGGAGCCTGCTTCCTCCTCTCTCTGCCTGCTTCTCTGCCTACTTGAGATCTCTGTCTGTCAAATAAATAAATAAAATCTTAAAAAAAAAGAAATAATAAGGGAAACGTCTCTGAATACAAGGAATATAGGATATGTGTTTTGGGGAATAAAAGGTGTGAGGAATAGGGATGCATTTGTGTTGCGGGAAAAGAAAGTAATTTCGTCTTAAAGTAAAACTGGTTATTTCTGAATGGGAAAGAAAATAAGGGACGAGCTAAGACAAAAAGTTGTACAGGTTGTGAAAAAAGACTCCTGGGGAAGGAATTTTGTGTGTGATCAAGCAGGATAAAATAAAATGAATTTGTTGTGAGGCTTTTAAAAAATAAGCTTTTATATCCATACTGTACTTATGTAAAACTGGGATTCCATTTTCTTCCATCCGCTTGATGTAAAAATTTGCCTGGACTATTGGTCAGCTCTCAATAAGAGATTATAAAAGGATTTTCCTCATTTTTAAGTAATCTATCAAAAAAAGAGAAGAATTTGTGTTTTATCAAAATAGTTTCTTGTGTTGCTTTTATAAGATTTGTTTTAATTTAAAGGTTTTATTTATTTATTATTGGGGAGAGAGAGCACTGCACAAGTGTGGGGGTGGGGAGGTGCAAGGCAGAGGGAAAGAGACAAGCAGGCACCCCGCTGAGCAGGGAGCCCGATGCGGGGCTCTATCCCAGGACCCTTGGATCATGACCTGAGCCGAAGGCAGATGCTTAACAGACTGAGCCACTCAGGCGCCCCCTAGATTTTTGATTAATTAAAAAACAAAGTGAAATTGAATCTTTTCTCTCAAAAGAGCTAAGTTTCACGTACAACTATTGAACTTTCTCTGTTTACCTGCAAAGTCTTTGATTGTCACCATGAATAAATGGACAGCTCAGTTGTTTCATAGTGAACTATGCTCCTGTTTGACCAAGTGTTTAAAAACCTTGTGATATTTTGACAAACTTTCCAAAAATTAAATTTGAAATAAAATCTTTTGACTCCAAGTTCCTTGGGATTTTCCAGAGGGTCCCTGGAACATCTCAAAAGATTTGTTCTCCCTCCTTACACAAGGCATTACACTAACTAGGTTTATGGGGTATGTTAAATTACATGGGAAGCATTGTCAACTGAGTGATAATAAACCTTCTTAGATTATAGTCTGTGGGTGAATGTTACTCATCAGTGTTCTAGAAATTGTATGAAATCCCAAAACTCTGATAGATCCTGGTATAAAGTCATCAGTCATGATTCGAGTCTTTATCTTAAAATGTTGCTTGTCACAGAAAAAAACCCAAATCTTGTCACTGCATTGTAATGAAATCTAATCAGATCTTTAGCCACTGGCATGTTGAACTCTTTTGTCATTCACAGTTACTGTTTTTCTCTGATGCTTTCGCAGTCTTGTTCCTACAGAAGTGTTTGGTCTTCAGAGAAATTCACGGGGAGGACTCCGAGAAGGGCTTTAGAATACAGGTCTCCGATAACATTCAGATCACACCATTGAACTGGGTAAAAATTTACAGACTCCTAACAGAGAAACTAATGTCTCCATGCGTTCTAACAAAAGATCAACAAGAATCAATTATGTGGGATGCCTGGGTGGCTCAGTGGGTTGAACCTCTGCCTTCGGCTCAGGTCATGGTCTCAGGGTCCTGGGATCGAGCCCCGCATCGGGCTCTCTGCTCAGCAGGGAGCCTGCTTCCCCTCTCTCTCTGCCTGCCTCTCTTCTACTTGTGATCTCTCTCTCTCTCTGTCAAATAAATAAGTAAAATCTTTATAAAAAAAGAACCAATTACATGAATTAGCTGATGAGTATAATGTTTTATTGCTGTTTTGTTTGGAACATTGCTGATGTTTTAAAAATATTTTGTTTTTTCCAGATTTAAGGAAAATGTGTTATCTTCTCTCTCAAGCTATCTATGACTCAGACCAATT
Source organism: Martes martes (assembly GCF_963455335.1). Classification (NCBI taxonomy): domain Eukaryota; kingdom Metazoa; phylum Chordata; class Mammalia; order Carnivora; family Mustelidae; genus Martes; species Martes martes. The sequence continues at coordinate 183,295,300 of NC_137891.1, read as the reverse complement.
CGGTATAATCTGCCTTTCTGAACAGAGATGAAACATTTCTCTTTTTCTCCTTCCCTGATCCCTCCAGAATTCAGAAACCCTTCGGTGAGTATTTTATTTTTATTTTTAAAAAGATTTTATTTATTTATTTGACAGAGAAAGAGATCACAAGGAGGCAGTGAGGCAGACAGAGAGAGGGGGGAAGCAGGCTCCCTCTGAGCAGAGAGCCAGATGCAGGGCTTGATCCCAGGACCCTGAGATCATGACCTGAGCCGAAGGCAGAGGCTTAACCCACTGAGCCACCCGGCACCCTGAGTATTTTTATTTTTATGGGAATGTCGTGATATGTTAAGTTACCTAAGGATCTGTCCCCTCATGACATAAGACATAGGTCTCCAGGACACAGCTGGAAACATTGGTTATATTACCAAGCCTTTGACTGGAAGGTCGTATTCAAGAGAGATGTACAAAGGCTCAGGTGTGACCAGACAGCGTGAAGGAACTAAGGTTGACTATACAGAGCCAGTAAAACCCTTTGGCACTTTGCTTACAGGGCTCCCAGCAGCCTTATCAGGTGAGTAAGGAGGGTTACTTCCTAGCAGGTGCAGGAACCTCAGGATATTTTGGGGACCTTGAGAAGAGGAATTTGACAAAATCTATAGGTATTGGCTCTACTTCTGAGCTTTGAAAGGCTTTTAAAAGTCCAGTCTGAGATTCCTTATCAGAAGTTATAACAAAGCAGTTTTAAAGATTCTGTATGGTCAATATATATTTTGCTGCATTTATGTAAATAATCCAGCTGAGTTTATTAAGATAAGACTTATTTTGTAAGCAAATTTGTCTTTCGTTTTCTCTGACGAAAATGGGGGTAACTATCTAGAGAGAAATACTGTGTTTCAGCAAAAATCTGTAGATATTTGATTCCAGAGCTGTTCATTGAGGTTTTGTTTCCTGTCTGTAATGTGGACTCGATCCTGAATCTTCTAGTTTCCTCCACTATCTGGCTACAACTCTCTAGGCTCATATTTTAAACTTTTCTCCCAGTCTTTGGACTCGGAATCATCGAAAACGAATGCAGCCTTTTTTCCGAAGCCATGCAAGCTAACTTGACAACTGGATATGAACCTCAGAGAAACCAGCACGACAGCTCATGTGTGGGAGATCTTTGTGCCTGTTGCTGTGTTTGATACTCGGAAAGATCCCCAGAGACCTTCACATTGCGAACCAGGAAAATCTGTTAGATGGCCATTGCCTGCCCTCACTCTATCTGAAAATGCTTCGAGCCTGACATCTAGAAATCTTCCCAACTGGCTACCTTCAAAACTCAGAAATGGGTTAAAAATTTGCCCCAATCACTCAGCGTTGTTTTCTTTTGTTTCTGTAGAATTGCCACTTATAAAATACCCGGTTGCTGGTGCAGTCAGGGCCTCACTTTGGGAACCCACCTGCATCGCTGCCTCCTGAAGTGACTCATAGCTGTTCTCGGGACAAAGTGACTGATTCACTGTGACACAGAGCAATCAGCTACTTGGCCACTAACCCAGTTGCCTCCTCCATGGCCATCTACTCAGCTTTTAATGAATGAAAGAAACTTCCAGAGGAAGGAGACTGATGGGGTCCAGGGCAAGCCTCCCCAAGATATGCCACTTTGGTATATTGATTATCTCAAATTAAAGTTACTTAAGGAACAGCCGGTGTAAGAAGGAGCCTCTGATCCTCCTCTGATCCCCTTGAAAGCAAGAAAGAGTCTCCCATGGGAATGTTACCCCCCCTGTATCAGGAGACAGAGAATCCTTTCCCCCAGAAATGGGAATTCTGGGCTGGGAAGACCATCTAATCAAACCTTGATACTTCCTCTCCAATGTACTGACCCAAGCCCGAACCCCTTTGTCTTGTCAATTCTTCACAAATGTCTTGTTTCCTTCTCTAAAAGGGATAGAACCTACCTGCTTTGGTTATTTTTTTGAATCTCCTATTTTCATGAGCTCTTGTATGTATGAAATTTCTTTTCCTCCTGATAATCTGTCTTACGTCAATTTAATTATTAGATAAGCCTAGGGATCTAGAAGGGATTACCTTCTGCAAGAGGCCTCCTCTGTCCTCACTGTTTGAAGTGACAACCACTCACCCCAAGCCCAACCTCTTAAGTCTTCTCTGCATTTCCCCTACAAGGCCTGTACCCTCTTCCAGGACACCATCTGACTTACTTCCTTACTATGATTTACTTCATCCTTGCCTGTTCCCACTTGCCCCACTCTCACCACTGGACTATATTTTGTCTGCTTTGTTCACAGCTGTACCCCGAGTGCCTATAGTGACCAGCACCCAGGAGGCCCTCAGGAAACATGTGTTAATTGAATGTCTGCATATATGTCCTTGAAGCCGAGGAATAGGAAGGCTGCCCCACGGAGGGGTGACTCCAGGCTTGCAATGCTGGAAGTTTCCATCTAGGTATACTTCCTTGCATGTTCAATCTCCGCAAGGCCATGTGGTGGAGGGGACGCTCAGTACGGGTAGAGACAGCTGCATAGGTAGTAGAGGACGGTGGGGGCAGGGGCCACGGCTCCATCTGCCAGCCATTAATCTCCTCTCCCCTCCTCCCCCATGGCCTCTTCAAGTACCATGTCCAGCTGGATGCAGGTTGGTCTCCTCTCCCTCCAGCCCTCCCAAGACCAAGCAAACAGCCTTTTGGGATCCTTCATCTCAGATGTGATAGGGTCCATTCCCAACTCTAGGGTATCCTGGGCAAACAGGGGCTTGGCACCTCACTCCTGCAGCCAAGATGTCAAGGATCCCAGCTCCGGGTGCTGGCTCCTCAGAGGTCTTTGTCCGCACTCATCTTCCCAACAGTGGTGTCTGCCCCAGCCTTGCAGTCGCCCCAGAACCCTGTGGAAGATTTCCTGGAGCGGCCCAGCTGCTGGGCTGGATGCGGCGAGGACTTGTTCCAGCTCCTGCTTGAGGCAAGGCAGCACTGCCTCCTCTCCATGGGGGAAGGACACGGGGCTCTCCGTTCTTCATCTCCAGGGAGTGTTTTTGTGGTCAGGCCTGGACCCTCCAAAGTCCTGGGAGTGTGGATCAGACCCTGGAGCTTTCCTACCTCCTGTGCCCCTCCTGCAACGGTTCCCAGACTTATCAGATCCAAACCGCACCCCGGCACTCCCAGCTCAGTCTTCCTACCTTCGTGAATGTACCCCCAGTCGCCGAAGTGTTCAGTCCCAAAACCCCAGAGCTGTCCTTGGTGCTTAATACACACATGCCATCCCTCAAAGAGTCCCATGGGCTCTCCCTCCCCAAAACAAGCAGAATCCAATAACTTCTTACGGCCACTGCCTGCCCTAGTTGGAGCCACCACCGAGGCTCACCTGGAGTATGGCCATGGCCTCCTAACAGGTTTCCCTTGTGCCACTTTTGTCCCTTTTGGCCTATTGTCTGACCAGTAGCCAGGGGTTCTTGCTATAACCTAAGCTGGTTCCTGGTAAAACCTGAGCTGGTCCCTTCTCTGGTTATAGCCCTACCAAGTCCCTTCCCCCAGGCCCTGGTCCCACCCAGTTGGCTCTCCTCCTGCTCTCTGAACTCATCCTCTGAGTTCAACCTTACCCCACTCCCCTATCCTCCAGCTACACTGGACCTTTGACTCTTCCTTGTATTCAACAAGCAAGTTCCTGCCTCAGGGCCTTTGCTCTTGCTGTGCCCTCAGCCTGGAATTCTCTTCCTCTAGATGGCTGCATGGCTCACTCATTCCTTCAGGTCTCTGCTCAAGTGTTACTTCCTCACAGACACTTTTCTCGACCACCCTGCGTAAACAGTCTCCAACCCTTTCCTTTCAGCCCACCCACCTTCATATGTGTTTCTATGTAGCTCTTTCCAGACTTACATTTTATAAATGCTTGTTTGTGTGTTACAATGTCAGCTCTGTGAGAATAGATACTGTTGGTGAACTGCTTCATTTCCATTGCTTAGAATTTCCTAGTCCAATGTGGTAGCCATTTGCCATAAATGTAAGTTAATTCAAACAAGGAGAAGAAAAATCCAGGCCTCAGTCACACCAGCCACACTGCATGGGCTCAACAGTCACATGTGGCTGGTGGCTGCGTTCTTGATAGTGCAGAGCTAGAACACTTCCTCGGTCAGGGAACAATCCATCGAACAGAGCTGCCTTAGAACACAGCGGGCGCTGTGTTCAACAAAATTCATTTGTTGAATGAATTATTGACTGACCAGTGCTCTTGAGAACAACTTCCTTACGGGAGAGTGGGAAGCTCCTCCCACGAGCAGGACATTTGGCGGGGAGGTTTTCACATATTAATTCAGCCTTATAACAGTGGTATGGGATGGTTCTTGCAATCCCTAGTTTACAGGCAAGGAAATGGGATGAGAGTCTAACAAATTTTTTAACATCTTTTTTGAGAGCCGTTAAGTATATTTTACATACTGTAAAATCCTCCAATTTAAAGTGTCTGAGTTGACCTCATTTAGAATAGTCACAGAGTTATGCAATCCCTACCCCCATCAATTTCAGAGTATTTTCATCACCCCAAGAAAGTACCCCTTAATTAGCCATCACTCCCCGTGCTGCCATGAATCCACTTTCTGTCTCAGTGGATTTGCCTACGCTGGACGATCCGCAGACATGGAGTCATTCAGCGTGTGGTATGATGTGTCTGGTTTCTGTCACCGGTGGTAGATTTCGGGATCTTGTTGTGAAATTACCCATGGCTACACCACACGTTTTCATGTCTTAGAAAGGAATGATAGTAAATAGTCAGAAGCCAGTCAGCGAGGCGGAGTGATAGGCAAGAGGAAAGACCTGGGACCTGAAGAGATGTTTGTATGTTACTGTTCACAGCAGCGTTCTTAGCAGAAGCTAAAATGTGGAAGCAGCCCAAGTGTCATCGGTGGAGGAATGGATAAGCCAAATGATGTCTAGAGATCGCTGCAAGGCTATCCAGCCAGAAGAGGAAGGACATCCTGACGTGTCACACCCCAACGTGCATGGACCTTGAGGTTCCTTTGAAAGAGGCCAGTCACGAAAGGACCATCGCTGTGTGATTGCACTTACCTGTGGCACCTGGAGGAGTCGAACTCACAGAGACAGAAGGCAGAAGGGTGGCGGCCAAGGCCAAGGGAGGAGGACAAAGGGAGTTATTTCTTCGTGGGGGCAGACTTTTAGATTCAAAGATGGAAGGAGTTCTGGAGAGGGATGTTGGTGATGGTTCCAAACATTATGAATGTATCTCATACCACTGAACTGTACACTTGAAAATGGCTAAGATGGTGAATTTTATGTTATGTGTATTTTGGCCACAACAACCAAAAAAAAAAAAAATGGGGGAATAAAGATGAAAGACTCTGGACCGGGAGTCATGGGTCTTGAGTTCTGGTCCTGATTCCGCCTTTAAGTGTGTGACCCTGTACAAGACAGCAGCCTGTCTGGGGATGCTAACAGGTCCTTCCAAGTCACACGGTGACGGAGGGGAAGTGCACACAGTTGCCATTCTTCCCGCAGGCCATGCAGGGGAGCTCCTGGCGTAAGCCCTCAGCCAGGGAGGCTGGAGCAAAAAGGCTGTCCCAGCAGCAGCTGGGGACTCCTGCTGCCATCTGCCGAAAGTTCCTCTGGTTTCCTGGGCCAGCTCCTAGGGAACTGAGCCACAGCCATGGACAGGAACATCTTGAATGGGTTCCCAAAAGACTCATGTTCCAATTCCAGCTTGCCCCTTGCCAGCCTCATGCCTGACCTCCGTGAACCTCAGCCTCACACACACCTGCACATCACAGGGCTGCTGAAAACGAGACGTGAGGAAACACGGGATCTGCACACACTAAGTGTGTGACGAAACACTTACGTTCTCTGTCTTGGGCCAGGGGCTGCTTCTGAATCAAGGGCTGGAGGAGAGGCCAGTTCAGATGTTCAGGCTTTTTTGGCTTATCAGCTGGCTGTCCAGCTGGAGCCCCTCCCCCATCCCAGCGCCAAGGCTGCCAGGCAGCCCTGGGGACAGGGCACCGGTGTGGGGTGGCCAAGCAGGAGCCACGACTTATTTTTTCTCCCCGCCCGGAGCACAGGGGTCTCCTTGCTGGACCATCTATCTCAGTGGAAACCTTTGCTGGGATTTATCGTCCTGTTCCTGCTGGGTACAGACTGCGGGAAGGTAAAAAATGTCCTTTTTGAGGCAATAAAACATGAAATGGAACCCAATTTCTCTCCAGGGTAAGAATCATTATGTTTGACAATGGCCGTAAAGCGTGCAGCAGTGAGGAAAGGGGGTGGCTGGGGGTTTTGGCGGATGGGGGGGGCAGAAGGCACCCCTGCAAAACAGAGCTAGTGTGCAGGCACCAAGGGGGCCTGGAGGGAGCCCAGGGACCAGGACGCCACCCCACAGCCCAACTGATGCCCAGGTGCACTCACAGTCCCCGCCCTTGAGGTCCTCACGCGGATTCAATGCATGTTTATCAAGAACCTCTCCCGGGCAGAGTCGGTAAGAAGGCCACCAGGCTTGCTGTACCCTGCACTTTAGAGAGAGAAGAAGAGAGGTGTGCTCCATTGAAATGAGTGTGTAAGGAGTCTGGCCCTTATTCAGGGGGGACCAAGAAACCAGGTGTGTGTGTGTGTGTGTGTGTGTTTACATTCTTTGAGATACAACTTAGAAAGCTCTCAGGTCTTGGGGCTCCTGGGTGCCTCAGTTCGTTGAGAGTCTGACTCTTGGTTTCAGCTCGGGTTGTGATCTCAGGATCATGACATTGAGCCCCGTGTCAGGCTCTGTGCTCCGAGGGGAGCCTGCTTGGGATTCTTCCCCTCCCCACCCCGCCCTCTGCCTCTCCCCACTCCACTCTCTCTCAAATACATAAACAAATCTTTAAAAAAAAATAAAACCCTCAAATCTAAAGGGTACATTTTAACACATTTTTTCCCACACGAACATAGCTACGTAACCACCACCCAGATCAGGTAGAGGACATTTGTGGCGCTCCAGGAAGTCCCTTCCCAACAAAGGCTCCACTGTTGACCCGTTTCTCTCTTCCTGAACGTCATGTAACTGGAAACACACAGCGTGCAGTTTTCACTTCTTTTGCTCATCAGTAAGTTCCACCCGTGCCTTATGTCCGTGCGGTCTTTATCGTCACTTTCATTATTCCAGGTTAGAGTCCACGATGGGACTACGCCATGATTTATCGATCCGGGATGATGTTGATGGACACCATGGTGATCTCACGTTTGGGGTTTTGCCTGGCAAAGCTTCAGTGAACATCCTTGTACATACATGTCCTGCAGTGCACGTAGGGAAGAGTTGGGAGCAGAGGAGTGACAGCATGAGATTGACTCTCTTTGTTCTTCTGTCCCTGGTGATGGTTAATTTCACGTGCTAAGTTCACTGGGTCATGGGATGCTCAGATACTTGGTCAGATGTTCTGGGTGTGTCTGTGAGGGTGTTTTGGATGAGAATAACTGACATTCGACTGAGTAAAGCAGAGTGTCCTCCCTGGTATCCTGGGACTGACCCTATGGGGTAAAGACCTGAACAGAACAAAAACCCCCGACCCTCCTGTGAGTAAGGGGGAGCTCCTCTTGCCTGACAGCCTTGAGCTGGATCACCTGTTCTTGCCTTCTGACTTGAACCAGAACATTGGCTCTTTCTGGGTGTTGAGCCTGCCAATATTCAGTCTGGAAGTACCCCATCAGCTCTCAGGGTATCTTACCTTGGGACCGCTCAAGCCTCTATAATCATGTGAGCCAATTCCTTATAATAAATCTCCTGTATATATACACATTCTATGAGTCCTGTTTCTCTAGAGCGCTCTAATACATCCCTCTAACTTTTTATTTTGAAAGATTTCAAATTTATGGAAAAGTTAAGACAGTAACACAACCGTGGCAAGTCGATTGCTTTAACCATGCTCGCCTCCCCATGTCACGCTCTTTGGAAGTGACTTCCGGCACTGACTCCGGACTTGGCCACGTGACTCGATTTGGCCAACGGGACAGCAGTACAACCGATGTGAGCGGCAGCTTAAAAGTGTGCATTCCCTCTCCTCTTCCTCTCTTGGACTCCTGCCACTGCCGGGAAGACACTTCAGGCCAGCCCGGCTGCGGCAAGTGAGGGACTTGTGGAGGGGAGTTGAACCGTGCAAGCCGGGGTCACCTTCGTCCAGCCAGGCCATAGCCCACCCACTAGCTGCTGACAGGTGCATAAGCAAGGTCAGACCGCGTCTGGGGAACTGCCGGTCCGTGACCCAAGGGCTTGCAAAAAATCAGAAGTAGTTGTTGTTTTAAGTTTGGGGAGGGTTTCTAAACACAACCAGATACAACAAGAAACACTTATTTATCCTTTGCCTAGATTTTGTGATTATTAACATTTTGCCATATTTGCTTTATTCTTTGCATACTTCCGAAACACAGGAACGCTGCCGACATCAGGACACTTCCACTCTCCCTACTTTGGCATCAGTTTCCTATGAACAAGGCCGTCCTCCCGCATAACCCTACGACTATGACAGCACCGAATCCGGTAATATTGTTACAGTGATACCTAACAGAGAGCCCATATTCAAATTTCCCCAATCACCCAATAATGTCCTTTGTAGCTGTTTTATTTTTAATTGTTTCAGATCCAGGATCTAATTAGGATCATTCCAGTACACCACCCACTTCTACAATCCTGTCCCCATGCACAGAGGTTCACAGGCTCCGCCCACCATCCGATCATGAGGACCGAGGCTGGGCAGGCACCCTGTCTGGGCTCAGAGCCCTGCATCGCCACGTTCCAGCTGTGTGACCTCGGAAAGCTACCTCACGTTCCTCGTCCTTGGGTGGCCTATAAACAAAATGAGTGTGTTTCCAGCATCCACCTCATGGGGTTACTGTGAGCGTCTAATGAATTACGCACAGAGGGGAGCTGACATGGTAAACCACTGGGCTTACGTTAATGATTTTTGTCACAGAGGTAATCATTATTCCTCTGCGTCTGCTGATCAAAGCATGTCTTATCACACACCTTTCCTCGTGCTTCCTGAGTGGTAGCGTGTGGTTCCCCCGTAGCTGGGAAAGCGGGGTTGAGATTCCCGCGCTGATAATCCCCGCGCAGACGGAGGGAGGCTGCAGCATTCTGGGGACAGAGCACCCTGCTCCTTGCTTTACCTCTAACTTGCTGTGTGGCCTTAAGCAAGTCACTTTCTCTCCAATTCATGTCCCTTTCTCCCTCCCTCCTTCCCTCCTTTTCCTTTTTTCTTTCCTTCTTCTGATTGTATTAATGGAAGGTTCTTCCCATCCCATTTTTTCCTCTGTGAGTTCGGAACCTATAATGCATGCTATTTTTATTCTCTTGTAATTAATGCATCACGCATCTTTCGGTTATAATTGCCAGCCGCGAGTTCTGTCTCCGCATTCCTCCTACACAATTCCAGGGACCTAAAATGCTTTAACTCTGGTTGCCTGTATTTTCCATCCCTCTTGTTTGTTTGTCTTAACCCCACAAATTAAACATTTCAAATCATCAATGTTTATCTAAATTCACCCACGTGTTTACCATTTCCTCTCCTCACCCTGCTTCCTTGCGTCTCAGCCCTTCCCGCGGGGCTCATTTCCCTTTCTTCCTGAAATCGATGGTTTTAGAACTTTCTTTAGGGAGGGCCCCGGTTGTAAACTCTGACGGTTTCTGTTTGCCTGAAAATGTCTTTCTTTTGCTCCCATTCTTGAAAACCAGTCTCGGAGTTTATAGAACTCTCAGGGGACACCTTCTTTCAGGTTTTTGAAGGTGCTCCTTGACTGTCTCCTGAATTTCCAGAGTTTCTCTGAGCACCCTGACATCAGTCTATTTGGTGTTCCTTTTTTGGTAATCTCTCTTTTATCTCTGGCTGCTTTTAAGATTTTCCTTTTTGTCTAGGATACTCTGTGGTTTCCCTGTGGCGTGTGGAGGGGGAGATCTCTTTTTATTCATCCTGCTTGGGATTCATCAGGCTTTTGGAATCGGAGGGTTGGAGCCTTTCTCGGTCCTGCAAGGCTCTTAGCTGTTTTCTCCTTAAATTTGGCTTTCTGCTCTTCCAATATCGCCTGGAATTCTGAGGAGACACGTGTTAGATCCTCCTCTTCTCTCCCCATGTTTCTTCATCTCCTGTCTTTCTCCTCTCTCTGTCTCTCTGTTTGCTGCCTTCTGCAAACTTTCCGTACCTTTTTTCCAGTTTACCAACTCTGCTCAGCTTCACCTCATCTTCTGTTTACCCGTTTGATGATTTTCCTTCTTATGTCTCGATATTTTGTTTGGTTCTTTTCCTTTTTTTTTTTTTAAGATTTTTATTTATTTGACAGACAGAGATCACAAGTAGGCAGAGAGGCAGGCAGAGAGAGAGAGACAGGGAAACAGGGAAAGCAGGCTACCCGCTGAGCAGAGAGCCTGATGCGGGCTCGATCCCAGGACCCTAGGATCATGACCTGAGCCTAAGGCAGAGGCTTTAACCCACTGAGCCACCCAGGCGCCCCTGTTTGGTTCTATTTCAAATCAACCTGGTGTTTTCTTACAATCTCAACTTTCTTTGTCGTATTTTTGGTACCCATGTTTACGGCTTAGACACGCACGTTCATTTTATATTCTCGATCTGACAATTCCAACCTTTTCAGTCTTTGTAGGTCTGATTTATTGTCTTTTCTGCCGACTCCTGGTCATAGTTCGGTCATAGCTGCTTGTTTCCTTGTGTGTTTTGGCTTTTTTTTTTCACCCATGTTTCTTTGAATTTGTTTTCTGCAGGAATTCTTTCAGGACTGGGTTTAAGAGGGTGTTTCTTCGGAAAAGATTTGTTTATGCTTCTGTCAGGCGCCATGACCCATAGTGGACCAATTCTCTGCTTCTGGAATTTTAGGCCACATGGGTAGCATGAATTCTGGTCCCAAGCCCAAGTGAGGGAGAGCTTGTGGGTAAGAATTCTCATAGACGGAGATTTTTTTCTCTCCATTTCCCCCTGCCCACCAGAGCCACACAGCAGGCTCTTGTCTTCGTTCATGTTGGAAGGACCCTACTTTATGCAGGGCTCGTGGATTTGATCTCCCGCCTTGCTTGGGCTCCGACCTTGTCTCCCGCCCCTTTAACACAGTGTGCCAAGCCCAGGATTTGGGTTGACCTGATGCCCCTAGGGAGATGCTCACTCAGTTCTCTGGAGCTGCCTTTCTTATCCTTTCTGACCCCTGTGGATTTCTTCTACTTTCCTGCCAGCCTATTCATGCCCTAAAAAATCTTTTAATTTGTTCAACCAGCGATCCTAAGTGTCCTGTATTGAGTCGGTGTCTTGAGATTAGAAGTCAGTCCTATGTTTTATTTGTTCTTCATTCATTCCCTTATTCATGCAACGACTATTTCCTTGAGCACCTGCTGGGGGCCAAGTCCTGGGCGAGGCAGAAGGGGTGCAGAGAGCAATAAGACACATTGCCTGTTCTTGGGTGCGCGCCATGAAGGGCCTTAAAACATGATTGATGGTGTTTGGGGAAATCCTTCAAATCCTACAAACGAACACCTGCTGCCATTTACCGAGCACCTCCGTTGTGCCAGGCGCTGGTCCAAGGACTCCACGTGTATCATTTTCTCAGCTTCTCTTGACAGCCCATAAGGGAGCCACTGGTGGGGAAACCGAGGCACAGAGAATTTAACTTGTCAAAGATCACATAGTTGCAGGATAGATAGTTGAGCCATAATTGGAAACCAGGCTGTTTGGCTTAGGAACTAGGATCTTAATCTCAGCGCTAAGGGTGGCTCCTCACCTTTCTGCCTCCTGCCTTGAAGATGTTCCCATCCCCCAATCCTTACCTCCTTCCTCAACCACCTAGCTCTGCCATGGAACTTGGTCCAGAGCCATGCTGGGCGGGACTCCCCCTGAGCCTGTCCTTAGAAAGACCTCCTCCCTGCCAAGAAGCAGCTCTATAAAAAGGATATGGCGAGGGCAGCCTCATTAATATTCTTTCCTTCTGTCCAATTGGCACGGAATAGCGAGTCTTGGAGGAGGAAGGTTGTGCACCTGGCAGAAGGAGGGGTCTTGTGGTATCCTTGTGAGGGTGGGTTTAGCCTAGCAGAGGGGTCAGGCTTTATGGAGGGCTGAAGGGGTCCTCAGGAGGAGGTCTCCAAGGATGGAGAGGGACGGCTTGGAATAGATGAAGGGCGGAAGGACCGGGTACCCACCCCCCCAGGAGGTCAGAACCAGCGCCACCTCTCAGCTGGGGCTGACTCCTTTGGGCCCACAGGGGTTGGGCAGGAGATACGCTTGACAACCAGCCCAGTGTGCTAACACCCACAGCTGGGGACTCCCTAAGGAAGGGCCTGGACAGTCTGAGTCGTCACTTTGCCCACAGCATCCTGAGCCAAAAGCATGGCTCTTCACTATAAACACCTGGTGAGCAGATCTGGCTAGATGCATAACGATTTTTTTAAATTACATGTGCTATTTCCGATATATGTTCATTATGTAACCCAAGCACTAAAGAAGCACATTATGGAGAAAAAGTGTAATTCCTTCCTTTATCCCACCCACTTCCCATCCCCTTATAGAGGTAACTAACCACTGATAGCAATTTGGTGTGTCTCCTGCCAGATGGCTTTCCAGAATGCACGAATTTGTACTCTGATGGAGCAGACCGCCACACACCCCTGCATGTGCTTGCATGCACGCGTGCACACACACACACACACACACACACACACACACACACACACACTCTACTCCTGCCTTTGCTTTGGAACCCACCGGTCCGGAAGTCTCCCCCTTCTCCCCCTCCTCTTGTTGCTGTGTCCTGTTGTGCCCCAACTGCTAATCTGCTCGGATGTCCTGGGCTCTCAGGGACCTGGAACAGGATGGCCAATGTACTCCCGTTCCCAGCATTCCTCCCCTGCCAAGAGGAAGGGGTTGGAGCAGTGGAGGGGGACAGAGCAGGCTGGATGGGGGTCCCCAGAGGATAGGAAGAGAAATCAAGAGACCCAAGAGTGTCTGCTTAATCAGCAAGAACCTCCTCCCAGAGACGTCCCTTCCTCCCCTCCCCCTCCTCCCCATCAGCCCTCCTGCCCCCACCCGACAGGGTCCCCGCCTCGCGCATCCTCTGTCTGATCTGGAACCCTGCACGGAGGTCTCGGCTTGCTCTGAAGGCTTGTCATGTCTGCGTTTAATGAAGTTTAATTATCTTCCAAGATTCAATGAATAATTATAAATCTTTTCAAGATGCAATCACACGGGTTCATGCTTCATTAACGGTGGAAAATCAATTGTAATTCGTGTAATTCCTCTCTTCTGGAGATCAGTCTGTTTGTACACGCTCTCCCCCTTCTCATCCTGCTTTGTCTCCCCCAAGAAGTACATCGGATGCCTGGCTTTTTCCTTTGGAATTGATGAGCCTTGCTTGGGGGGCGGGGTGGGGGTGTGCTGCCGGAGGGCAAGGCCCAGGTGGAGGAGGCGGCGGGAGGAAGAGAGAAGGATGGCCCCAGTGGGGCTCAGGCCTGGGTGGATATTTATAGGACGTAAGATTGCTGAGAAAGGGGGGGGCGGGGAGATGACAGAGAGGTCTCTTCAAGGCCACGAGAAAACAGAGTGTTTCCTAACCTTTTTGCAGGAAGGGGTTGCGCACCCCTTTGAAAATCTGATAAATGCTATCGATTGATACCCCTCGAAATTGCACTGAGAGCACCTTGCTGACCGTTTGGGGTGTGACGGCCCCAGACCCTTCCCCCCAACCATGGTGGCCTCCTAATTGTCCCAGATAACTCAGAAAAGACAAGGCAGCTCTGCTTCTTGGCAATCTGGGGATCTTCCTCTACCTCTGAGAGACCGAGGGGCTCTCCTGGGAGCTGGGTGCCGTCTGAATGAAGCTCATCTCCAACAGAAACTATAACCTGGATTTTTCCAGAACACAGACAGCCCTCATCGAGGGCAGCTTTGCCAGAAGCTCATCTTTGAGACATCTGTGGCCCGAGCTCCTCTGACCAGCCCAGCCTCTTCGGAGCCAAGATGTGCCTCTTGTTCTGGAAGGTGGCAAGGTGCCCACACATCCGTAGGCAGCAGAGGGGAGTGGGGCTCTGTGCAGGCTTTGGGGGGGTCCACAAAGGACACAGGGAAGTCTTCAAGCAATCAGCCAGACCAATGGAGAGAGCAAAGGGAAGCCTTTGTGCTGCGATCCGGACTTTCTCAAATGACCAGAGGACAAGGGCTCGGTGCCCCCCAAGGCTGACCTGGTTTCTTCTCCCTGAGTTGTAGATGGAAGGTTCTAAGCAGCACTGGCCAGTAGAACTCTCTGGAAGGCTGGAAAGGTTCTGTCTCACCCTGTCCACTACAGGGGCCACCAGCCATATGTGGCTATTTAAATTTAAATTAACTGAGATCAAAGGGAATTAACGACTCATTTCCTTAGCTGCATTAGCCACATTTCAAGTGCTCACCCGTCACACATGGCCAGTGGCTGGCCCATCAGACCACACAGAGCACAGCCCCACCACCACGGAGAGCGCAATGGGACAAGCCAGCTCGAGGGGCCTCAGGCAAGCTGGCGCCCGCTGGATCATTCAAACTGCCTCCAGGCTTTGTGCTAAACCTCCAGCCTTTATCAGTTTCCAACTACTGCTGCGACGAATTACCATAAACTCAGTGGCTTTATTTATTTTTTAAAAGATTTTATTTATTTATTTGCCAGAAAGAGAGAGAGGGAAAGAACACAAGCTGTTGGGGGGGGGGGGTGTGCGGCAGGGAGAGGGAGAAGCAGAGTCTCTGCTGATCAAGGAGCTTGATGTGGGTCTCGATGCCAGGACCCGGGGATCATGACCTGAGCCGAAGGCAGACGCTTTACCCACCGACCCACCCAGGTGTCACTGCTCAGTGGCTTTAAACAACACAAATCTCTTATCGTAATTCCGAAGGTCAGAAGTCCGACGTGGATCTTACTGGGCTAAAATTAAGGTGTTGGCATGACTGTGTGCCATCTGCCTTCTTGCCTCTTCTAGTATCAAAGGGGCCACTCACAGTCTTTGGCTCTGGCCCCATCTTGCTTCCTTCTCCCCCTCCGCTCCCCCTTTCTTTTTTTCTTTTCTTTTCTTTTTTTTTTTAAAGATCTTGTTTATTTGACAGAGAGAGATCACAGCAGTCAGAGAGGCAGACAGAGAGAGGAAGGGAAGCAGGCTCCCCGCTGAGCAGAGAGCCCGATATGGGGCTCGATCCCAGGACCCTAGGACCATGACCTGACCCGAAGGCAGAGGCTTTAACCCACTGAGCCACCCAGGTGCCCCAACACTCCCCCTTTCTTAAATAAGATTTATTCATTCGCTTTTGAGATGTCCCCCTCCTCTCTCCCCACTTCTTTTTTTCTTTTTTTTTTAGGAACTATGTCTTTTTGTTTGTTTGTTAAAGATTTTATTTATTTATTTGACAGACAGAGATCACAAGTAGGCAGAGAGGCAGGCAGAGAGACAGGGGGAAGCAGGCTCCCGCTGAGCAGATGAGATCCCAGGACCCTGAGATCATGACCTGAGCCGAAGGCAGAGGCTTAACCCACTGAGCCACCCAGGCGCCCCTCCCCTCCTTCTTAAATACGATTTATTCATTCATTTCTCAGAGAGAGAGAGAGCACAAGCAGGAGGACAAGAGGGAAAAAATCCCAAGCAGAATTCCAGCTCAGTGTGGAGCCCAACAATGGGGCTTGATCCCACAACCCTGAGATCACGACTTGAGCTGAAACCGAAAGTCCGACCCCAATGGGCTATGCCACCCAGGTGCCCCAGGGTCTTCCCTTTTAAGGACTTATGTGATTAAATCGAATGCAGCCACATAACCCAGGAGAATCTCCCCAGCCCTCAACATCATCACATCTTCAAAGAACCCTTTTTCCCTTTTTCCACAGTCGGTAACATATTCACAGGTTCCAGGAATTAGAGCATGGGCACCGTTGGGGGCGGGGGACTGGGGCATCATTCTGTCTTTCTCAAGTCCCAAACTTTCATTTTGCAGGTGGGGACCCTGAGATCCAGAAAGGAGACTTTCTGATATGGAGATGCAAATGTCTGTCCCTTTGCCTTCATGTGGGGCGTTTCTGTATCTTCAGGCCCAGCCTCCTGCCCAGAGTGGATGCTCACCGAGTATGTGTCAACTGACTGCCTGTGACCTCAGCCAGCCGGTGACGTGTGTTCTGACACCCCTGTTTACAGAGGAGGTGAGTGAGGGTGAGAAGGGAGGAAGACCCAGGACACAGCCCCATCCGGAGACGCATTTCCCTAAGAAAAGTCATTCTGGCAGCTCCCCAAATTCCAACAGGCCAGGACTGGGCAGGAAGTGCCGACAGCTGCTTGGATTCGGAGTTAGACGATCGGGAGCTGAGAGTCCCGCCTAATGAATGGCTCCTCTCCCGCACATATGTCTCTGGTAATCAGTTGGCCCATCATTAGCCCACGGCAGCAACTGTCACAACTCCAAACGCAATGCAAATGTCATTGGTTTCCTTAGGCCTAGTTGGGAGGGTCCCGCCATCCTCAGGCCCTCCTCCCGGGGGGCGGGCAGCACCCCTCTGCAGACGGCGGACCCTCAAGACGGAAGGACCAGCCGGCGCACCGGGGGGCTAGAGTGGGGCTGGGGGAAAGGAACAGCCCACCCACACTCCGCCAGTGGTTGGGGCAGGGCCCTGACTCCAAGCTGGGAATCTGCAGGGAGGGGAGACAGTGAGGGCAGGGATCCCTATTTGCTGCTGGCAGAGGCAAAGGGGGGCCCCTGGGTCCTCTGATGCCCGAGGAGCCCTTCCCCTGGCAGTGTCTCACGGAGACCCCAAGTGTCTCACGGAGAAGCCACATGAGACCATGGAGTCTGAGCTCATCTGCCCCACCAGTGACCAGCTGCACCCCTCGGCCCCTCACTCTGTACCATGAAGAGGCACCACCCACCTTGCAGGAAGGCTGTGAGGATGTAAACGACATGCCCGGGGTTCAGGGTTGGGGCTGAACAAGGAGACGGGATGGTAATATTACACATCTGTTAATTGCTCACATGTGCCGGGCCTTGTTATGTCCTTCCACCTTGACAACGGTACTGTTGTCCCCATTTTACAGATGAGAAGGTTGAGAGGGTAATTTACCCAAGGTTGCTTAGCTAGGGAAGGGCAGAGCCAGGATTAAAGCCCCGATGGTCTGTCCACACAGTCCATGCTTGTAATTCTCCGTAGGCTACACTGTCTCTAAACACGCATCCTCCCTCTGGCCCTCCAAACTGTCCCTGCTTTCCCCTTCCTCCCTGAGGACAGCTGGGCAGAAGCCGCCCCCTGAGCGCCGGTATCTGGCCACCCCCCCAACCCCGGGAAACAGGTAGGACCTTCCTTGTTTCTGGAGTCTGGTCGGCTGGCCCCGTGCCTGGCACAGCCAGAGTTCAGTCCTGGCCAGCTCTGTCTCTCTTCAGCTCTGTGACATTTGACCAGTCACCTAACCTCTCTGACCCCATTATTCCCAGATGTGAAACGGCAAACAGTAGCCCTTTCCTGGGAGATGTCGTGAGGGTTCACTGAGATTACGTGATGCAGACAACCCCTCCCCACCACCCCACAGCAGAGCCAGCCCAGGGTCAGCCCACCTGTGGGGCTTCCTAAATGTTACTGCAGCCACAGCTCCTACTGTCACGGCTTCCTTGCCTCTTCCTCCTCCGGCGGGCGCCCCCCGGGTTAACCGGACTTGTCGCTGGAGGTGAATGATGTCATGTTTCCAAAGTAGTAGCTGGGGGTTGATGGAATCCTCTCTCTGCCCCAAGCCCCTGCAGCTGAGTGCCTTGGTAGGACAGGGGACAATGTTAGTGTCTGGTGATTAATTCCGGAGGGTAAAGGTCAGAGCTCCCTGGAACCCCTGGCAGTGGGGGTCCCTGATGTGGGCTAGGTCCCCGGGGGGGGGGGGGGAGGAAAGTGGCTCTGGCTGGCTTGGTAGGTGGTCAAACTGGACAAATCCAATCAAATCCATTTGCTTAGTTGTTTGCTAAGAAAACACACACACACACACACACGCCAGAACCACGGGATCCTCCCTCTCTACTTGGCCAAAGCCTTCCTGTCTTAAAGACTCACCAAGGGATTGCCTGCTACAGGAAGCCCTCCTTGACTGTCTAAGCTCCTCTCAGGTGTTTGGTTGGTTGGTCTGGTTTTCCCTGACCAGCGCTGCAGTCTGCCTGCCGCCCTGGAGTGGCGCTGGGTTGTGAGTACATTTAAGCAACGTGTCACTAATCATCACTGAAGGACCAACTCCTGTGAGTAATTTGCTTTTTTAAAAAAGATCAAGCAGAGCAGACTTAATGTTCTCTGCCTAATAAGGTCACTGTCACTCATCCCGGGTGCTTCCTGGCGGGAAAGAAGGCAAGGGCATTCCATCTGGGAACCGCTCTGCCCCCACGGCTCTCTCATCACCGCGCCAGCCTGAGGGTCAGAAACGGCCAGCGCAATTGTGAGCGATCGTGGGGTGTGGGCACTGTGATCTTATCGCTCCATCCACCGCCTTTTACGTGCTGGAATTTATTAAACTCTGGATGAGCTCGGGTGGGGGAATTATTGAAGTGCTTCTAATGAGGATGCTTAACCCCTTTGGAGCACTTGGCCCCATCCCAGATCCTACATTCAGAAGTCTATGCGAACCATGAGCTTCTTAATCCTCCCACACGAAGCAGGTGCCATCCATCTCCATTGCAGAGAGGAAAACTCGGAGGCTCGGAGACGTTGAAAATCACCCTCGACTCTGCCCAGAGACTTACTCGAGGTCGCAGGGCTGCTGGATGGCAGAGCAAGGACCCGGACTGAGGTTTTGTCTGAGCCCAGGACTTGCATTTTTAAAACTCTTGAAGGCCCCGGGGCACCTGGGTGGCACAGTTTAAGCATCAGACTCTTTGGGGCAGAATTTCGGGATTGTGGGATTGAGCCCCAGGTGGGGCTCTGTGCCTGGTGTGCAGTCTGCTTGGGATTCTCTCTCTCGCCCTCTGCCCTTCCCACTCACGCTCTCTCTTTCTCTAATGCTCTCCCCTCACTCTCTCCTACATCATCTAATTTGTCTCTCCGCTGGGTCCTTCCCAACACAGTCAAGTATGGCCTTAGTTTTTCCCAGCTTATACCAGCTTTCCTCTTCCCTGCCCCCAGCTTTCTCTCTCCCTTTACAGTAAAACTCCTTGAAAGAGTTGTCTTGCTGTCTCCGATTACTTTCCTCTTTATTTTTTTAAAGATCTCATTTATTCATTTGATAGAGATCACAAGTAGACAGAGAGGCAGGCAGAGAGGGGGGGGGGGAAGCAGGCTCCCTGCTGAGCAGAGAGCTCGATGTGGGGCTCGATCCCAGGACCCTGAGACTCTGAGACCCTGACCTGAGCCAAAGGCAGAGGCTTTAACCCACTGAGCCACCCAGGTGCCCCGGATTACTTTCCTCTTGAATCCACCCAGTAAGGTTCTCACCCCATCGCCCCATCGAAACTATTCTTTCCAAGGTCACCAATGACTTTCTCGTTGCTAAACACAGTGGTTGGTTCTTGGTTCTCCTTGTACTTGTCCTGTGCACTGCCTTGGATGCCAGCGGCTCCCTCCTCTTCCTCGAACCTGTGCTCTTGGTTTCTGGGACACCTCGTCTCCTGGCTCTGCTCCTATATGTTCTGGGTGCTTCTTCGTCTCTGCCTCTTTGGCTGGTCTTCCTCATCAGCCTGACCTGCCCCAGCACTCAGTCTTCAGACTTCTCTTTGCACATGCCCCTGAGATGTCCTCATCTGAGCCCAGAGCTCCCAGCACCGTGTCAAAGCTGATGACCCCAAATGTCTAGTTTCTGCACCAGGATGTCTCCTCAACTCCAGACTCATCTCCAGCTGTTCACACAATATCTTTGCTTGGAGGATGAAAAGGTATCTCAAAATCAAGTAGCTGATCTTCCCCAAACCCACTCTACCCACTTCTTCTGCATCCCAGGTGACATCAGCGGCATCCTTCCGACTGCCCAGCCAGGCTGGAACTCCAGTCCTCCCCATTCCTCCCATACCCAGTCGATAGTCAAATCTTGTCATCTCTACTTTCCAAATGTATCCAGGGTCAGGTCACGTCTTACTACCTCATGGTCCTCTGAGCATCCATCATCTTTCTCCTAGTTTACTACCATAGCTTCTCAACTGGTCTCCCTGCTTCTGCCCTTGACCCCTTGGCTGATTCTTTGCCCAATAGCCAGAAGGGTCCTGTTAAAATATAAATCAAATCATGTGACTTTAAAAAACCCTCAAATGGCTTCCCATCTCACTCAGAATAAAAACCTAGGTTTTGTTATGACCTCCCCTCTCCTCTCTGACCACATCTCTTTCCACTTGACCCTTGTTTGTCCCACCTCTGCCTCCTTGCTCTTACTCAAAACCCCTAGGCATGTTCCTGCCCCAGGGCCTTTTCACTGGCTGCTCCCACTCCTGATGACTGCTACTGTCTTTCTCAGAAGTCCACAGGGCTCCTTCCATCCCTCTTTTCAGTTTTTTTACTAAATGATCCTCTTCAGTGAGGCCTTCCCTGGCCTCCTTCTAAAACGTCAGCCTCCACCGTCTTCCCATCTCTCTTCCACGCTCTGTTTTCTTTCCTCAGCACTCACCACTAGCACAACATATATTTTATTTACTTGTGAGGTGATCGTCTGCGTCTCCCACTGGAATGTCCACTCCACGTGAGCAAGGACTCTTGTGTTGTTTGCTTGTTTTTAACTGCCATACGCCAAGTCCACGGCACAGAGTGTCCAATAAATATTTGTTTAACGAATGAGCGAGTGAATCCCCTCTCCTGTCCAGTGTGAATGGATCCAATTATCCACAGCAACCCATCACCCCGGGGTGGATGGTGTGGGGGGGCGGGCTGAAGAGACCCCCAAGCCAGCAAATGGATTCCAAATACAAGTGGATTTTCCACGCTTTCATTAAAAACATGAAAATAGTTTGTTGGGCCAACTTGAATTTATATTTTCCTATGCCACTGGAAAAAGTGGTTAAATATCTACTTATAATATTTAATTTATTAGTTTAATTACATGTGTCTATTTAAAAGCTCGTATCTGAAATCGGGTGTGCTAATTTGGGAAGCTGGGTTCTCTACCCGGTGCATTTCCTGAAATTATTTTACTCAAGCTCCTCTCCAGGGACTCCCCCCATCGAGGGGTGTCACCAGAGCCCCATTCCCAGGCGCCTTGAGAACACAGACATTGCTCCCATCTGGGGTGTCGAGATTTGGCACCTTTGAGACTTCGGGTGTGGCTGTCCTGGAAATTTCAGCCAAGCTACAGATGCCTATTTTCTTCAGAATAAGAAAATTTTGTTTTTCATTCATCTGCGGGGTGTGTGTTCTCCGCCCACCACAACACAGCCAGTGGTCTGTAAACAGGGTGACTGTCCTGGCTTGTTTGGGACTTTCAGTCCTGGGAAAACCAGCCCAAGGGGGTCCCCCCACCAATACAGGGCTTGTTCACACCCATCTCCCTGTAGTTCCGAGGTCACCCACCCAGGAACAGAGAACACACCTGGGTCGGTTTACTTTCCTACCTTTTATAAAAGCTGGTTCACCACCAGGAGATTCTGTAAGGGTCCCAGGGTAGTTGGTTTTTTTGTTTTGTTTTGTTTTGTTTTTAAAGATTATTTATTTATTTATTTGACAGAGAGAGCGAGTGAGCAAGCATGAGCACAAGCACGGGGAGTAGCAGGCAGAGGGAGAAGCAGGCTCCCCACTAACCAGGGATCCTGGCGTGGGGCTCCATCCCAGGGCCCTGGGACCATGACCTGAGCCGAAGGCAGACACTTAACCGACAGAGCCATCCAGGTGATCCCCTCCCCCTCCCCGCAAGGTAGCTTGGATTGGGGCCAATGTGTTTTACCTAAACAGTATGTGTGATCCAAGATAAACAATGGAGAGGAATCCAAAAAGAGATTTTGTTAGAACCCGGACACAACCCTAAAGCCAGGCCTTCTCGGAGTCGTTGTAAAGCTTCAATAATGGGAGTTCTCCCCGTTTCCTGCTACCCTCCCTGTCCCCACCCACCCAATGGAGTCTGGAGTAAGTACATGGCTCATTGCCCCCACCAACCCACCCAAGGGGCCAGATGACAGCTCCTGTGTGTCAGGCTACGAAGACCATCTCTAGTGCTTACAATGACTCATCCCCATTTTAGAGTCAGGAAAACTGAGGCTCTGTGAGAGGGAGCCTTGCCTCTAGCCCCCTCCCTACCACGCACCTCTGCTGTGGAATTCCTGTTCAGAGACTCTCTCCAGCCCCTCCCCCGCAACCCTTGGCCATCATGTGGGGGATTTGAGGCTTGTCCAGACTTACCCTCCGGCTGGAACAAAGGTTTATCCAGGCATCTGTCCCCCATTCCTGGCACCTGGGCCTGGGACCCAACCCCTCAGACCCTTTGCCTTCGGGACCCAGACCCCGAGCCTCAGCTTTCAGAGGCCCACACTGGGGCCAGCGTGGAGGAAATGTCTCTTCTGCACATTGGCCTCCAGGTCCCCTGAGCCCACAACCCAGAGCATCCATCCGAGTATAACACAGAAGAGCAAGTTAAATTAGTCTCTGTTACCTTAACTGCTTGTTGAGTCATAACTCGGCTCAACCTTTTGCACCCACAGCTGATCGGCTCCCTTATGCACGGGAAGGATGGGGAGCCTCAGGCCTGATTCTCTCTCCATGGTCTGCCTCCTGCTTTTCAAGTTCCCCCTCCTCAGGGAGCCCCCCCTGACTGGCCCAGCTTGTAACTCTCCTTCCTGGGGTCTCTACCACACGCTTGAGCAATTCGCCATACATAGATCAGCAAATTTTCCCTGAGGGTAGGGGCCGGATCTCTTGTTCTCTTTATCCCCAGAATGTCCTCGATAGAGGGAAAAAACTGAAGGTCAGAGAGGGACATTAACTTGTCTGAGGTCACACAGCAGGTCAGCGGCAGAACCGGGACTCAAATGCTTGTCTCTAGGGTCCTTTCTCCTCATTTTCATCATATCCAACCTTAACAGAGTATCTTTTTACTGGTCTACGTCTGTACTAAACACCAAGACACATCAGCTCATCTGGCTTGTCAACAGCATTTCAAGAAAGGCATTAAAATTACTGTCTCCCCCCCCCCACCCCCTTACAAATGTGCTACCGGGGGTCTGGAGAAGCTACAGTACTGGGTTTCCGATTTTTCCTCGTCAACAAATGACGGAGTCGACCTTCCAACATCCCAGCTCAGCCGGATGGCCCTCCATCCATGCTTTCCACCACCGTGTCATGTCACCGATTCCAAGTTCACTGGGGAACCCAGATAGGCTGTGTGTGCATCCTTCAGGAGGAGAGAACCTAGAGCTTTTTTTCCAGATTCTCAAAAGGGTCTAACCTCCCCCCCCCTGCAAACGAAGGCTCACTGTTTTACGTGACATTCACTAGATAGATGGTTACTTATGAGGTTAGGGATGGATGCAAGCGTAGTGAAGTAAGGAGGTGGGGTGGGGGGAGTGAAATAGACACAGAGAAACAGACAGACGGACACACACACGCACAGGAGCGCACTGCAACGGAGGTGCGTGGGGCAGGCTCCTACTCTCTGCACCTTCCTGTCCTGCCCTCCGACGCTCCCTGCCGACACGCTCTTCCGTGAGAGGAGCCCGTGGACGTCACGGGGCCCGGCCGGCACACGCGTGTGCTCCCACAAGCAGCAGGCTGGACTCAGCGCCCGCTGCCACGCCATGTTCCATTTCTCTCCTGCCCGTCAGCCGAGCCTCCCCAGGGCCCGATCTCCATGGTTGTTTTATGGAAGGCGTCAGCTCCCCGCTCCACTCTCTGGCCTGATGTAGTTATTAGAACAGCTACAAGAAGAGACAAAACACCAGGCGAGGAGGCGGGGGCGAGGGTCCCCGAGGCAGCTGCCGAGAACGAGAACGTGTAATCCCTCATTCCTCATGTCACTGAGACCGACTCTCTGCTCCTGCTATCACTTCCTATTTAGAACTGCATAATAATTAGGATGCGTATTTGGAAACAATTAAAAATAAGCTGCCAGCATGTGGCTAATTTTGCTCAGGCTGCGAGGATAATATCAGTATAGAAGAAGGTGGGGTTGCAGAGCCGATGGAAGTCATCACGACCCAGGTGGCTCTTGGCTCTGCTGCTGGTCTTCCTCCGAGGGCCGCTGGCCACGTTGGCGGGGGGCCAGGGCCCGGTGGAGGCGGAGATGGCTGGGGCCAGCAGCCAAGGACCCTGGTGATCAGTGGGCAGGGCGGCTGCTTTGAAGGAGTCGACTCTTCTGCTCAGGTCCACATGCCCAGTTCCCTCTTGCCACCGAAGAGCTGAATCTCATGTACCTGGAGGAGATGCTTTCCACCCACCCTTGGCCAGCTCCCCCATGGCTCCTACTGGTTTGATAGGTTCTTGTTGTCACCGGATAGCATGCGGCTATCAACTGTGCTCTGTGAGCATGGAGGTCTTGGGTTCGAGTCCCGGCCCTGCCTCTCACTGCTTGGACCATCTTGGTCAAACTCCTCTGCTTCCTTTCCTACCTCTCTCCCTCCGCTGCTGCTCCAGACACAAGAGGACCTCAGCTTTGGCCCCCGACAGAGCTGGTTCAAATCCTAGCTCTGCCCCTCACCAGCTCTGTGATTTTAAGCAAGCCTCCATTTCTCCCCCTGAGATGTGGGGACGACAGTACCTACCTCCTGCCGTTCTTAAGAGACAGAAAAGAGACAATGCATGAGAAGTACTTAGCAGGAGCCTGGCTCGTGGCAAGTGTTCCAGGAACGTGGACTTGATCACTACGCTGTTTCTGTGCTCTTCCTTGTCGTGGTGGTATGGCCATTTGTGAGCTCCCCGCCTACTTGTCTGTAGCTCCCTCTCTGAGCTGTGTCCCTGACAGTGAGCTCAGAGAGGGCGGGGACAGTCCTGGGGCATTTGGTGACCCCACAGAGACCGCCCCTGTGCCCTACCCTTGATACTCCAGACAGATAGAACATGTGTCTGTCCCATTCCTGCCTCCCCTCCCATCCCCTCCCCTTCCCTCCCCTCCCCTCCCTCCCCTCTGCTCCCAGCCTTCTCCCACCCTCTGCACTCAGTAACACAACTTCAGCCCACATGTCCCCCCTGCTCAGAAGCCTCCCTTGGGTCCTGTCTCCCGGTGAACGCCTGAGCCCTTACTGTGGCCTCCCTAGTAGGTTTTGGGGGCCCCAGTAACAAATTATCCCAAATGTGGAGCCTTAGAATGACCAAATTTATGCTCTCATAGTTCTGGAGGCCAGACGTCCAGAATCAAGGTGTTGGCAGCGTCCCGCTCTCTCTGTAGGGGCGAGGCCTTGCTGCCT
Source organism: Martes martes (assembly GCF_963455335.1). Classification (NCBI taxonomy): domain Eukaryota; kingdom Metazoa; phylum Chordata; class Mammalia; order Carnivora; family Mustelidae; genus Martes; species Martes martes. Next base: position 183,270,049 of record NC_137891.1, on the reverse strand, counting down.
CCTCAGCTCCTGGGCTCATGGCCATACGTCTCCCCCCCACCCCCGCCCTCTCCACATGGCTTCTCCTCTTCTGCCTCATATAAGGACATTTGTCATTGGACTTAGGACCACCCAGAAAATCCAGGATGATCTCCTCATCTCAAGCTCCCTATTTAATTACACACAAAGTCCCTTATTCCAAATAAGGTCACAGTCACAGGTCCCCGGGATAAGGATGTGGATGAATCTTCTTGGGGGGCCACGGCTGGTCCCACAAGGACCTCATGGAGATTCCCCTCCTCTCCCCTCGGCCATACCAGCCTGCATGTTGTCCCTTAGCCTTTCCCGTCTGGGGCCGCCCTCGGCCTTCGGAAAGCTCTGCAGCCCGTGTCCCAGCCCTTCAGCAAGGACGGCCCCACCGCCCCGCTGAGGGCCTGTTGCAAGTCCTCCCCATCCCCTGCTTTATTTTCCTTTGCAGCACGTAGTGCCTCTAACCCGTATCGTTTCACCGGTTTGGTTTCTGCTTCTCCCCCCGCAGGAGAACGGACCTTACGAGGGCAGGTGCTTCCTCTGTTCTGTTTGTCGTATAGTCCCAACGTCTCAAACAATGCCTAGCACACAGTTCGTGCTCAACAACAGTTTGCAGACTAAGCAAGGTCCTGGGCTGCGCTGGGAATACAAGGCGGCAAGTCGGCCGAGGCCCTGGGGCCCCAGGAGCTCGCCATCTGGGACGAGGGGCGGCCCGGGAACTGGCGTAGCTCTGCTCTCCCGCGGGCGAGCTTTGATGGACCACCCAGTGCACCGACCAAGGGCACAGAGATGGGTTTTCATCGTCTTCAGCCGGGGTGCTGGGTGTCCCTCCTGTTGGTGGCCCTGGGGCTGTGGCAGGGTCTTCAGAGGTAAATGAGGTGCGACCCAGGAGGGCGGCCGCCCGCTCTGTCCCACCCACCACTCTGTCCCTTGTGCCCAGCACCTCGCAGGTCTTGGTGAAGATTTGGCAAATGAACGAATGGCTCATCTCTGCCCTGGACCCGAGATGGCACAGCGGGGCTAACCAAGAGGCGGGCTGAGTACTGGCCCGTTCGGAAGTCTCTGGTCTGGTAAAACCAGTGTGTGCCGGTGGAGAAGACCGGAGGGGGGCGACGGCAAGCCGCCTGCCCTAGAGGGATGGAGGCAGAAGGCATGCAGGGACTCTGTCCAGGGCTCTCAGCAGCAAATTCCCCTGAGAGCCAGCCGATGTCTCCACCGGGGGCAGGGCTGGCCACTGAGCAGACCCTCAGGCTTCACAGACCCCTGGGCCAGTTGCCCAGGGCACTGGGGTGGTGGCCCTCCCTGTTGCACTGGCCGGCCCTCCAGTGTACCCCCTCCTGCCAGGAGGCCCATCATGGCCTTGGACCTAGTCTGTGCAGGGGACGACGCTCCGAGAATGATTGCCAGGCTGTTGCGCCAGGAAAAGCAGACGGAAGGGCATGACATCCATTAAGGGCCCAACATCTCACCCAGAAATGCACGAATCACCATGTCCTCTGTCACCCCCTCCGCCACCTACAACTCCAACCTGGCCCGGCTGCACCCGCGCTCCCCAGGGGCCTTCTCCCGTAGCTCATGGAGGCAAATGCTGGGAGCCTGGCTTAGCTCCCTAGGGAGCAGGGAGCAGATGGCTGGGGCAGAGCCGTGGTGCTCCCAGCGGCTACCCATGGAAGGCAATTTCTCCTCCCCTCCCAGGCCCACATCCGACACTGATGCCCAAAGAAACTGAGGCACCCCATCCATCACCTGAAGCCCTGGGCCCAGAGGTCCAGAGCCAAACCACATGCCCACAGTGGGGGGCCACAGGGCCAGGGACCCTGGTGCCTCTTTCCTCCTAAGCACCCTCGGGCTCAGAATCTGTCTCACAAAGTCCCAGATCCATCTGGCTTCTTAGCAGCTGGTGGTCTTCCTCTAGGCTGGTGGGGGCCTGGGCACTGGGCTGTCCCCCACCCTCGCCCATCCTCTGTCCTGCCTCTGGAAGGGGGCCCGGCTCATTGTCTCCCACCGGCAGGATGGGAAGGACAAGCTGCCCGCCCGCCTGCTGCAGCCCGGCAGGCTTGTCAAAGGCAGTGATTGTCGGGAGAAATTTGCCAGCAGAGTGAAATAAAGGGCCTTGAAGGTATAAAAAGTCAGAGACGCCGATAAGAAGCTGTTTTATATAGACTTTCATTCCCCAGATCGGAATGAGAACACAGGGCTTTGTTTTTTTCGTTTTTTTTTTTTTTTTTTTTTTAATGTGAACCAAAGCCTTTTTGACCCCAAGAAGTCCAGTTTGGGTATAAGAGAGATTAATGGTGGGGGGTGGTGGTGGAGGTGGGGGACAGACAGGGGCTGGAGGAGTCTGGCGGCACAAGGCCCCCACGGTGGCCCAAGGGTTTCCTATCTTCCTGGGCTGCCTCTGTGAGCCCCCTTGGAGTGACCTTGTGGCTCAGTGCCCCCCCGGCCGGCGGCAGCGGGCCTGGACCCCTCCCTCCCACTCAGCTCCGGAACCAGGGGGTGGGGGCCGGGGGTGCCCCCAGCAGGACCCGAGGAAGGGTGAGTGGGATTCTCTGTTGGTGTCCGGCACTTCTCACTCCTTTTCATCTCCAGGCCCTCTCTCCTTTTATAGAAGTTGGCTTAAGTGACATGTATCCATGGTAGAATATTGAGAAAAGAGATTGAACACAAAGAGAAACATTTAAATAGCCTGTAAATCTTTTGGCTATTTATCGTGTATTGTGGTTCGCCTGTCCTTTCTTCCTGGATATTTACAGACGCGGGCTCCGACGGTACACGTTTCTTTGTACACAGGTTTTCTCCACTGCCTAACGGTATATAACGAACACATCCCATGAAGGCTCTTGATTGATTCAACGCGCAACTGGTCCACGGGGTCCCACCTGAAGCTCCCTCTGCCTTCCTGCTCACTGACGAAGAACATTCTATGTGACAACAAGGAACTATGAATCCAGCCAAGGCACAAATGCATCCTTTATGAACCACAGCAGCATCTCTCTGCCTGTGACAATGGTCTTACGTAGATGGCCAAGACACATTATTCCTTTACTCTGCAGGCAGTCCGTGAATGTGCGTGTGGACCCCTTGCAATCAACCTGCAGCCCCTGGGAATCCATGACTGGCTCAGGTCGGGAGGAGCCGGTGAGGGGAGGGCCCGGGAGTGTGTGCTGAGGCCCTCTGTCCTAGCCGTTTCCCTCTGTCCAGGATGTTCTTCCCCCAAACTTCCCATGACCACTTTCTTCCCATGATCCAGATTTCTCCTTACAGGTCAACTCCAAGGAGCCTGCCCTGTCCATCCAAGGCAGAGACCCGCCAGTCCCTTTTTCCCATTACTGCCCTACCTTAATGGTATATGGATTCTCGCCCCCAAGGGAGGCAGCGCATTGTGTTTGGGGAAACCGCTGTTGGTTAGAACCAACCATAAATGGCTGGGGAATGCTTCATTTTAGGTATCAGGGCCAACTGCCGGGTAGCAGCTGCCTGGAGCACTGGGTTGAGAAAGGGTTTGAAGTCACGTTTGACCTCAGCAGGAGGGAGGGTCTTAATCAATCAGTGATAATACGCCACGGGCGTAATGGCAGGAATAGTGACATCTGTGCCATATGTCGGCCACACCTGGACTAGACTAGAAACCCCCTTAAAAGAGGGTAGGGCTTTCTGACTCTTCTTTGCAGCCCCCTAGCTCCTGGCACACTCTAGGTGCTTGGTCATGATTGCTGTTGGCTGGAATCGCTCAGCTTTGAGGCCCTGGCTCCTAAAGAGATAGGAGAAAACATCTAAGCCGAGATTTAGGAAAAAAAGGTTTTCCTTTTTTTTTTTTTTTTTTTAAACCTGCAGCGTTCTTTCTTCAAAAGAATATCTTACATGAAGCCTAGGGTATATTAGCAGACAAAAGCAAAGCTGCCTTGGCTGAATCTGGGTCTGAGGCCTGGAGCCCCCCACTGCCTGCACCCCCACCATCAGAGGCAGCCCGGAGACACCTTTCAAGGAACCCAACGGCTCCACAGAACCCAGTCTGAGAACCCTGGACAAGGAAACCAAGATCCAAAGAGAGCAAGTGACTTACCCAAGGTCACACAGCAACTTAGAACTGAAAACGGGCTACCAGCCAGGGGACTCCCAGTTCAGTGCTCTTCCTGCCACGTTTCCAGGCTGTCCCGCAGGGCAGGTGCCCTCAGTTCTGGGCTGGACCTTGAGCCCGGGAGAGGACATTCCCCACGTCCTTGGGCTGGATGGACACCTGAACAGCTCAGTCCAGACCTGATGTGGGAGCCTCCACCCTCCCAACACGGTGCCCGGACTGCAGCATCTGCTTTGTTTATCTTGCTCTTGGAGCCCCGGGGTGCAGTGTCGGAAAACAGCTCCCTCTCCCCGACTGTGCTTTATTAATTAAAGCATTTCCCCTCTTTGGTAGCAGCTGCTTCGAAAGAGCTCAGCGAATGTTTAATTCATCGTTTCAGAGCTGGTCCCCCAACTCCCCCCAACACCTCCTTCCTTCAAAGTGCTTTCCCGGGAAACCCTCCCGGCACGAGGGCTGTTTCCCTGCTTCTTTGCCGAGCCGCTGCCAGGCTGCCTTTCGCTGAGCTTCTCTGCGAGCGAAAGGTGATTTGTTATGCAGCAGCAGAAATCTGTAAGGAGTGATCGAGGCTGGGTGCAAGCCCAGGTTCTCCTCCTTGAGATGGTTTAAAAGGCCACGATCTGTCGAATTACATGAGTATTTAATGATCATCTTCCTTGGCCGTTTAGAGGCCAAAAAAAAAAAAAAAATGAGGGCATTGATTACCCAGTGATGCTGATTAGGGGCTGGGGTTCCCCAAGGTGTGTGTGTGGGGGGGGGGATAGGCTGCTGGCACAAGTCTGTCTCCAGGAGGGGACCTGAGGAAGCAGCACCTGGTGCGGAGGAGGGGGGCGTCCCCGTCTCTTCACAGCTGTGATCGGTGGAATGGAAGTGTCCCATTGCTCAAGGGGGCTCATCTCCAGTGATGGGCTACATGGGGCCAGTGAAGGACTGACTGTCTCAGGTGGGAGCTCCCAGTCTACCCGCTCTCCCCCTTGACCTGCAGGATGGGCTTGGCTTCTCACCGGCACGTGCCCTGGAGCCCAGCCCCGCCCCAATTTCCTGACCTCTGGAAAAATCCAGTTTGAGCTTCATGGTTGGATGTATACGAGCCCTCTAAAGATTGGGGCACACGAGCCCCTTTTCCTCCTGCCTGTAGGCTGGTAGACTGGGAGAGATGCCTATGGCCCAGTTCAGCCCTTCTCTGCCCCCTCCTTGGGCCCCCTGAGTCACTGTGGCTCCCATGCACGACCCCTTCCATGAGCATATCCCCTTGTGTCCACGTCCACTTTCCTTCCCACCCAGGGAAGTATAACGGAATGTGGTGACATCATGATGCCAACGGAAGCAGATGCCGTGCAAACTTGGGAAATTTAGGGTATCAGGAGCAGACCACCGGGGGCACACCTCCCCAGGGACAGGGACCCAAGAGGGGCCTCAAACCCAGGGCTGGGACCCAACGAATCAGCTAGCCTGGCCCATGGCCCTGCATTCTGCACGTGGGCTCCCCAACCAGTACTTTGGCTCTTCCCACTGGCCGGGTCATCGCCCGCTGTGGGTAGTGCAGCAGGGTCGCCCGGTCTTCCTTCCTAGAAATACTGAGAAATACTTATTAGACATCCGGTGAGTGTTAAGAAGAGCAGCCAGCATTCCCTGAACACCTGGCGTCTGTAGGCACTTCTCAGACTTGAAGCATTAGCTCACGGATTCCTCACCGAGCTCTGCCGAAATGGCAGGTGCCATTTCGCGGATGAGTACACTGAGGCAGGTTGAGGGTATGTAACTGTGTTATGTAGCAAGCCCAGGTTTGCCCCAGCTTGTCGGACCCCCCCGCCCCCGGCCACACACCAGTACACAACCGCCAGTTGCAAGATTTAATGGGGGAGGGGGTCAGGTTGCACGGAGAAACTGAGCCCAGTGTGGGCAGATCAGACATCCAGAGAAAGAGTCATCCAGCCAGCTGGAAGTCAGAAGGAGAGCGCCTGTTGTTTGAGGAAAAGCAAGGAGGCCGGGTGTGGCTGGGGCAGAGAGAGGGAAGGGCACGGGAGACAAGTGCAGGTGAGCGGGGTCACAGGGGTCACAGGGGTCTCTGGGAGGATTCTGGCTTTACTCTGAGTGGGATGGGGACTGAGAAATCCCAGAGAATGGCCGATCCCAGTGCTAAGCGCACACAGTGCCCCCTGAATATTATCATTTGATATACCTATAAAATACTTATCGTTTTTTAATGGGGTCAAGTGGGGGTCCCAGTGTGACCTTGGAGAGAAGCTCCCTCTTGCTCCTGGGAACAAGTAGCCAAATTGGATGCTGGCACATTTCAAGGGGGTGTCTTTTCCCGTCCTTGCAATGGAAACCTGTGTCCTGCTTCCCACTGAGAATAAATGGACGTAGCAAAGGGAGGCTCCTTGGGCAGGAGGAGGGTAGCAGGGAGAAGGAGGACAGGGGAAAGGAGAGGAGGAGGAGGAGGGGGAAGGAGGAGGAGGAAGGAGAAGCAGGAATAGAAGGAGGAGGGAGGCGGAGAGAGAGGGAGGAGGAAGAGGGGGGAAGATGAAGGAGGAGGAGGGAGGAGGGCAGGGAGGGGGGAGGGTCTGAAGGGGAAGGAGGGAGGAGGAGGGAAGAGGAGCACCATGGCAGGGTCAGAATGTCATTCAGCCCCCAGCTCTGGGATCCCCACATGGCTCCCTCCCAGTAGGGCTCCGCCAGAGTCTCAAAGAGGTGGTTATTTTGGGTGGCAGCGTGATTGGGAGCTTGGAAAGCAGGAAATTGAGTGGTGATTAAGGTTGTAATAAGTTGACAACATCAAATATCATTACCCTTAGAACATGCAAATGATCCCGTCTTTACCCAAGATTTGCCATGCAAATACCAATTAACAGAAAAAGTATTTGCCTTGATAAGGGGTGGCTGGTTCGCCTTCCAGTGCTCCCACCCCCACTGTCCCTGAAAGAAGGTAAACAAACAGGAGGGGCTGTGCTTGAATGTCACCAGCATAAGAAAGTGAGGACCCACAGCAGTGACAACTGATCTTGTGAAAAGCTGCCAGAAACCCTGGCCGAGACCTTCCCTGTCACAGGCTTTGCCTTTCACACCGGTCCAGAGACTCCTAGAAGTTTCTCGGGCCAGCTCCTGGGGCAACTGGTCGCTGGGCTGGTTGTGTAGCCTTTGTTGTCTGGGCACACTACACTGCCACAAACCCATTTTCCGTGGCTGGGAGCTCCCCAGCTAATAGTGCCTTGCAGAGGAGGGATGTGCAGTGAGACACACACGGCAGTTTAACGGCTATGGCCCCAGAGCCATAACCTGGCACTACTGTGTCCAGGGCAGATGGCTCGAGTCCCTGGGTAGGAGCCCCTGGTGTTTCCTTCTCTTGGCCAGATATTTACCCCCCACCGCAGATGTACTTGGCAGTACCACTCATCCTGAGGCACCACCACTCATCCTGAGATGAACGCAGCCCAGTGCCTGCCCTCAAAGAGCTTCTGTTCTCTTTCGGCAGTAGAAGGAACGAAGGCCAGAGAGAGCAGAAGATGAGATGTGAGGTGAGTGGTACCAACAGAGCGGCTAGGTCTATTTGCAGAGATAAACTTGCTTTTTTGCCATGATGGCATAAGAAGAAGGCACAGAATTTGGGCTGAGCCTTGAAAGAGGAGAAGTAGAAGAGGAGAAGAGGAGAGAAAGAGCTCTTGGTGAGAAGAAAGGCAAAGCTGAGATTTGAAGGTTGGAAAACACATACTGTGTTTTAGGGTCAGTGGATCCACAATCCATCCTATCCAACCACCCATTGCCCAGCCCTAATCCAGCCATCCAACGCACCAAACCAACACCCAACCCATCACCAACCACCTTTCTACACACCATTCAACCAACCAAATCTATATCCAACCCATCACCAACCATCTTCCCAGATGCCTCTCGGCCCTCCAAACCAACCCAGCAAACCTACACCCAACCCATCACCAACCACCTTTCCACACATCACTCGCATTCATACATTACTATCAAACCAGCCCACTCATTCAGGCCACCAATTTACCCAATCCCGAATCCATCAACTCATCACCCAACCTCCCAACCCATTGTTCAAACCATCAGTCTACCTCACTAACAGGAATCAATTCACCCACCTGTCATCCAACACACCAGTCCAGATGAAGATCATAAACTCCAGAGCCAATGGCCAGGGCTCTTTAAATGAGGGTGATATGAGGAGTTACGAGAAGTCGATGGCCCCTTGCGCTAATGCATGTCAAAGGCTTGGTCTGATGTCTGGGATATAGTAAGACACATGGTGGCACTTGCTATTTGAATTGATGCTAATTATCCCAAAGCCAAAAGGGTCTTCTATGCAGGGGAAACCTGGGGCTGAGCGGAGCTGGAAAAAAGTTAACCTACAGAGAGATGTAAGTGGGATAAGAAAAGGCATACCTTGGAGCTGGGTGCCCAGTCGGCCATTTGTCCCGACCTGAATCTGAATGGGAGGAGATGCATGCTTGGGGCTCCTTCCACCATACCACACCTCCATGCTACCTCAGAGGAAGCCCTGCTCAGGAAGCTGGGCACCCCCGTGTTTGTCATCAGGGAATTTGTTCTTACTCTCACACCACATCTGAACCCCAGCAAGCTGGCCCAGACAGGACATCAGGGAACAGGCTATGGATCTGTAGATCTTGCTGTCCTCTGGAGCCCACCAGGCCCAGTCCCTCTTCTACCCTCCATCTCCAAGCAGGCCCCTGCGAGATGGGCAGAAAAGCTCCCTACAGCTCACATCCAGCCAATGGTTTCCAGTGGCTTCCATATCTTGGAAGGCTGCCTCTCCAGAAATGCTTTTGATCATCTAAATCCAGGTTGTATTAATTCACCAAATCCCTTAAACTCAAAGGGATTTTTCTCTGATGTCCCCTCCCTGGCTCCTTGGAGCACCCTGTTGCCACTCAGGGTAGAAGGGAGATGAGGGAACTGGAGAGAAGCTTTACCGGGCAGCTACCCCTCCCCCAGCACTACTGCACCATGCCTGGCCCGGCCCTGTGGGGGTTGGGATGCCCACCTCTCAGCTCCTGGGCGGGTCAAGGCTGCCCCAGTGGGTTATTAGCCCCTGGCCTCCGGCTGGCAGAGCTATTACAAGGCACAGTGCAATTTCATGCCCTGTTTCCTCCTTCCTTGGTCTGCAGTTTCTGCTCTATTTGTCCAAAATGAACAGAGATGGAGTGAAATGAATTACAGTCTGTCCTTCCCCTCCTCTCTGCCCCCTCCCCGCTTTCCCACTCTCTGCCTCCTCGGTATTCCCCAGCCGCGCCCCCCCCCTCCCCACCGCTCCCCCCGCCGGCCATCTCCTCTGCCAGGGTTTTCTCTTCTGCTTCTGCTGTCTTAAGCTTTGCCTCCCCACGCTGCACCTCATCTCTCCTTGTTTGGTTCAGACCTGCGACTCTACCCCACCTAGCCATTCATTCATGCAACCATTCAGCAAACACTCATGGAACCCCAGCCGCATACCAGAGAACGTGCCCCGTGCCATTTGCCCGGCTCCTGCCCTCCCTTCCTCTATGCTGTCCTGCCTGGCAGGGAGGTGCCTGGTATCAAGCCAGGCAGTGAGGGTGCTAGATGTCTCCAGGAGCCCCCAGGAGCCCCACCTACTGCCCTGAAGCAAAGGGGGCAGACCCCACCTCTGATCTGAGCACCACCTCCCTATTTCAGCTCAGGGGTTTATGGCAGGACAGCTGGCCTTATCGTACCCCTTAAATGTCAGTATCAATGTCAGCCAAATGTTAAGGTCACTCTTAGTGCTAACAACCCATTGGGGACTAACTCCAACCTCCAGCCACAGCCTCCCAAGGCCTTGGAGAAAATGCATTTTCGAAAGGGTCCAGACCAGCCCTCTTCTCTGAGAAATGCGTTGTCATCTGAGCACTAAGCCCTGTGCTCTGTTCCATCCAGCCACCTGGGCGGACGGGTCCGGGGACTTGGGAGCCAGACAAGGCTGGGCCCCAAGCATCCTCTGTGCGGAGATCCGGAGTGGGGCGCCCAGTGTTTCCGATGTGTTCAGGGGCAGACGCTTGAACCGGATGTGGTGGGAAGTTGGGGTCTCTGTGGCCACATCTGATGGTCTGCATGGGGGAAGGGACAGCTGGGTGCTGGTGGAAAAACCAAGTGGGCATATTGAGAGACACTCACAAAAAGAGACAGAAACAGACACAGAGATATGGAAACAGTGGTTTTGGGAGAAGCAGGGAAGCAGGGAGACACAGAGAAAAAGAAAGGGACAGAGACATAGAAGCAGAAAGAGAGAGAAACGGAGAAGAGTGGAAGGGACAAAGAGAAGGGTCGATACCCAGAGAAAGACCCAGAAGCAGCCCCTGAAATCAACCATTTTGCCATCCAGCCCCGCCCCCACTCCTCCTGCCCTTGGGGGCCACAGGGTACCTTTAAGACTGGATAACAAACCCCCTTTTTGCCCAGGCCAGCAGAGTAGGTGTCTTGATGTGACCTTGGTCCCCTTGGGCCTGTTCAGGGAACATAGCACAGCCCCTGCTCCCACAGCCCCTCTGGCACTGTCGTCCTGTCCTGCTGCTCCCCCACAGTCCCTCCGTCCACTCCCACCCACACTCTGACTCCCCAAGCACCCCCAGCCCTCTCCCCCTTACCCCGGGGCATTCGAGTTCACACAACACCTTGATTCTGCTAAGTTCATTTCACCAGATCCTGTCCAGCGTTTACCGAGCACCTGTACCAAGCAGACTGCTGAGCCTGGGGCTTAATTTATTCCTCCCAACACCCTTGTGAAGTTGGCACCATTTCTCTCCTTCACCGAGTAGGAAAGCCGGTGCAGGAAGGTTGAGTAACTCGCTGGGCTCACGCAGCGAGTAAGAGGCGGCGCAGGGGGGGTTGCCTCGTTTCCAGCCTGGGGTCCAGACCCTTTCTCTACTGCAGTCAGGCTAAAGTGCACCCTGGGCCGGCAGGGTCTCTTGCTTAGGAGAGCACAGAATGAGCACCCCCCCCCCCGGGTCCCCTGCACCCAAGCTTGAGCCTTGACCCGGAGTGAAGTGGGGGAAGAAGAGTGACATAGGCACTTTTGTCCAGACGGGGAGAAGCCCACCAGGGCGCAGGACCCATCCAAAGACACCCAGCGGCCATCCCATTCGGGGACCACAGCGCCTGGCTCTCACTCCGGGCTGGAGGTGAGGAGGGTTCAGGGGTGATGGCCGTGGTGGAAAGGCAGGAACCAACTGCCTGTGAAAACATCCAGCAAGATCCAAGGCTCTTGCCTCTGGTGGTGGTCCTGGTGAGCAGGCCTGCCTGCTAGAGCAACCTGGGGCTTCCCCACCCCCAGGGAGGTCCCCGTGCTGGCAGGACAGGAGAGGGGAGGAGCTACCCCTTCCCCCCCGCACACCCCTTCTCCTGGATCAACAGCCAGCCCCCGCCTGGGCTCCTGGCCCCTAGTTCTTAGCTTCAACCTTCTTCATGTCTCAACTTTCCAAAATTCTAAACCAGGAGCTGCACATTCAGGTGGACCAGCTGGACCCCCACAGGTGAAGCAAACAGGCCAGGTGGGCTGGGCTTGGTGGGCGAGGCAAGTGCCGGTCTCCGAGGGACGGCCACCACTCCATCCAGCCCGCCGTCCGCATGGGGGACCGTGGTCCAGCACAACCAAGCTTCTCCATCGCCAAAGAGAAATTCGAGATCTGAGGTTATTTTTGTGTTCAAACATAGTGCGGACCAACTTTCAAAAACAGGTTTGCGGAACGCCTGGATGGCTCAGTGGATTAAGCCTCTGCCTTCAGCTCGGGTCCTGATCTCAGGGTCTTGGGATCGAGTCCCGCATGGGGGTCTCTGCTTGACAGGGAGCCTACTTCCTCCTCTCCGTCTCTCTGCCTGCCTCTCTGCCTGCTTGTGATCTCTGTCTGTCAAAGAAATAAATAAAAAAAACGAAAAAAAAAAAAACAGGTTTGCAAGGGCGCCTGGGTGACTCCATCGGTTAAGCGTCTGACTCTTGACTTTGGCTCAGGTCATGATCTCAAGGTCATGAGATCGAGCCTCATGTCGGGCTCCGTACTGAGTGGGCAGTCTGCTGGAGAGTCTCTCTCTCCCTCTCCCTCTGTCTCTCTCCACCCTCTCTCTCTCTCAAATAAATAAATAAATCTTTAAAAAATTAAATAAATAAAAAAATAGCAACAGGTATGCAGGCCAGATTTGGCCCTTAGGCTGTCGATTTATATTCACTGTTCTAAATGCCCTGGGTTCTAAATGCTCCAGAATTCTCCAGAATGCCAAACTCTCCCCTATGCACATTGCCATCCAGGATGGATGGGTCCCATTTGCTGGGCTGAAACTGTTTCCAAACTGCTGCCTTCGACAGAAGGGGTAGTAATTACACTCTGACATTAATATTTAAACCACAAACAGTGTTAGCGTGCTAATACCATCCCCAAAGGCTTCGGACTTGTTTAAGTTTTATCCTTGTGAGACCTAATTATTGTCAGCAATGAATCCTGTAAGACTGCAGGATTAGGGCAGGGGAAGAGGAGCTAGACAGATCCCTGGGGCCTGGGACTTATGGGGTTGAGGTATGGGGTGAACTGAGGGCTGGGCTCCGTGCCCACTGGTCACGGTGGCCATCCCAGATGCCTGTGAGGGGGCAAATGTCTCCATGGTGTCCTCCTAACCATCATGATTAGGGAGCTTGCTCCTAATACTTCCCCCATGAGGACAGGGACATCTGTGCCTCACATTCTGGGAAGTTCACAATCATCTTCGGCCTTTGACTCCTTGGCCCAACCTCGTGGGAGACCCTCAGCCCACTTAGGAGAGATCTCAATGGGGAAATTGGAATTTTGTGTTTTCTGTGCTTGTCTGGAGAGAAGAAAATGGGTCTGTGTAGGGTTGTCAGTTGGGGGCAAAAGGCTGGGGGAGGTGTGAGGTAGGGAGAGGAGGCCAGAGCTGACTTTCCAGAGACTGGTTTCCAGAAGCTCCCACTGCTGGACCAGTAGATCGCATCGGACAGGAGAGGTATCTACATTGTTCACTGCCTTGGCACGGGTGAGCTAATGGCCAAGTGGCCATGCCAGCCAGGAGACCTGTGAAGGAACAGTCCAGAAATTTCCCCATCTCTGTCTGAAACCAGCGGGTCTGGGTGGGAAGGAGGGGAGGAACGTGGAACCCTACAGAGGCAGGACCCGGGTCTCTGCCAGGAAAGCCAGGGTCCTCTCCCGCTGGAGGGTAGGTGCTGAGAGGTCAGTTGTTGAGACAGTGAGGCCCGAGTTAGGATCCTGCCCTGCCCCCACACCAACTAGGTGACCATGGCGAGTCACTTAGTTTCCCCTGTGGAAAATGGGATCATTTCTGGGGTTTAGGGTTTGCGGGAGAGTTGAGTGAGAAAATGCAAACAAAAGGTCGGCATGTAGGGAGGGCTTGGGGAGTGGTAGCTGCTTATCTTGTTTTGTTGCTTGAGGTTCTCTCCCGAGGGGCCCATATTCTCTGCTGAGAACCCTCTGCTGGGAGCAGAGCAAGTGCATTGGGCCCTTCCCCTGCTGGTCCCTGTGCCCCATCACTGCACAAGAACCCTCCAACCCATGTCTCTCCACAAGGCTGGTGTCTCCGTGCCTCCCCCCTCCCCGGGCCCTTCCTTCTGGCCCATAACGCCTTCCCACTCCCAGCTTGCCTGGAGAACGAATGGCAGGCTGGGAATTTTCTCATTTGTTCTCGGGGAAAGAAAGGCCCGACCTAAAATCCCTTGGACGAATGCCCTAGAGGGATGGAGGGGGCCGTGGCTCCAGCCAGGCCTCTGTGACAGGGGTGGCAGAGGCTGAGACCCCCTGGGGCAAACCGGAAAAAGGACTGTCTCCCTGACTTCGTCTGGCGCGGGGACAAGAGTCAGAGAGCTTCCAGAAGCATTCATGCCTTCAAGGAGGACAGTGGATGGAGAGTCACCAGTTGCTCCCCTCAAAGCCCAGGAGAAGCCACTGGAGACCCAGAAGCAAGTTGAGGTCAATCCCTTAGCCCTGTTCTCCCACCCAGAAGATGGCACTTCCAGCCCTCACAGCGGCGTCTGTCATGGGCGGAGCCATCTCTTATAAGAGCGATGAGAGGCATCTCTCGGGATTTAAAAATGCACCAACCCTTGGGTCCAGCTGCTTCACTCCAAGGAATGCACCTACAGAGACATTCAGCCTGTTCGCCCAGAGCTGCCGGGGGCGGGGTCACTGGGGCCCAGGGAGGAAAGCCACCCATCCCGACTGGCCCTGCTCTGTAGCCGCAATGTTGAACAGGCTCCACGGCCCCCTTCCCCAGACCAGAATGGCTTCTCCTCCACCAGGACAAGGCTCTGCAGAGCCGCGGTTGGGTGGGGAGCTGCCGCGCTTCGGGCTGAGAAGCGGAAAGCGGATCCTGGGGGAAGGCGGGATGGAAACGGCTCATCACCCAGAGGGAGAAGAGGGCAGGAGCTGGGTGTGGCAAGAGGAGTCCCTGGGCTCCGGAGCCCTGCCGGGCTTCAAAGTCACCGCCCCTCTCTGAGCCTCCGTTTCCCCGACCCAGAAACCGGCACGGAACGGACACCTACCACTTAGTGTTGGGTGAGACGAAGGTGCAAAGCGGCTGGGGGCACACCTGCTCACCCCGGGGCTGCTCAGGAGTGCGGGTGGGATGTTACCGGGGATGGGGGAGGCGGGGAAGGTGGTCTCAGCCAGAACACCCGGAAGCCTGGGTTTTGAAGGCACATCTGGAGAAAAAGAGAGAACCAAAGGGAAGAGCTAGGTTGGAGCTGGGACAAGGGCAATGGCAGGCTAGGATGGGCTGGCGGGTGGGGGTGGGGAATCTGACTCTGGCCTCAGGGGCAGCATCTGAGAAATGGGCACAAGCCCGTTCTCCTCCTTAGGCGCCTTCCACCGGTCCCACCCACACCTCTGGGCTTCCTGCCCTGCCTTCTGCACGCTCCAGTTTGCCTCCTTCCCGGACTCCAACCACGTGCAGGGCCCCTGCTTAACAGTCCCCAGGAAGGATTTAAATTGGAGCAAGAATTAATTATGAGAGAGACAGAGGCCGCCCCATGGGCTGCAGTTAGGAACCAGAGCCTGAGCTGGCAGACAGGCTGACAGCTAAGTGGGGACATTGGGGGGACTTCCTGGGTGCCTGGCTGCCTTTTGTCTCACCTCAGCTACAAGAGAGAGAAAACAGCCCTCCAGAGACCAAAGAACCAGCTCAAGGTGGAGAGACGGAACCACGGCCCCCCTGAGCCCCGAGCAAAGCCCCTGCAGCGCTGGGTGAAGGAGGGGAGAGCAAGCTCTGGGCCGGGGCATCAGACCCCATCACCGCAAGCCCCTCCCTCACAGATCTCGGTCGCTGGGGACAGTGTGTTTGGGGGGTACAGACCCAATTCCTCCTAAAAAAGGGAAGGGCTGATCTGTGAATTGTTGATTTCCCCAACATCTCGAACTCTGTTCATGAACTTAAGAAGTGAAGTGAACCTCAGAAAGTTACTGGGGACGGTGTGTCATCCCGGATTTGTACACGACTCACCCTGGCTGAGCACGCTCTGTGCGCCTGGCCCACGCAGGTGCTTGGCGAGGACTATCCTCCCCAGATGTCAGGGGCATCGCAGGCTTGGGTGAGCCCCGGGCACACCTGAGATCAAACAGCAGCTCTGGCACATTCCCCGGACAGGTCGCTTCTCAAGGAGCTGGTGCCTTCATCATCACCATTGTATAGATGGGTAAACTGAGGCCCATAGAAGCTGAAGGCTGGTCTGAGGATCCGTGGTCGATGGGAAGCTTGGACTTGAACCACGGCTGACCGGACTCCAGAACCTCTTCCCTTTGCCTGGTCACGTGGGCTGAAGGACGCTGGTGGTATCTTTGTGAGAGCACAGAAGGGAGGGGGATGACCCTGGTTCCCATTTCTCAGTTCCTGCTCCTGAGTCCAGAGCCAATATCATTGCTGTCCCTAACCCGCTGTCACCCCTGCCCTGTCCCAGCCCCTAGCCAGTCTTTCCTTCTGTACTTCTCCTGATGTGGAACGAACTTTGATATGGGCAGCAGGCAGGCATCTTGGGCTCCAAGCCAGGCCCCGACCTTGACCTCGGGTGAGCTGCTTCCTTTTTCCGGCCACATCTGTGAAGCGGGGATCTGCCCTTGACTCAACCAGTTTGATAAAATTGAGTACTGTGAGAAGGGAGGTGACCCAAAGATACCTCCCCCATCAGGAGGAGCTGGGCCTCAGGCAGAGACCGTGGGAAGCGGGAGGGGACCCCCACTGGAGCTCCAGGGCCTGACAGGTGGCTCTTACACCACAACCCGGAAGGGGAGCTGGCTTGTGGACCACCCCTGGAGAGCCATTTGGGCTGGGTCATTTGGGCTGAGCCTCAGGACACATTCCGCCATCACCGTTAACATCCGAGCACTGAAAAGGAGCAGGCTGGGGAGGTCAGCGCGTGCCGCTACGGTATGCTGGGAAGGGGGCCTTAGCAAGCTGGGAGGAAGGGACGGGGCCCGGCTCCAGTGTGGCCACACATTCCCTCGACAAGTCCCTTCCCTCTCCGCCATCCTGGGCCTCTGCCAAGGGCTCCCCCTGCTCTTTCCAGCCTGGGCACATACCCAGGCATCCAGCAGGTAACACACCTGTCTAGCTCTCTGCTGCACCCCCATACATGACTCTTGGTGGTGTCTCAGCCTACCTTTGCCTCCCGCGGTCTGCCTCTCCTCACCCACCTCCCCATCCCATCCCTTGCCATCCCATGCTTCCCACCTGACCCACGGCCCGTCTGCATCCCTGTGTGGTCCCAACAGAGGCTGAGGCACCTGCCCTTTCCCACTCCTGGTTGGCTGTGCAGGACGGCCGGGTGGTTGGAGCCACAGGGTGGGGTGAGCCGTGTGGCTGGACAGCGACAGCGGGAGGACTAGACGACCTTACCCAGAGCATCCCGAGCCGCGGAGTTTTAATTTATTTAATCAATTCCGGCCCCCAGGCTGGGGAAGGAAAACGGCAGGATATTAAATCTGTCGCTCTCACCAATCTGTCATAGGGATGTCAGCACACATTGATTCTTCTCCTCCCGCCTTTATTAACTACCTCCTCCAGGGGCCGCTGGCTCTGCCGGTTCCAGTCCGGACCCTGCCCGGGCGTAGGCAGCAGACTGCAGGTGGAGAGGAGGAGTGCGGGGCCCGCGGCGGGGAGGGGGGCGGGCGGCGGGCACAGGAACCTTTCAGGGGACAATTATTATAAGAAAATGTTTAGAATTGGGAGGCGAGACTTTGCAATCCAAATCTTTGCTGGAGAGCAGAGGGGCGCTGTCCCAAGCAGGGCGGCCAGTTAGGGGCAAGACGGGAACCGGAATCCAGGACTCCTGACACCCGGGCCAGGGTTCTTTTTGTTCATTTAATCAACATATTTTTCTTGCGTGATGACTAAGCAGTGATAGCATTGATCGCTCATTAGGGACTGTGTCTGGTCCCTGTTACTGCTGTAACACATTCCCAGAGACACAGTGGTTTGAAACAACACAGATGTATTACCCTACAGTCCTGGAGGTCAGATGCCCAAGATGGGTCCCCCGGGGCTAACACCAAGGTGTGGGCCGGGCTGTGTTCCGTCCTTCCACGTTCAAAGCCGGCGATGGCTGGTCAAGTCTTTCTCACGCCCGGTCACTTTGACATTGACTTCCTGCTTCCCTCTTGGACTTCAAAGGACTCTTGTGATGACACTGGGCCCACGTGGGTAGTCCAGGTTCATGTCCCCATCTCAAGGTCAACTGATCTGTAACCTTAACCTGCCTCCCGCCTTGGCCCACGAGCGAAGTGAAAGATCCGTGCTTTTAAAAGGGAGCGGGGGGGGGGGGCAGGGACAGGCCCCTCAGCCTTTAGGAGGCACTTTTTGCTCTAAATAATTGAGCATCCTTCCCCCCCTCCTCACTTCCCAGCCCACTCTCCCATCATATGATTTATTTGCTCATAAAATTGAAGGCCTTCTTCTCGGGCACCATTTTCTACTCGGCTTAGACAAATATTTAGCAGCCAGACCTGACCTTAATTTCCTTAAATATCAGGGGCCCTGGAAGACGGAGAGCCTGCCCAGTGGATGAGGACACGGTGAGTCCGGGGTGGGGAGAACGGCTGGGATGTTTCCCCTGGTGAGGGCTGCATCTGCCTGTAACCAAAAAGGTGCACAGCCCCTCCCTCTCCCCCCGCTGTCAGGTGTCCCCACTGCTGAGGCTGCAAAAAGAGGCAAGAAGCCAATGACAGGGCTGAAGGGACTCCTGTGCCCGCTGGAGCTGGCATTCCGGGCCAGGGTCTCTCTGCTGGGGGTGATGGGCAGATCTCCCCTGCGGGGTGTGGGCTGGGCTGTACAAAGGGGAAAGAGGAGGCGGGAGTGGTCACAGAGAGTGGGGGTGCTGAGACTGGCGACTCTCTCGTTTGTTCCTTTCCCACACATTGACCCAGTGACTCATTTCACTCATTGATTTATGGAGAAGTATTTCCCGTGTTAGGCCCAGGGATCAGAAGACAAAGCCCAGGGCTCTATACCTGGAGGTTGGCCAGTGAAAGGAGGTGCAGGGAGTTTTGGAGGCATGGGGGTGGGGACGAAGGAGGAAGGTCAGGACTGTCCTCACGGAAGAGGAGTTGGCCAACCCGAGTCCTGGAGAATGAGCTGAGCAGGTTTCCCGCAACGGGCTGGATGTGTGAAGGAGCTCGTCGGGTGTGCAGGAAGCAGGACCTGGGCTGCGGCCAGGAAGACAATTGGTTGGTGCCATCAGCAGCCGATGACCCTTGGGTCCTATCTTCAGACTCTGCCTCTGACGTCACTCCAAATTCCTTGTCATCCTGCCTGCCCCCTGCCCCGAGCCTGTCCCTGCCTTCTGTACTTCCTGTTTGTGGAAGTGCGGCCGCCAGCATCCTCCCAGCTGCCCAAGCGGGACCCACCACCACCTCTGATGCATGGTGATAGCACCCGCCCCCGCGCTGAACGCTCAGGATCTCACAACCCTCTCACAGCCACCCTGGGAATTAGGCGCTTGTATTTCCGTCTTGTAGAAACTGAGGTCTGTAGAGTTCAGCCCCTGTCCAAGGCCACCCACCAGCATGACGTAAAGCTGGGAGTTTGCCAAGAGGACCTGGCTGGGGGGAAGGCACCCAGGCGCCGAGGTGAGAGCGTGCGGCCCCTTCGGAGGACAGCAGGTGGCTCGGGCAGTGGGAGCAGCAGGGTGTGCCACAGATGGTGGACAGGGAAGTGTCCTTAGAGTCAGATCTCACGTGTCTTAGAGTAAGTGGTGACAGTTACCAAACCACCTTCACTTCTGTCCCCTTTTGATCTGGCCCAGGTGCTGTTGAGCTAAGTGACCCAGAGAGGTGAGGGAGGAGCCCAAGTGTATTCAGCTGCTAGGAAGCAGAGCTGGTCCCCAGCCCTGTTGCCCTCCCCTGCCCCTCCCCCGGGGCTTCCCTGCCCCTTCTGGGGAACTGGAGTCAGGCTAAGTGCCCTTTCCCAGCAAGGGGGAGGCAGAAGGAGCAGTGGGAGGCAGGGCCTCTGGCCTCTTCTTTTGCGGGATCTCTCTCCAGGGTGCAGAGGCCGGAGCCTGTCACACCCAGCCCTTAATGCCTTGTGACCTCAGGCCTGTCCTTCCCTCCTCTGGGGCCCAGTCTCCCTGTCTGTAAGATAGCACTATCCAGATCTCTGCTCCTGGGTCACTTCCTCCAGGAAGCCTCCTTGTATCTGTATGTCCATCTGTATCCTATGCCCCAACTAAATGTGCTCAGAGCTCCAGGTACACATTCCCCCTCTCACCCCAGTCACTGCTGTGATGTTCTAACTACGGCGTGACTCTGTGCAACACGTTCCTGGGCCTGGGCCTGGGTCAGGGTTGGGGGCCTGCCCTATTTCAGCTATGTGTCTCTAAGCCTCAATTTTTTCCCCTCGATTTTCTGGTTTCAAAAGTGGGCATAGTAATGGGACCGACCTCATACTTCTGGAGTGAGGATCCAATCAGACAGCTCATGGATGAGTGCCGGGCATCAAATAAGCTGTCCGCAAACGTGAACTTCCTTGTGGGTTGAATTGTGCCCCTGCCCTCCCCCCAAGAGGTATGTTGAAGTCCTAAGTCCCTGGGACCTGCAAATGGGAACTTATTTGGAAAGAGGGTCTTTGCAGGTGTCATTAGGTTAAAATGAAGTCATAGTGGCTGAGGGGACACCTGACCCGGTGACAGGTGTCCTCATAAGAAGAGGGAAATCTGGCCGTGTGAACACAGAGGGGGAGGTTGAAACAAGGCATCGATGAGCACAGGGACATCAAGGATGGCCCACTGTCAGCAGCTAGGGGAGACACCGGGGACACCGAGGATGGCCCACTGTCAGCAGCTAGGGGAGAGGCAGGGCACAGAACCACTTTTGGCAACACCTTGATTTTGGACTTCCAGTCTCTAGAATGGCAAGAAAATACACTTCTGTTGTGCTCAGCCTCCCCGACCCTGTCTGCGTTAACCCGTCTCGGCAGCCAGAGGAATCTAACCCAGTGTTAGGGTACAGCAGCAATTGCCGACACAGGTCTGGGTACACAGTGGTCCTCCCTAAGCTCCGGCTGCCTTTGATCTCCTCGGGGCCACCCTCTGCCTCCACCCTCCCCTCCTCCCCCTCCTGGTGCCTGTGCCCACCCTCCTCTCAGGCCAGGCCAGTCTGGGCCGGGGTGGTGACCGGGGACCAGGGCTGGTGGCTAGAGCAGGTCCTGGCCCCGCGCCCAGAAGCACAGCCCCTCATTACCGGGCAGAATGTAACGCAATTTCACCCATGGACGGCGCTGAGAGCTGGGCCTTTGCTGGGGTAACGGACGGGCCGGCAGCTGCGCTTGGCGCCTCCCGCCACCCCCCAGCCCTTCGCGAGCCCCGCAAATCTCTGACGCACCCACGAAGCTGGCACGCAGCGCGCTGCACAGCTGACGCGCACAGATAACCCTCAGCAGAGCGCCCGGCTCGCCGCACCCCCCCCCCCCCCCCCTGGTCCTGAAGCAAACGCCGGGAGATGAATGGGTCTCTCTGTGGGCAGCGCCTCTCAGCTGGCCCCCGCTGCCGGCTGGGTGCCTCACCTCTGCCTGCCCAGCTCCCCTGTCCAGGGCTTTGTTCCCTCCTTCCCTTTGTTTCCTGTTTGCGATAAACATGATTCATGCCAGGGCGGCCGGGCCCCCTCACCCCGCCCGAGGCTGGCTGTATATCTCGGCCACGAGCTGCTGTGGCTGTAGCCGTCGGATGGCAGTGGGCACAGGTGGCGTGGGGCGGACGGGAAGCGGCCCCGTGGGGGCAGGCAGAGGTGATGTGGGCAGCCACCGGGCAGGGAGCAGAATGCCAGGCCTCTGGGAGGTGCCCCTGTGTACCAGGCGGCGGGGGGGGGGGGGCGGCACGCCTTTGGGATTAACCCTTTCCACCCCGACACAGCTGTAAATCGCTCAGCTCCTGGCTTCGTTCCAGGGGCTGCCGTAGCTAAGTATCACAAGCTGGGGGCGTAAGAAGCTGGGAATGTATGCTCTCACGGTTCCAGAAGCCGGAATTCCCATATTCGGGTGTCAGCTGGGCCATGCTCCATCTGAACGCTGGAGGGAACGGTCCTACCCTGCCCCCTCCAGCTTCTGCCGGTGACTGGCTCTCCGGGGCGCCCCTGGCTTCACTCAGCCTTCTTCCCTCACGTGTCTGTCTTCGCCTGGCATTCTCCTCCCCGTATCTCTCTCCTCTTCTTGCAAACACACCAGTCATGTTAGAGGAAGGGCCCACCCCACTCCAGTGTGACCTCATCTGAACTAACCACATCTGTGATGATCCCGTTTCCAATTAAAGTCACATTCACAGGTCCTGGGGGTTAAGACTTCAGCACAACCTAAGAGCTCCCAAGGCTTCCCGGGGGTCCGGCCCCTCCCTCTCTTACTCATCGCTCATCACTGCTTGTCACACACCTGAGAGCTGGCCAACCTGGGCCACTTGCAATTCCCTAGACGTGCCGCGCTTTCCCTTTCCTCTGGGCCTCTGTGTTCCTTCTGCCAGGATGCCTGACTTGTGTCTAACTGTCCACCTGTCCCCCATGATTGTCAGTCTTGGTGAATAACTCTTCTCCCATCAAAATTAAGCTTAGCCATAACATTTCCTGGGAGCCTTCACTGACCCTCTGCATCTGGGCTCCCTTAGAGCCCCGTGGTCGCCTGCATGGCAGCTCACAACCCACGGTGGGGGACAGAGAGGGCCCTTCCTCCGTCTGCCACTCCTCCTCAGCCTCTTAGCTCGCAGGCTTCAAGTCGGCAGGGTCTGCGTCTCAGCTCTGCATCCCCAGGGCACAGGTGCTGAATAAATAAATTATTGAATGAAGAATCGACCTGTATTTATTGAGCACTTACTGGGTCCTAAAGCCACTCACTGTCCTAAGCCCTTGACTTGAATGAATTCATTTCATCCCCACAATAATCCTATAAGGGAGGTACATTATCCCCATTTTTCAGATGAACAAACTGAGTCCAGAATGGTTAAGCAACTCGCCCAAGGTCTAGTGATTGATAAGTTACAGAGGTGGCCGTGCGAATCCAGCAGTCTGAACGGGGACCCTAGCGCTGCCTTGAAGGGCTGAGCCTCTGGGAGACGATCACGTACTTCGGGGTCCGAGGAGAGGCCCAGACCATCAGTGCTGCAGAAGCCAGGGCGCGCAGATGTGTCCTTGGACTAAGGGTGAGGCACTGTTCTTGCACCTAACCGGGCGGGGGTCCTTCATCCTCTCCCGAGACTGCGAGCTCCTTGCGCGCGGGCGAGGGCTGTGGTCCCCCCTGCAGCTCCCCTCCCAGATCTGACAGAGCCCACAGCAGGCAGAGCCCGGCATCTCCGGGCCTGGGGCTGAACCTGTGGGGTTTCTGTGTCCTCTGTCCCGGCAGAGCAGCCGTCCAGCGAGTCTCAGAGAGAAGCAGCTGAAAAGTGCGCCAACTCGCCACGGGAAGCAGGAGAGCTTGGTTTTGGGATTAGACCTATTGGTGCCTCTGTGCCAGTGCTGTGTGACCCCTGCCCAGTCATTTGAGCTCTCTGGGCCCTCATTTCCTCGTGTGTACAGCTGCGACAGACAAGGAGGGAGCATAGCAGGCAGCTGTAGGTAATCATCACGCCTCCCTACTTCTCCTCCACGGTGCTCCCCACCATCCTCCTTGGGGTGATGGACACAGCCTCCGTTTTCCTGGCATTCAACTCACATCCTTAAATTCTCACCATTTTTTCTTTAAAGAAATGAGGCAAAACACAGATAAACAGCCATTTTGGATCGTGCCTCCATAATCCAGGAACTCTCCTTCCGGTGCAACCTGTTCAGCAATTATTCTGCGACGCGGAGGGAGAGCATCATGGGTAACCGTAGCGCGCCAGTTCCCAGGGGGCAGGTGAGCGCCCGGCTTCTCCAGATTGGTCTTTTCTCCCCGGAAGTGTTAGCACGTCCCCAGTTTGGAAATACAATGCCCTGTCCCGGTGAGCCCCGGAGGAGGCGGGTCTCTGCCTGCCAAGGCAGCTGCTAGCAGGGAGTGGGGTGTGGGGCAGCCAAGTCAGGACCAACACTTCTGTTTACTGCCGTGAAAATGGCCAGTGGACATCCTCTGGGCGCTGCTATGCCCAGGGACCCACCAACTCGGAGGGGAGATGCTGTGTCTTCTCCTTGCTGCCCCACTGCGTCTCACCCATGGCTGAACACACAGTAGGTGCTCATACGTGTAGACTGAACGGGCCTTCCTCACTCCTTCTCCCTCTGAGTAGGGTTGAGCACGGTAGATGGAGCCACACAGGCAAGCTGAGGGAGGGAGTTTCTCCGGGTCCCTGGAACTCGGCTGCGTGTGGGAGCGTGCTGATAGTCCCGGCGCTGCCTTCCCTGCCTCTCTGGGGTCAATAATCTGACTGCAGTCACCGCCCCACTAACCTGCCCCTTGGTTCCCGGCTGGAGACGGCGGGTACGACATTGCCGCCTGTCCGCCTCCTTCTCTTCCTCCCTTCCACTTTCCCGGGAGGGTGTCAGGCCAAACAGGCTGTGCGGGACAACCTGGCAGCTCAGGGTTCTGCGCCTCTCAGCCCCGCACCTGGGCAGCAGTGGACTCTGAGTGCTGGAGGATTGGCAAGTGGGAAGTTGGCCGATATGCTGGTGGTGGGAGGTGCAAAAGGTACCATTAGCAGAACGTACTGGGTGGGGCCCCTGAGGACATCTTGCCCCTGACACTGGGAATCGGGGTGCCTCATTCAATCACATTTGTCTTGAGCATTTATCCCTAGCAAGCCCAGGGCTTAGTGTTAGGGATCCTGATGGGTCCCTGATCTCCAGGAGCCACAGCCCACCGGTGGGGAAGGCAGACTGTATTGGAGATGCATGATGGAGATGTAGGCAGGACACGTTCCCTTCCCTGGTCAAGTCCAGCTGTCCCCACCTGGAGGCACAGGGGACTTCATGGAGAAGGTGTCATTTGAGTTGGGCCTCAGTGGTACAATAGGATTAGGCCAGAGGAGACATCAGGGCGTGGAGGTGACCTGTACAAAGTATGGGGGTGTGGAAGGGCATGAAGGTGGGAACAGGTCCCCTGCCCCCTTGACACGTCTTTCTGGCCCATGCGGAAGCACCAGCTTCTCCATCTCTCAGAGTCTGAGGAGAAGGAGAGAAAAAGCACTGGGTGCCAGGGTCCAGGCTCGCACTTGCCACTAACACCGAGGAGGGCCCTCAGAGATCAGCCAGCACCTGGGATGGTAAAGAGACTTAAATTTCAGTGCCAACCCCAGCCGCCCCAGAGGACCGCACTGCCTGTGGGCATGGGAGGAGTGCTGAGAGAAGTCCGGGGTCTGTCCAGGCGCATTGGGGAGCAGTGCTGTGACAGATGGGCAGTGTGCTAGGGCACTCTATGGAGGGTAGCAGCCCCGCTCTGCTCCACCCCTCCCTCATCTATGCATATGGAAACTGAAGCCCAAAGCAGGAGGGTCCCCCACCCAAGGACACATAGAGCCAGGAAGAGATGTTAGAGCTCCTCTCCCAACCCTGAGCCTGCCCTAGAATCACCGGAAAGACTGCTAAAACATAGATTCTGGGCCCCATCGTCAGTCTCTGATTCAGATGTTTGCATCCCTAATAAGCTCCGGGGTGATGCTGTTTGGTCTGGGGACTTGGCTTTGAGAACCACTGTTCTACACCAACCTGCTGGGCTGGAAAATATGGATAATGCTGTTTCTGAAAGCTGGGGGCAAGCAGGCCCTCCTGAGCTACCAGGCTTGCAGCGAAGGGCCTATGAGTTCAAGTTTCAGGGCGTACTCTGTAAAGTTAAAGCCATGGTCCCCAGCCTCGGCTGCACATTAGGATCACCCCCTGGACACTAAAAAGTCCTGCTTGAAAGGGATGATAAGTATAATGCAAGGGAAGTGTTTGCTAGTGCTATGGTGGCGTCTGTTCTGCAATGTTAAAGTGTATCAAGTCATCACATTCACACCTTAAACATATACAATGTTACATGTCAATTATATCTCAATGGACTCCTGCAGCCCAGGCCACAGCCCAGTCCAATTAAATCAGACTCTCTGGAATAGATCCACGCACCAGGGTTTTCCAAACCTCCCTGGGTGATGCTAATATGCGGCCAGCCTTGGGAAACAGTGGAGAACCTCTTGGCATTGCAGACTCATATTCAGAAGGTGGGAAATGGGACAGAGAGTCTGCATTTTTAACAAATGCCTAGATATTGTATTTGCATAATGCAATAAATGCATCTGCATTTGCATAACGCAAAAATGCATCTGCATTTTTAACAAATTCCCGGGTATTGCCAATGCTGCTGGTCCGTGGACCACACTTTGACCATCAAGGTCCAGAGGAGAAAGAGAGCCTGGTGCTATCACCTCTGAGGCTGGTCCATCCTAGGGGTTCATTCTCGTATTTGCAAACCCTCCCTCCCCATTACCAGTGTCACCAGCAGGCCATCCTGGTTGCGTTGGTTCCATCCTCTCTGCAGCCCTGACTGGGGGGATCTGGGGACCATTCCAGAGCCCTGCAGGCCCCCAGCTGCTTTGTCAGGCGGGTGCCAAGCACACCATCCACCATTGCTTGCTTCTTTCAACTCCCTTCTAGTCTTTAGCAAACAGCGTCAGATATGATAGATTTTTTGTTTGCAAACCTAGCGTCCAGGCTGGAAATTGACATCTCCTTTCTCCTGATGTATCCTTTGCATCCTGCTGTCTTTTTGCCCATGATTGCTCCTTATCAGTTGCCCATAAGGCATTTCAGCCAATTCATGCATTGATTGAGTACCTACTGTGTGCTGAGGAGAAGACAATTTGCCCTATGCCCTTCAGCAAGTGTGTTACCCACCGCAACTGAGCAGTATGTGGGTCAGGACCTTGTTTTGGTCTCCTTAATGTCCCGAGAAATTAATACAGTGCCTGGCAAGTAGACTGTCCTCAGCGAATATTTGTTAAATGAGACTGCTGAATGAAAGGCATCAAGGACCCTCTGAGCCTTGGCTTCTTTGTCTGTAGAATGGGAATGCAGGGGCCCCTTTCACAGAAGTGCAGTGAGGCTTATCACTATTGGGGAAGTCTTCGGTTTTCAAGTGGAGAAACTGACGCCAATATATACAAGTAACAAGTCACCGGAGAAAGTTGAACTGGAACCCGAATTATTATACTCAGGAACCTCCATGCAGGGCAAGAGAGCCATTTGCCTTCTGAGGAAGCGTGGCCAGGACAGAAGTAAAGCTGGATCCAGGAGCTGTGGCCAGGTGGGAGGCCCTGTGGGCTGGAGGGGAACACAGCCAATGGCAGCCCGGGTCCTGGCAGAGAGAAGGGGGCCAGCAGCCAGTGCAGCCATTGGCACCTTTGAAGATTGTCCCAGCAGGTGGGGAAGCCAGAGCGAGGTGTGAGCTTCCATTCCCTTTCCTGAAATATCTGCTCAGAAAGGTCAGCCAGAAAGTGTAGGCACCGATGCCAAGATGGAGGTTGGCACGCTGGGCCAGGCGCCCGCCTCAGAGCAGTCCGGTCTGGGGCAGGCTTCTCTGCTCTCCCTCTGAGGCCACCTCTCCCCCTGAGCAGTACTGCTGTTTGCAGTAGCCTCTCCCAGCCATACGGCTTGCACTCTCCCAGGCCGGCTCAGACCCCATCTCTTCCCTGGATGAAAGGATAAGAGGCTGCTGTGTAGAAACACAATCACGAAGGGCCGTTGCCAAGACGAGGAAGCTGGGATCATGCATCTCATGGCATGCGGCTCACCCAGGCCAATCTATAGTCTAGTGCTTAGAACGGCAGGAGATCCTGGTATGGGACAGGTGCGCTGGCACCAGTGGGGGGCCATAAAGGCAACTCGGGTCCTCCCCTGCTCCACACCCGCAACTTGGAGCCCCTCCCCCTATTTCTTTCAGTCTGGCTTAGTCTCTAAGGACTTCGTCTCTGAGATTCAACACATTTATTATTCTTTTTTTCAAAGCTTTATTTATTTATTTTAGAGAAAGAGAGTGAGAGAGAGCACGAGCAGGGGGGACAAAGGAAGAGTGAGAGAGAACTCCAAGCGGACTCCACGCAGAGCATGGAGCCTGACACGGGGCTCAACCCCATGACACTGACACCGTGACCTGAGCTGAAGCCAAGAATCAGAGGCCCAACCAACTGCCCCACCCAGGCAGCTTACATATTGATTATCTTAAGCATCCTTGGCATTAGCTTCCCCAAATTCCATGATTATAGGATTCCATGATTATTTAATCAAGACTCCTTCAGTGACAGAAGACCTGTTCTACTTGATCTAATAGCTGAAAAGTCTTGAGGTAGGACTTCAGGCATAGCTTGATCCAGGAGCTTAAGTCGGGTCTTTGTTCTTCAGTTCATGGTGAGGTTGGCACCCTTTATTCTTGGAATCAATCTGGTACCATGATGGCTATTAAAAACACAGAATCTATAGCTTCTCTCCCGCAGGAAAAACAGAACCCCTTCCTGGCTTCTTCTCACTCCTCATGTCATGCCCAGAGAGCTGACAAAAGTCCAGTTCTGAATTCTCATTGACCTGCATTTGCCAGGGGTCTATTCCTGAATCAATCACAGTAGCCAAGGAGACAATGGGATGCTCTGATTGGCTCAGGCCTGGGTTACATGTGCATGCCTCTCACGAAATCTCATGGTCTAAATGAGAAATGGTTGTTCTCCATTGGAAATTGATGGGTGTGGGTGTGGGTTGCTATCAAAAAATGGTGAACTGATGAAAATAGATAAAAATTGCTAAAAATGTCCCCACACCAAGGTTCCGAAGCTGTGCAGATGAGTGGTCCTATGGGAACTTGACTCAGAACTTTGAGAGGTCCCTAAATCTCACCTTTCAGATTTGGGACTCTGGGTAGTGCTGGAAGATGGGGGTGAAGATAGATCTCCACTCTCCACCCTCCCAAAGTTAAACAAACTAAGTGCCACCTTCCTCTTCCTTTACCTTCAACTCTTGGTGCCTGAGTATTCTCTTCACATTTCTTTTCCATCACTGTTTTGCAATCATCATGGGTAAGTTTCAGATGGGAAAGGTGGAGCATCAGCTGAAAGCTCCATGGGTAGTAGCTGCAGGGAAGGAAGCTGAAGAGACCTGTCTAGTGGCTTGGGGGGCAGTCAGCGACCAATTTGAATCTGTAGGAGGCAAGGTGGAGACATAAACTGAATTATTGGTCTTAATTCTCCAGCCTCCCAGACGGGTATTTTTCATTTAAAGCCTTGCCATGGCTACAACGTGAACCGAGTCTCCTTCATCACCAGCTGACTTTGAGCTTGGCCAGAGAACTTGCTCTTGTCATTGGATGGAAGCAAATACAATGAGAGAAGAGCCTTGAGATGTGTTTAGGCAGTTGTGCTCGCATTCTTGCATTCCTACCACAGCCACAAGAGAGGCCTAATCAGGGTAGCTGCAGCCCCTTATGGGACACATGGAGTGGACATGAGCTGGACCACAGCCTGAAGCAGAGTTCTCCAGACAGGTTCTAGACCTGTGAGCAAAATACACGTATTAATGTTAAATGCTGCTGAAACTTTGAAGTGGTTTGTTACGCAGCATCGTTATGGCAATAGCTGACTAATAAAGGTAGCAGGGAGGGTTGGAGGGTCTGGGTGACAGACAGAGGGAGTGTGCATCAGCCCAGCTGTGCAACGGAGACTTTGGGGAACCCCACAGGATCAGAAGTCAGGGGCCCAGCTTCTATAGCTCCCCATTGAAGTGCCATGTGATCATGGGGAAGTAACGCCTGACCCCAACTTCTGGAGCAGGTGGTCCTGGAGCTCTAGGCTCAGTTGCTGCTTAGGGTCTGCCCTGAATGCCCCCAGCCCTTGCCTGGGAAGTGGCCCCCTCTGCAGAGTCTTCACATCCCCTCACACCTCGTGTGACCTCACACAACAGAATCTATATAGAAAACAAGTCAGACTGTGACAAATGCAGAAATAGACGTGTGAAATTGTTCCAGGAGCAAAGAAGAGAGAGAGCTGAGGACTCCGGGGGAAGAGTGGGTGTAGGGCTGGGGGGTGGCTCCATCATGGAAGGGATGAGTTGGGCCTTCAGGATGAGTAATGTTTCAACTGGTAGAAAAGAAAAAGAGCCTTTCGGGCAGATGGAGTGACGTGAGAAAGGCTGAGAGGCATGTCTGAGCCATCACGGGTTCTTGGGGTAGGAGTGGAGTTGAGGCTCCTGAGGTTGGGGAAGGGCTCCAGTGACAGGACTGGAGAGAGGCCATTGAGGAGGAAGGGCCTTGGGTGCCATACTGGGTCAGGGCTGTGTCCTGTGGGTGGTGGGGAGGGGGTAGCCGTGGAGCACTTGGATCCGCAGACCCTCCAACAGGGAGCAGAAGGAGTCCTGGGGGCTTCCTGGATGCCTGGAGCTCTCCCGGCTTCCCACAGCTCATGCCAGCCCTGGGGGATAGCAAGGCTGGATTCAGGGTCTCTGCAGGTTCCCATGTGGCCTGGGAGCCCCGCAGAGTGAGCAGGTTTGGGAATACGAGTAGCCAGGGAATCTGTCAGAGTTAAACAGGAGTCTCTTTGAAGTAAATGACTGAATGGGAACGACAAAAGGAAGCAAGAGGGTGGCAGGTGAGCTCATCTGGGTCACAGCATTGGGAGAGCTGGCTGAGCCTTGAAGCCCATTCTTCTCTTCCCTCCCAGACACGGAGCTGCAGTGTGAAACCCGGAAGCCTGGGAATCAGTCAGAACTGGGTTCAAATCCCGACTCTGCCATTTA
This sequence comes from Martes martes, assembly GCF_963455335.1. Lineage (NCBI taxonomy): Eukaryota > Metazoa > Chordata > Mammalia > Carnivora > Mustelidae > Martes > Martes martes. The sequence continues at coordinate 183,239,800 of NC_137891.1, read as the reverse complement.
CTAGTTATATGACCTTGGACCAGTGACTTAACCTCTACTGGTTGCTTCTTTTGTAAAACAAGGATGATAACATCCATTTTCTGAAATTGGTGCACAGATTAAATAACTGTGGGTGACATTTATACCAAGCACTTATCAAGGCTCAGCCCTGGTCTCGGTATTTTCCATGTTCCCCTAACTCCTCATTGCAGCTTTAGGAAGTAGGTGCTGCTATAAGCTCCTTTGACAGGACAGTGAGGCACAGAAAGGTTAGGTGACCTCCCCAAAGTCACACAGCCAGTATGTGGCAGAGCCAGGATTTGAACACAGACTGTCTGGCTCTAGAACGTAGGCTCGGTACCTGCACTATCTATATGAGATGATACGACCAATTCACATATCACACATGGGACACATACAAAAATGTTGGCTATGACCATGTTACCTAAAGCCACACAATCACCCAAAATAGGTGGAAGAGCAGTATCTGGGGAATGAGAACCAGCGGGACCACCTTGGGCTAGAGGAAGTATGTTTCTCTAATTCTCTTGACCCAGAATGAGATGGGTCATTCTGCGGACGGGGTACCAGACTCACTACATACACTATCTTATGGATCTTCACGCCCCCTCCTCGACATGAGTGTTGTCTCTGTTCTACGGGCAGTGTGACCACCACCATCTGGCCAGTGGCATAGCTACAAATGGACTCAAGACCCTGACCGCAGACCCCATGCCTCTAGCCACCTGCACCGCAGGCCTTCGTTACCCATGGACTGAAATGACCACAGTCACGGGGCGCCTGCGTGGCTCAGTCAGTATAGAAACCAACTCTTGATTTCAGCTCAGGTCATGGTCTCGAAGTCGTGGGATCAAGCTCCACGTTGGGCTCACATGCTGGGTCAGGATCCTGCTTGGGATTCTCTCTCTCCTTCTCCTTTTGCCCACCCCCTTTAAAAAAATTTTTAAAAGCTTTGAAATAACCATAATCGAAAAGTCCCCAGGGGATGAGGGAAGTCCTCTGCACTTGGCCTACTAATACGTGGTCCCACATGGGTGTGGTGGCCTGGTTACATTTTCCCGACTTAGCGAGCATGTTGAAGAGCTGACTCTGGGCTGCCCATTCATACTGTGGGAAGGGAAGGCTTAGAAGGTGCAGAGAACACAGCAATCCAGGGTGGGGGGATGGAATCAGCTTAGAGCTTTAAAGGAAAATCAAAAGACAAAAAGCACATCTACCAGGGGCGCCTGGGTGGCTCAGTGGGTTAAGCCTCCGCCTTCGGCTCAGGTCATGATCTCAGGGTCCTGGGATCAAGCCCCGCATCAGGCTCTCTGCTCTGCAGGGAGCCTGCTTCCTCTCTCCCTGCCTGCCTCTCTGCCTACTTGTGATCTCTGTCTGTCAAATAAATAAATAAAATCTTTAAAAAAAAAACCTACCACATCTACCAAACAATCCATCCAAGGCCAAAGAGAACAGATCACACCACCTCCGACTTTTGCCTCCGACCTTCTTGTCCCATGTGGGAGGAGGTGCTATGTCCCCCGCAGAACAAAGGGACAGGAAAGTGTGGGCCTTCCACCCTGACTTCTCTGAGCCCTACTCTCCTTATCTGTAAAAGAGAGATGATTAGTGTCCGAGGGCCCGTTGTGAAGATCGAAGAGGATAGTGCAGGAAAAATGCTTGGTACAGGGCCTGTCACACGGTAAATGCTCAGCAAACGTGGACTGTGGTCATTATCAAGGGAAGGAATAAGTGTAAAGGATGGAAGACGAGGAGTCTGGAGGAGTTTGGGGTGTGGGGGCAAAGAGAGGAAAGTAAACAAGGGGGAGGGGGAGGAGCAGTGGAAGGGCAGGGAGAGAGGAGGAGGAGGAGGGTAAGGGGACATGTCACCAGCCTGGCTCCCCAGGCACAACCAGCATGCAAGCCTGGCCCAGGCTGCTCCCCGACGTGGTCATTAAGACTGTTCACGTATTCCTCCTGCATCCTGCTGCCACATCTGCCAGATGTGGTCCTGGATGCCAGTGAGAACAGCTGTCCCCAGATGTACCCAGCTGCAAAATGAGGGCTCAGAGGTGTTGGGAAAGACACAGAGGCCTTGGAGGAATGGCCAAAGGAACAGTGCCGTCAGGAGGCAACCCCTGTCACCTGCCCTGGGTCTTCGTCTTCTCATAAATGAGAAGTTAGGAGTTGGCCTGGCATTTTGTGTCAGGTGACGGCTATCATGTAATGCGTCTACAGCCAGTCGCCTTGGCCCCTGCACCTTGTTCTGGAAGGGAAGAGTATGACCCTTCCCTTCTGGGTCCTGAGGACTATCTTACCATTTTGCAGGACGGCCCTTCTAGTCTCCATGGGAGAATGTTCTCAGACAAAGCAATTCCCAAATTGGAATGTGAGCTCTATCTTAGCATGTTGTCCTTGGTAGGCTGGGGAGAGGCAGTGACTTCCCTAAGGAAGTACAGGGAGATTAGCTTCATTGTGTTTTAGACCTAGGAAGGGGACTCTGAGAGTGGGCACCAAATAGGGACCCAGTTCACTGGGGAGCAGTAGAGTGAACAGATAAATGTGGTATCTCCAACATCAGGAAAATCTTGGTTCAAATCCTCTCCATCACTGACTCTTCTGTGACCTTAACCAATTCCCTCACCTCTCTGACCCTCAGTTTCTCCATCTGCAAAAATGGGAATAATAACTTGGTAAAGAATCTGGGCTATAGAATCAAACTGCCTAGAGCTGAGTCTTTACCTGCCGTGTGACCTGAAGCAACTTACTCTCTGAGCCTTAATCTTCTCACCTGGAAATGAGGGTGATAAAGGGCTCGCCTCCTGGGGTGGTTGTGAGTTTAGATGAAGTAACGCATATATGGGACCTGGCACTCAACAAACGGTAGCCATTAATTATTAATGACGCTGATGTTGTCAGAAGCACTCCTTCCTGCCTAAAAGGTAATTTAACTGCCTGAGCACTGATGGTCTCTCTACCAGCCCTTCATTCCAGCTCAGGGGCCCTGGCCACAGAGTTCTCTGGTGCAGAACATTCCCCACCCTGCTCACACTGGATGTGCTGGAATAAGAGCTAGCACTGGGGCAGCCCATCAGAGCCGCGCAGATCTCTGACTGGGAAAATGCCAGAAAAGCTCTTTCTTGTAGTCACTTCTGGGGCCCAGATGGGGCCTGGTGGTCAGGGTTAAAGCTGGCTTGGCTTCTGGCGCCAGTGGACCAGCCAGGCTGAAGCAAAGGGAGGCACTGCCAACTTGTGCCAGGAAGCCGAGGTCAGAGGGACAAAGGGTCAGGGTAGGGCGGCGTGGGAGTGGGGAGAGATGGGGCTGGAATTCCATGCTGAGTCATGAAAGAGCTCACACATAGGCAGGTGCACCAGGAGCCTTAGATATTCCTGGAGAGGGGCTGGGAGACGGGGCCTATACATGACCCTACTCTATAACACTTAGGCAATCCTGCTGGGCACTCAGAGACCCCCACCATGGGTAACTGAGTTATTATTAAACATCAGCGTCATTACACCATCTCTGAGGATCCAACTGAGTGGCTAAGTCCACGTCCCTCATCCTTTTGCCCTCACCTCAACCATGGCCCAGGGGGTTGGAGGCTGGCATCTGCCGCTGTTTGTGGTCCTGAAACACTCCACCAGTGAGAACTGTGCTGAGGACTTCTACCAGGCTCTCCCAAATAGTTCTGAACCAGGTGATGATCTTTATTCCCTGTCTTGATAAAAGGTAATTCGTTTCTTTTACTGATGCAGAACCAGCAGATTTGTGACTCTAGGCTTAACTATTTATGTAACTGGTTTCATGTTCTCTTGGCCGTTCTATTACTTTTACTGCTACTGCCATTCACCCCTGAAAAATTGGGGATTCTACACTCCCCATGGTCTCCTACCCACCTAAACTCATTCCTTCTGCTCACACTCTTCTAAAAAAATCAGTTAGAGGGGCTCTAGAGCTCACTAGATTTGTGCCTTCATTTGTCAGGTTGGAACAAAAGGCCAGACTGGAAAGGGCACCAGGACCACAGTGGAAGTTATGGCAAACCTGGGTTCAGCCACCAGACCTCTTAACTCCCCATCTACCTCATTCCCCATTGCCTCTCGCTTCTGCTCCCCTGCCAAGGGTCAGGGGGCCCACAGGTAGCATGGAGCCTCCTGCCAGGGCTCTATCCATATAGAACAAAATACCATTTATTTCCAGCTCACCCCATGCCACCCACTGTATTTCTATGTGCTTCTGCACAACATTTCCCTGAATCTCCCTCCATGAAGAGGTGTGACCACCAGCCCCAGTTTACAGATAAGGAAATGAGCTCAGCGTCATGAAGGGATTTTCCTAAAGCCACAAAGCTAGTATGTGATTGAACTGATTCGAACCAGAACTTTGGGTGTGTTTCTGATCTCTCCCTTGCCAGGACTAACAACAAGAGCCTCAGGAAATCTATTTAAACCTTCAACCTGGAGGTTGTACTCTCTCCTACACAGTGGGATAGACTTCGGCTAGTGCCACACAGTGGGCTAGATCTTTGGCAGGGGCTTGTTCCTTCCTGCCAGTGCTTTGACCCTGCTATGTGTAATGCCCCTTAGGGTCTAACCCTTGAATGACTTCCACTCTTGAAGACCTCAGAAAAACTTGGTCTTCTCCAGATACTGGGGTCAGAGCAAAGGCCCCTAGAAACATGGATGGGGAGCAGGGTGGTGTCGGGGGAGGATTATGCAGCAGAGTGAATACTGAAAAAGCTGTAATTGGTGTTTTTAATTTTTTCAGAGCCTTAGTGTCTGCAGGCCCAGGCACTGGGGCTAATTGTTGGAGGCAATTAATAACTTGGATTGTATTCACTCTGGCGCAGGCTGCCTGCTTTCTTGGAGGAGGCAGGCAAGGCTGGGAAAGGAGTGCTAGGTCTGGCTGCTTGCAGAATTCTGGAGGCAGAAGAGTGTTGCCATCTGTCCAGCCTCCCCCAGGTCCCGTGTTGTAGTGCCCCTATTGCAATCTGGCCCTATTACCTTTCTCCAGAACTTTCTCCCTTCTCTTGCATTATTGACCCCTCTATCCTGTGCTCCCCATAAACTCACACTCACCTCCTGACACAGAGCTCCAGGGAGAAGGAGGAAAGATGGTGCCTTGGTAGAAGCTCAAAACTGAACCCAGGGAGGCCTGGGTCCAACCCAACTCTTCCACTAACTTCCCATATCACCTTGAGTCAGAAATTGATTCACCATGAACTTGGGCAAGTTTCCTGAGCTCTTTTGCATCCATTATATCAAAGGAAGTGCAGTCAACCCTGAAAGTCATGGAAAGAGGGATTGATCATTCCACTTATCTCTACATATAACTATAACCACATATAACTATATATATAACTAATTATCAGACGGTTGCCTATAAATATGTGTTGCGCCTCAGCCGAGAAGATAATTGCAGGAATATTGTAGGCACAGATCATTATACTCCCATTTTGCCGCTGGGGAAACTGAGTCTCAGAGAAATGAAGTGACTTATCAAAGGTCGTAGAGTTAGTAAAAGACTTCTACATCCAGAACTCTTTCCAGCACACCCAAGTCCACTTGAATCTACTCAGTGGTTTCCTGGAGAAGTGAGACTAGTTGGGGCCAAGAGATCCAAAGTCAGTGTGTTAGCAGACTGGAGAGAGAATTACTTTTTAATGTAATTATTCCATTCCTTGATGCTGGAACAATGGAGCAACCGTCTTACCCTTCCATAGTTTTCAGGATAGACAATTCCAATCCTCCCCATGTACTCTTCCCTTGAGCTGCCCCACCGTCTCGTGAGAGACTTGGTTTGTACACAGCTCATCTCATCGGGGGTGGGGCGAAGAAATGAGAAAGGTTATGGTCACATCCAGCAACACCCCTCCAGACCATCTCTTGCTCAGCAAGCCATCCTCCTCCTCCTCATCATCACCATCACCACCTAACATTTATTTAGAGCTTGGTTTGTGCCATGCACTGTGCTAAATGCTATTGTACAGAGATTTATTCATTTAATAAACTCTTCATAACCACTAGTATGAGATAAGTACTTCTCCCAGCCCCATTTTATAGACAAAATAACTGAGCTCAGCAAGGTGAAATGACTTTCCCAAGGTCACACAACTGGTAAGGGGTGGAACAGAAGTATGGCTTTCCTGGGAGTGGTGGACTCAGAGGTTGGGCTCAGAGGTCCTGCTTCAGACACAGCTGGAGAGAAAATGAAAACAGAAATAAAGGGATGGGAATGAAGGACAAAGCAGCCCTTTATAGCTCAAACCCATTACAAAAGAAGCTTTTAAATTAGTCGTGAAGACAGAGTATAAGGGAAGCTGCTTATCGGCACCAAGAGGCATTTAAATCAGACCCAGGAAGAACTTCCAGCAGACAGCAATGGAACGGGGCAGGGGGGGTTGGGGGATGGGGGGTGGGGGCGTAGGGAGGTAGGGGGGGTATGGACGATGGGAGACGGAGAATCTTAGTCTCTGCCTCCTTTCTGTGGGACAGATGACTGAGGTAAAGGAGGCTTCAAGGAGGTGCCCTGAGGTTGGGCAGGGATCTCTGAGTCCAGCATCCCCAGTCCCCCATAAACACGCATCCTACAGGCAGAGTGGGGAGTGGAGGGAAGGAAGCCTGAGGATGAGGCCCCGTGAGGAGGCTTCTCATGACTTTCCATACCCGCGCCAGCTCCCGCTGCCACCACCAGTTCCATTTTATGGCAGGCATATTTCAAAGGCCCGGTTCCATTTGCATTTTTAAAACTCTGCTGATGGCCTGGGAAAATTGCATCCTTTCAGTGTTCTTGGGCACCACACTCCCTACCTCCTCCCCCACTCTGTGGGCCTCTGCCTCTGCATCCTCAGTACCCAGAAATCCCTGGACTAGGGCAGAGCAAGCCCATCCCCTACTGGAGATCATCTGGAGACCCCCAGAGGCAGGGAGGGCTTGGAGGAGGGTGTGGTTAAGGTGGCCACAGCTGTGGCTAGCTAGGTGGCATGAAGCTAGGACCCCCCCATCCGCTGAAAATAGTTTAGGGGAGCGGGGGCTGTGTCCCCAGGTGTGGGCTGGGGGTGGCACAGCACTTTGGGGGCTCCGCAGTGGCATTCCCTATGGATCTGTCAGACTGAGAGCTACAGTCCTGGAGGCTTGGAGAACTTTAAGGGGACTTCTGGAAGCAGCAACTCCAGGAACCAACCGGGAAGAGTAAGCCATTCACCCAGCAAAGAAAACCCTTTGCTCTCAGCTGGGCTTGGGAACACATGTTGTATCTCCCCGACTGCTCCCTTAAAAACCAATCTTTTCCCTGTTCTCCTTCCTCCCACCCTCTCCCATGGCTCCACATTTCCTGGCTTCCCTCTGGGATGTGGCAAGAGAGACTCGAAGTGTGCATGGTGGTGCCAGGTCTGTTCCTTTGTACTCCTATGTCAGATATGGCCGCTGATCTTGGGGGGCAGCAACACACATACCTCCCACTTCTCAGGAGAGGCCTCCTGTCTCTGTCCCCACTCCTCAAGCTCAGGGTGGCACCCTTTGAGTCAAGAACTGCTTCCAACCCTAAATGTTTTCAAGGCCAGATGAAGTCACTGGGAGTTTCCTAATAGGGTTGGCCAGCCCGGCAATGGCTCCCCTGAGGATCCTGAGCACATGGGGAGTGAGTGCTGGGGCAGGGACACTGGCTCAGGCCATTTGCTTCTGCATAGATGAGCTCTCAAGGCACCCAGGGTCATAAATACCAATGTGTCCGGTTGGCAGTGAGCCAGTGGGTACAGCTCCCAGGGACTGGGCACCACAGAGCAGGAATGACAGGTGAGCCACAGGGCAGGAGCTCCACTCGGCACCCCGGAGTTAGAGGTCCCCTCAACTCAGCTTTCCTCTTATAAAGAGAAGGGCTGGGGAAACCAGCATGGGTTGAGTACCTGTGTGTGAGTGTGGGGCTTAGTGTTTCATTTTAGAATTCTCTCCTGTTCTTATCCTTCCCAGAAGCTGGGAACTTGCTGCAGGCTGAGTGTGTTCCCCCATCTCTGTATTCCCTGCTCCTCTCTGCACACACTCTGAGGATGTATGATAATCTGGCTCACCCCTCACACAACAGTGGTGGTGGCCTCCCTTCTTCCTGGCTTCCGTGAGGAAAACCTCTGCATTCTGCAGCTGGGACCCTGTGGCTACCCCGCTATTGAGGCGACCCCCTCAGCTCTCCCCCGGTGACACTGATGTTCATGCCTTCTGAGCACTGATGGACAGAAATGGGCCAGGCACTGGCCTTTCCTACCCAGTCCCTTCTCCTTGTGGCCTTTTGGACGGGGGTGTCAGGCAGACCACGTGCTAAAGCTGGAGGGATGCCCGGTCCCAGGAGCTGGCATGGTTCTGGGCTCTGGTGCCAGGAAGGTGAATAAAGGAGGGAAGAGGGGATGGCGCCAGGAGCCCGGGTTTGGCAGCTCCCTCCGGAGAAGACCCGGGGATGCCCTCGAGTGTCCGGGCGGCTGGTGATCTGCCAGGGCTGTGCGGAAGGGGAGACAGGAGCGCAGGCCTGAGAGAGACCCGGGGACCTAGGAAACTTGGGGGCGGGGCGGGAGTCACGGCCTGGGCCGTTTGCAGAGGCGTGCATCGACCCCCAGGGGTCGCTACGCCTCTCGCAGCCCCGCCCGCCGGCACTGGGAGCCCGGTTGTACCACCGCGCGGCTCCCGCAGGGGGAGAGGCGGCCACCGCGGCGCCTGGCGGCGGACTCCAGAGACAGCAGTGAGCGGCGGACCGCAGACCCTCACCGGCCACTGACGCAAGGCCAGGCGGCACGGAGGCCGGAGGCGCCAGTGGCCTGGGGGCAGTGCAGCTCCAGAGCCTGCCCCGGACACCCCCACACCCCGTGGTAGCAGCCGGGACCCAAACAAAGGCGGGCGGCGAATAAAAGGCGGCGGCGGCGCTGAGTGCTCGGGTTGCGCGCTGGGGACCAGGATCGGCACCAGGCTGTGCGCGGTCTGTGCTCTCTGGAGTGGCGCGGGGAACCCCGGCCTCCTGCAGCCCCGAAGAGCTTCTCACTGAGACTTCCGCGAGGGGACAAGTCCTCCCGGCGGGGTGGCCGCAGCCCCCAGCCCCTCCCGTGCGCCTCCTTCCCGCGCCCGCGGCTCAGCCAGCTCAGCTTGGCCAGCCGAGGTGAGTGCGACGGCCGCTGGGCGCCATCCGGGTCGGGGCTGGGGGATGCATTGCTCCGAGGAAGGGGCAAGCCCTTCGCGCCGCCCCACCCCGGCCTGCGCTGGGCTGTGTGTGAAGTTCTCTAGCTCTCCAGCCAGCCCTGGGTGCAGGCCTTGGCGTCCCCGGGAAAGCCAGCTGGTGGTGGGCAGAGCCCGGAGCTTGCCCCCCGCGGCCGGGCCCCAGCTGCGCACCAACTCCTCCCGGGGCCGGAGCAGCTTCGGTCTGCATGGGTCAGTTTGACATCCACAGTTGGCGAGATTTCCGGTCTCCGGGGAGGCTTCCGACCTCCAGCCCCCTGCTCGTCCTCGCGGGTGGATGACTGATTCCGTAAAAGTTGAGTGTCGGTCTGGAAGCCGCGCGGGATCCGGATCTCGGCCAGGCTAGAGCAGAGGGAGGAAAAGGTTAATGACCTCCTCTCCATCCACTCCCCACCTTAGCGCACTTGTGCTTTCGGCCGGACATTTCCCGAGTCCTGGAAAGCAATTAACCTGGTTGCAGGTCCTGTCGGGCGCGCGGGAGCTCTGAGGCAGACTGGGCGGGCGGAGGAAGCCGAATGCGATAGGGTCCCCGGGCCCTGCGGAGAGGCGAGTGAGGGTGGAGGTGGGCTGAGCAGGGGGTCAGTGTGGCGCTGAAGCTTGGGGTAAGATTCCTGCTGCGAGTAGCGCGGAGTCCCGTGAGCCAACCCCGCCGCTGGGAGAGAACTTTTCCCAACTCCCCGGGGAGATCCGCAGCTGGGACTGGGAAGACGCCTCCAAGGAACACCTGGAGACTTCCTTTCCGAGGCCCCTGTCCGGTAGCCCCCCCTGAGGCTGGACGCAGGTGCCATCGCGTCCACGCCCCGGCTCAGCACCGCGGACAGCGCCGCGAGCCTGCCTTGGAGACGCACAACCCCCACGCACACGCCCACGGACCCAGGGTCCTCGCGCACACTCACACCGACCTACAGACCACCTGCAAACAATCCCCACACAGACTCACAGTCCACACATGCAAATATATATCCATTCACAGTCCACACGCAGAGGGGCGATCCATCCACTCACACGTGGGCAAACTCAGGTCTTCCCACAAACACTACCATCTGTGCGGCCTCCTCCAGGTCCCGCTGTCTCTGGACATCTTACTAAGCCCGACTGTAGAGCTCCTATCTGGGTGCTCACAGAGATACCCAGTGATTCACAGAGCTACTCAGGCTTCCCACACAACACACACACAACACACATACACACATACTTTCTTGGTGAGGGAAAGCAATCCCCACCCCCCACCCCCAACCCCCAATGCAGACCTGAGCAGGAAGCCAGGCATCTGCCAAACAGAAGGAGGAGGCTGTGGCCCACTGGAAGCTATGGGCAGAAACCTGGCCTTACAGAATCTGGATTTTAGGCTCAGAGTCCATTTTGCTCAGCTCACCACCCTCAGACCTGCTCCCCTTCCTCAGACCCTACTCCAGACAAATGTGTACCAGGGTACATGCCACTCTTTCTGCATCATTTTTTGCTTGCACTTTCTCTTTGTTTCCCTGCTCTGTTCTCCTCTCCTATGTATCTCTCTGTCCCTTCTCCCCACCCCCACCATCTTTCCCAGTTCCTCCTTCCCTGCTGCCTTCACTCTCCACCAACTTTCCTTAGCCTGGGTCTGACCCAGTCAGTCTTTGCTCCAATATGGACACAGCTGACCTTAGAGGGAGCTGACTCCATTCCCCAGGCAGATTCCATACCCCCAGCCCACTCTCTGTGAAAGTCTGACACCGCTCCCCTCCTTGCCCATGGCCTCAGCAGCTTCTGGCCCTTCCCTGGGAACATGTCTAGGGCCGGATGCCCCAGAGCCCCAACAGTCTCTCCAAGGGGCTCCGAGATCCCTCTGTTCTGGAATCACAGAGGGCTCCCATCCCATGGGGATTTTGAAGGATCTGGTACCCATGTTCTGGCTTGCCCTTTGATACCTCTTCTGCTATTGCCCTTAATATCCAAAACTGTTGGAAAAGGAAGAGTCCCAGTGTGATGAGGTGGAAAGAGCACTGGAGTGGGAGTAAGGAGACCTGCATTCTAGTCTCAGCTTGGCCACAATCTTCCGGTGTGTCTTTGGTCAAATTACTTCCCTTCCCTGAGCCTCACGCTTCCCACCTGTGCAAGAACAGGGCTGGCTGAAGTGAACCTCAAGGGTCCCTATTTAATCCTAATAATAGGGAACATTAACTCACTCTTGAGTGTGGGTGGGATTGAAAATCAGGGTTCTAACCTCAGAGGTTATAGTACCTTCCTCCCTGCTCAAGGCACACCCCACTGGTGAATTCATCCTGTCCCCTGAATGAGGGATGTTCAGATAACTTCCTTTATAGGAGCAGAGATGTCAAGTAATTTTCCTGAGGTCACATTGCTGAAGCACATTCTCTGTTGAGGCAGACATTGATTCTGCATGAACCACTAGTTCTCCTGGTGGATGCTTGGTGAATGGATGAATGAATGTATGAGTAGTAGAGTAGGAACTTCAGCTGGAATCTCCTGACCCTGAGAGCCTTAGAATTATGGTTTAACCCCTTTTCTCTAACAGTTTAAGCACACTTATCTTGTCTCTTCCTCTACCCTTCACTCGTCTGGTCATCCAAAGGCAGATGGAGTTGTCTGAGTTAAGATCCTTCCTCCCGGAGTTAAGGTCAACACCGGGGTGGTTGTAAATAACCACAGAGAAGACACTAGCTGCGAACACCATTAGAGGCCTGCCTGATGGGTAGGATCTTGGCAATGAGCCCCAAATCCCTAAGACCTGGACCAAGTCAGCTGTTCATGGGCAGCTGGCCAAGATCTGAGGCCAGGAGGGAAGATAGTCACTGCTGCCATTTGACTGAGTGGCCACTTCTTACAGCCCATGAGCTGAGTACTGCAAAATCGCCTTTACAGATGAGCACAGTGAGATGCTGATAGATGAGGTGGTTTCCCTAAGGGCAGTCTTCCAGGCCACTGTCAGTCATAAAAATAGGCACCCAAAAGTGGTGGTGGTGGTGGTGACAGCCGTGGTTGATAATAACATTATTGGTATTGATAATGATTAGCTTCTTTGGTTTCCACCTCCCCCTTTGAAATTGTTTCCCCACCTGAACCTCTTCTATTCCTCCTCCCACCCACATATGGAGATACCGAGGGCTGGACCAGTGAGGCAGGGGTGTCTGATTGTTGGTGGGTCCTAGCTGAGAGAAAGCTTGTCATTTTAAATCCTCTTCCCCCTGCCCACCCCACTCCCACCAGAGCATGTCTCCTGCCAGAGGAGCCGGGAGCAGTGTCAAAGTCTGTCAAAACGCCCCTCCGAGCTGGGTTCCAAATGCAAAGCCCAGGGAAAATAAATAAAGAGGGCAGTGTCGGCCTGAAATAGAAATATGCACCAACTCCCAAATATGCATGTTTTCTGAAAGTCGCATTTCACGGGCAGACGGTGTGGCTCACGCTCCAGCTGCTTGACAAAGGCCAGAGGCGTAGATGCTGCCAGGATAGCCCAGGGAAGGTGGCAGAGCCTCCCCAGTGAGCCAGCTCCCTGCCCGGCCACGGGGAGACCAGACGGCCACTCTTGCCTCTCACCAGCTGGAAGGCACATGGGAGGGAGGACTGCAATTCTGTGTGGGCATCAAAGCTCTTTGGAAATGGGCACCATTCAAGGGTAATGGCCTCAGGTCCTCTGGCTTCCAGTGGGAGCAGCAGGCTGGTAATAACAGTGCTGATCACGATGCTGCCATTTGTTGAGTACGTACTAAGCATCTACATGTACTGTTTCATCAACCTTATAACCACCTCGTGGAGTAGGGATCATTATTCCCATTTAATATACAGGAAAACCAAGGTTTGAGAAGTGAAGAGGCTTGCCCGAGGCCATACACTGAGGAGAGGCCAAGTGGGGGTGGGGGGGTTTATCAAATAAACCGGAAGTCCCCGTTTTGCCCAGTACTCCGCATTGTTTCTGGCATTCATCCATCCATTCATTCATTGAATGAACAGTTTTTGTTGAGAAACCATTTACATGATGATTTTCAAAAGAATGTGAATTCCTCTGCTGGCCCCACCAAGGGTGAAGGGTGAAAGCCAGGGCTGTGTCCCGAGTTCAGCTCTGGCCATCTCTCAGGGACCGGGGGTGAGAACCTGTGGTTTCTGGGCTAGGGCTAGGAGTGAGGACTTTGCCTCAGTGTCTTGGACTCTGTCCCCAACCACGGGAGCCCAAACCTGTCTGCCTGTGGATGGGCTCAGGTGGGAGCCTCCCATAAAGCTTGAATTAGGAAAAATGGTTTAACTCTGTGAGACGTCAGGGCTTTAAGAGGCCTCTGCAGATGGGGAAGTGACTTCAGAGAGGGTGAGCTGCCCAGCATCATGCAGCAACACATTGGCCGCAGAACCTGAATGCCAGGGAGCCAGGCTGGTGTGTGTGTGGGAAGCATCCAGGTGACCCCAGGGAAGGAGCTGAGCCGATGCAGGTGGTCATTGTAATACTTCCTTTCCAAGCACAGGGGTGAAATGCAGCTGGCTTTCGCTACATGTCACACCAAGTCCTCTCCTCTGCACAGGGCACCCCCACCTCGAGCCTGACCCTGCTCACATGCCCAGGTCCCCAAGTCTGCATGATCATAACAATACAGAATATTTGTCATGTGCCAGACACTGTGCTAAGTGCTTTACACGCATTCATTGATGGAATCCCCACAACAACCCAGAGGTAGGTGTTTTTACTCCACTTCACAGCTGAAGGGACGGAGGCTAGAGAGGTTGACTCACTCGCCCAAGGTCACACAGCTAACCAGGAGGTAGGTGGAGCCCACAGAGCCCCCGCATTGGCAAGTTTATTCTGTGGGTAGGAAGGGGGAGAATCTGGAACCAAAGCCAAAGGGAAGGAGAAGCTGATGGGCAGCAGCAAGCTATTTATACTATACCTCTAGGTCTTGTCACGCTTGCTGGCATTTGTGCCAGGAAGAACTGTGTCTCTGCCAAAACCTGGAAGGAAGAAGTGTGGCTTAGGGTCCCGGGACCATTCCCTGGGGGACTTTACCGAAGTGTCGGGTCTAGGTATGTTTCTCCCTGAACTCAGGGGGAAACCCACTGGGCAGGCGGAACCCCTAGAGCGTGCCCTTGATTCTAGCATCCTGTTTCCTTCCTTTGTTCCTCCCTCTGAGGGAACCAGACTGGGAACCTGGAAAATTCAGAAAAAGCCATCACGTGGCAGATCTAGGGTCTTGCTTTATGCAGTGAACGTGACCGCTGGAAAAGAGGTGGCGGGGACAATGAGAAGGAGCGGCTTGGATTCTGATGCCAGCAGGTGCCATCTAGGACTCTTATAGGGGTGCTCCTTGAACCAGGGAGTGATGTCCTGGGAGACAGTGTCCAGAGGCTTAAACCTCCTTTACCAGAAAAAGTCTTCTCCTTAGTCTCCCATCCCACACGTGTCTGCCCAGGCAGCCCCACTGTGTGCCAGACACTGGGCGTAGAAGTGGAAAAGCCTGTCTCTGTCCTTGTAGGGCTCACCAGAGCCTCCCATCCCCACCCAGCATCTCCTACTTGGAGCAGAGGTGATGGATGAAAACGATGGCTCCTCTAGGTCCCCTGCCAGAAGTAGAAGAGGGACCCAGGTGTCCTCTGGGGCTCAGAGGACATGATCCAATCAAGCAGTCATTCCAGGGTCAGGAGAAAAGCTTCCCAGGGGCAGTGCCTGCAGCATGCTTGGGTGACCTTCCCGGCTTGATGTCTTGGTGGGAGGTGGGGTGTGGTAGGGAAGGCTCATCCCCGCCCAGCCATCTGCCCAGGCACCCAACGCATATCCTGGCACCTGGACAGTGTGTCCTTTGCCAAACCTTCTCAATAGGGGAGACATTACTCCTAGCTGGACGTCTCTCCTATCACGGACGAGAATGTGGGGATCTTCTTGTCTCTGGGAAAGGCAGCTTAGACGGGGCTGAGTTGGGCAAAGGGTTTGGTGAACTGGTGTTCCTGGGATGTTTGCGGAGGGGCATGTGTCCCTCTCCCCCATTTTGGCCTTTGGACTCTCTGGAGGATTTCGCATGTTCTTGGCTGGGAATGCTCTGCAAGGTAATGCCTCCGATGATGACGATGATGCTAAGAACAGCCAACATATTTGCAGTGTTTCTACCTGCTAGGCACTGGCTTAGAGCTTATAGGTGTTACAACTCCATCTTCATACCTGCCTAGGAGGACATCACTATTATTCCACTTTGAGGATCAGCAACGTGAAACGCAGAGAGACGAAGCAGCTTGCCGGTGAGCATTGGAACGTGAGCAGGCTGGACTCAGGTGTCGTAAGAGCAGCCACCATATGACGACCGAAGCTTTGGCCTTTGTATTAACTTGATTTGGGTCTCTTAAGATTGGACCCTTCGGTAATCTGAGCAATTTGCAGGTACGGGGCTGTGTCCTAGTTGACAGGGCAACGTGGGTAGACCATTTGCTTCTTGACAGCCAAGCAGCCACACAGATCATGCTTCAGATGTCCAGATGTGTGCAACATCTGGCAGACTGGCAGGCCTTGTCTGGCTTTCCTCCAGATGTTTCCCCCTTTTCATTCCATGTAGACACAGCTGGGACTTGGATCCCTCTGGACATGACCGCATGTATGAAATCCCTGGTTGAAAAGTATCTGCTGGCTTTAAAGCATCATCCTGTGACTTCCTGAAGGCTGGATGTTGGTTTCGGTTCCTCTCCGCCCTCCAGGACTGAGACACATTAGGGTAAGCTAGAGAGAAGTCAGGCTTTGGAACAGTGTCAGTGATCAGAGGAGGAGACCCCGCCTTCCCTTCCTCCAGCAGAGAAGCTGGAGAAGCATTGTGGGAAGGAGGTGCCGCGTGCTCCTCGTAAGGGTTCCTGACTTTCTGACCCAGTCTTCCAGAGGCTTTGAGCAGATGGTTCCAGAGCAACAGAGCCAGGAATTTGTGATGAACAGGGATGTGTCAGCCAAGAGGCATTCTTGGGCATGAATGAGCCTTAGAACAGATCTGGGGTGGGAAGGTTTGGAGAGACTTCTGGGGAAAAGGAGTTCAAGTAAAGACGATTTAACAGCAAGTCTTTATCTTATAGAGCGAGCCCCAATGAGTGAATGAAGGAAGACAGCGAATGAATGAATTAGGGAATGAGCGAATGAATGGGAAGTGGGCTTTGACAGCCAGGCCCTGGATTTGACAGAGCCTGACCCCAAGTACTGACAAAGAGAAGGGACCTGTTCTGGTCCCCGGAGCACCCGTCAGCACAGGATCAGGGAGATTGAGCCTGCATCCTTGAACCTTCTCCTCTCACTGCTACCTGCCCCCCCCCATTCTGCTGGACCCTCTGGTCACAGGGCCCCTCTAGCTCTGGTCATGGCACGGATTGGAGCCAGGTTGCTGCAAAGCTGATAGAGGTGACAGTCCCAGCACCCTGAGAAATCTGTGATGCTCTTCACCTTCCTAGCTGCTCCCTGAGCCCGAAGCCACCCCATTTTCTCTCTTGTCCCACTTCTGTGTCCTGGCCCTTTGTGGACTCCAAATGACAACTGGGTGGGTATCTGAAAGCTCCTTGAGTCCAGCTCTCCCGTTTGACAAAGGGCAAACTGAACACCCAGGAAGGAAGACTAGCCTGAGATCCCAAGCAGATAGGAGACAGAGCCCTGTGATTGGGATAGGATTGGGGGAGAGTTCCCACTGACTCGGGATAACACTGCACCATTGAGCAGGGTAGGGGTGGGGCAGAGAGGGACTGAGATTCTTGAGCCCAGGTAGCTTCACTGGGGTCTCTCCTGGCCTCTGGGGCTGGGAGCAGCTGTTAGTTCCCGGGGGCCTGAATCTCCCAAGCATTTTATGGGAAAAGCAACAGAGTTGAGGAGGGAGGATACTTGGAGATCTGCTCTCCATCTCCAGCCCTCTGCTCTGACTGCTCAGCTCCAACCCTCGATTCCTGTCTCCGTAGGTAGCCGCACCTTCACGGAGTGTGGGCTGAGGCTAAGAGCCAGTGTCAGACTCCCCACCCTGTCAGGGGCCTCTGTGTTGGCCTCATGTTTGCAGGGGTACAAGGTACTCCTCCTAGACTGACCCCTCGGCCCCCACTATAGGCAACCGAGCTGCCCATCGTCAGGGTAGCCAGGAAGCCCTTCCCCGGAGCCACTGACTTGTGCGAGCACTGGAGTTGCATTTCCACCCAGACCGCCAAGTTGATGAACTTGCTTGTGGGTCCCTGATGCTTTCCTCCTCCCTTTCCTGGGGCCAGAGCTGAGCCTAGACTGCGGCCAGAAAATTCTGGGGGCAGACACTGAGAGAGAGAGACAAGAAGAGAGCAAGAAGGAGCTCATAGGTGTGCACGCCAGTGGGGACCAGGAGGACTGAGTTTTCAAACATGTGAGACTCAAATAAAATCGACTATAGTGAGAAGAGTATCAGGCTTATCAGAAATCTGCTTCAAATAAATCCCTTTACTTCTTTTAGCCTTCTTTTTCTTGTTTGCAAATTAGAAATGATTCCTAAGACTTGGAAACCCCTGTGAAAATGATCTACAAGCTGTAAGTTGCTGCATAGACACAAGACCATTCGGTCCCCCAGGATGGGAGGGGAAGGGGCCGGGAGAGTGGTGGCTCTGGCCTGGAGACACAAGGAGGCTCTAGCATCTCCGTGCTGAGCTTCTCTCACCCAGTGCTGGCCCCCTTGTCCCTCTGCAAGCCCCAAGCTCTGGCAGCAGGGGCTGGGGGAGCCCTGAGGGTTCAGAAGGGACATTTGCCCTGAGGTTTCACCCTTCCCACGCCCCACCCCCACCCCGGCCTGGGCAGTCAGGCTGTGGTCCAGCCTTCTTAGAGCTCCATCCCAGGCCACTTGTTGTGGCCTCTCTGTGGATCTGAGCACTTTGCATTATGTGCTTTGTATCTTTTAGCTTCCCGTTTACTCCCAAGCTTGTCTTTTGTGGTGAGGGGCTGAGAAGGGTCTTGCAATATTCCTGGACCCACAGATGTGGTCTGGGTGTGCTGGGGGGAGGGGAGGGATAGAGTCTCCAAAGTCACCCTGGAGCTAAGAACTGACAGGTGGCCACCTGCTGTGTCCCAGCAAAGCTGATGGCACTCCGCTTAGCTGGTGTCACAGCAGGACCCTCCCTGCATGTCCCCAGGCCCCCAGTTGTACAACAGCTTCTGAATGGGATGAAAGGGAGCCCTCTCCCTAGCCTTTGTCTCTGTGTCTTACAGCAGAGGCTGAGAATCCAAAGAGGGAGGGTTTGAGAGCATCTCTCCCCAGATGGGGGACCACTGTTCAGGGGTTGTAAACAAATTGCTCTCAGTCACACAGCTAGTGGCAGGGGGCATCCCTAATCCCAGCCCCTGGGGCTGCATTTGCTGCCCCAGATGGGCGATCCTTGCTTCTGCCTCCTTCCTTGTCCCTGAGCTTTGAGCTGCCAGCCAGAGATGGTAGAGGGATTGTTTTACATATTTGTTAATCAGGTCTCAGAGAGAGAGAGAGAAGGACCCCAAGCTCATCATCTACGAAGGAATCCAATTTGGCTTTTATGGCCATGGTTATTGGTCGTATTTTGTGGGGATCTTTTTATTATTATTTTTTTATTAACCTAGCGGTCCGGGGGTTGGGTTGCTGACTGGCTCCGGGGCCCGGTGGGTCCTCCGGGCTCACATTGAAGTCCAGACAATGGCCAGGGACAGGGGGTGGGGAAGAGATGGTGGGAGAGGGACACGTTGCCTAAAGCATAGAGTGAGGGTTTTTAGGAACCTTCCGACCCTTTAGACAAGGGGGCACCCAGGGGCCTGGCTGTATTTTATGGGCTCTGTGTTACTCATTTTATTAAGCTTTCATTGCCTTTTCTTCAGAGATGCCAAGGCTTCTTGGCGGGCTCCAGGAGCCAGGACTGATGGGTCTGGGCCGTGAGGCCTGAACTCTTAGGCGGCAAGAGGTGGGGGGGGAAAGGGGGGAGGCAGGCAAAAGTGGGTCAGTCTGGGTATAACACCCCCTAGCAGTAGAACACAGAGGCTAAAATGATGGGGCTCTGACATTGGCCTGCAGAGGCCCAGACCGCAGCCACCCCCTACCCGTGTACCCTGCCTCCTAGAGCCGCGGCTGGATCAGAGATGACATGAATAAGTCAAGTGACCAGCGCTGGGCACATGGCAGTGCTTGGTGGAATCAGAGCTCCCTGCCCAAGCCCCTCGCACAGCTCCTGCCAGACAGGAAGCCCCTTGGCCTTCTATTTCCTTTCACTGCTCGTTGAAGAGCTGGTTGGCAGATCTGGGCAGCCTGTTTGGGTCCCTCTCTCTGGACATAGAATCCTGTTCCTGGCCCAGAGGCTGTCATTTCTTCCTTCCCCACGGCTGGAGGAAGAGGCGCTTGGAGGAGTAAGCCCTGGCCAGAGACCCAGGAGCCTGAGTCCATCCTCAGGACCAGGGGTGTGGCAAGCCTGCAGAGAGGCAATCGTGAGGCCTGGGCCGGGGAAACGCCAATGGTTAGACCACCTGCTTGAAGAAGTCCTCTCAAAGAAGGATCCTGGACCTCCTGTAGCAGAATCACCCAGGGAGGTGGTATGACTACAAGTTCCTGGGCCTCATCCCCAACTTCCCACTCCCCTACTCCCCCTACCCCCGGTCCCCAGAGAGTCTGATTGACTGGACCTGGTGTCTGGCCTAGACATTTGCATTTGAACAGGTGTACCTGGTGCCTGACCCATGTTAAAGTCTGAGGGTTAAGGTGGTAGAGGATAAGAGTTGGCTCTGGCCAACTTCCCTTGCTCATGAACAGGGGCCGGATTTGGGGCTCTCCCCATCTCTGAAGCTCATCACGATCATACTAGCAGCAGTGACTCAGCGAGCAGGGTGTCACCATTGCCACTGTACAGATGAAGAAACTGAGACCCCAGGCCCCCAGCGGGTGGCAGAGGTTTGAACCCAGGTTTATCCGACTGCAAAGTCCATGCTTAGTTCCCCACCGCCACCCCCCAGAATCAGGCCCCGGTGCTCTCAGTACCCCATAATCTTCTTAGTGATGGGGGGATGAGTTCAGTCCCCCTGAGCCCACTAGGGAGAACACAGAATGGGAGAGGGGTGCGGTGCTCTCGTAACCATCAATATTGGATTCCTCTGGTGCTGGCTGGGACGTTTCCCCGGGTGATATATTGACCAGAGCAAAGCTTGTTTGCCGGATATATATTGAGCTGTTGGGCTTACGAGTCAGTGCCCAGTTTCCTCACCAGCTGTCAACCCGGGGAGACCAGCTGTCCTTCACGAGCCCCATCGCCGCAGCCCGCCCTGCTCTGGGAAATGAGAGGCTAGACAGGCTCACCGCAGAGCCCCTGCTGGCTCCCTCTCCCACCCCTCCTGACTCCCGATAAATAAGCCCAGGTTTTCTTTGTGGGACGTGGCCATGTGCATCCCTCTGAACTTCCTGCCCTCTGCTGGCACATTTAGTTAATGAGGCTGGTGTTTCTTGGGCGCAGGAGACCCAAGGGTGTAGTGCAGGGGCTTGCTTCAGCAACAGCCGCAAAGCCAGGTTTCTCCCACGCCGGGGGCAGGGAGGATAGGGGTGGGGGGTTTCGGGTCCTCTTGCTGAGGCTCAGACACACCCTGAGAGCCACCTGGCCACGCCCCTCTGTCTACGGATTTGGAGGCCATTCCCTGGCTCTTTAGCCATTTTCATTTGAGACGCTGGGTAAGACTTGGGGCTTTTTGAGAGCAGACTCTAGGAGACACCTAAGATCTAGCTGCTGAGCTGGGGCTCCCTGCATGGCCCCCACTTTCCCTCTAGGGAAATTGTATTAGAAAGAAACAGAACCAATATGATGTGGATGGATGGATGGATAGATTAGAGATAAGATAGATAGATAGATAGATAGATAGATATAGATAAAATAATTGGCTCAGGTACGTATGGAGACTAAGAGGTCCCACGGTCTGCAAGGGGCCACCTGAAGACCCAGGAGAGCCAATGGTGTAAATTCCTGCCCGAAATCCAGCAGGCTTGAAACCCGGAAGAGCCGATGTTTTAGGCAGAGTTTGAGGGCTGGAAAAGACCAAAGCCCCAGCTCCAGCAGCCAGCAGAAGTGCCCTCTCACTCAGCCTTTTTATTCTCTTCAGGTCTGACTGGATGAAGCCGGCATTGGGGAGGGTCTTTTACTTTACTCAGTCTCCACAGCCACACACTGGTCCCACGTCTGGGCGTCCCATGGCCCAGCCACAGAAAATTAACCACCAACCCATGTTCCCACCGAAGGGAAGACCAGGTTTCTGAGACTGGTGGGGACTTTCTTTAAGTCATGCCTTGAGCTGTCATGTACCGGAAACAGAACTGATGACACCTGAGTGATTTGGGGTCTTGTGGGGCCGGTGTAGGCTTGCTAAAGAGCTCTAGGTTTCCTCCATGGGTATTGACATCTCAGCTCTCAAGGAACTTAAGGGCTACCTGGAACGGAGAAAAGATCATGGGCTTCAGAATCCAAAGACTTGAGGTTCAAAGGAGAAAAAGATCATGGGCGTCAGAATCTGAAGATCTGAGGTTCAAACTCGAGTTTCACCCCTTATTTGCTGTGTGACCGCAAGGGAGTCACTTAACCTCTCTGTTTACCGGCTGTCATATGGGGACACTTGTAATGCCTCCCTTGCAAGGCTGATGTGAGTACCAGAGAGAGTGGATAGAGCACCTGCTCTTGGTAGACAAGCAGTGGATTATCAGACTATGATTATCTTCATGGGTGGCAGTTCCCGCATTGAGCACCTTGGGCTCTTGACTTCACCCCATCTGTGTGATACGGCCCCAATTTCACCACCTTATCTCTAATACTCCTACAGTCTCCTGGCCTGAGATGGAGTGCCCCAGTCTTGGAGAAAGGCTTGGGATTCGGGATGGCTGGCACAGAGCTGGGGTCTCTGGCAGGGGGTGGGGGCAGCAGATTCTCAAAAGATAGGGCATGAGGACTTAGGACATGGCTGCCCAGGAGGGACCTCCCTTCTCTCATCCTCCCTTCTCTGCCTCAGATGAGCTGAATTCGCAAAAGGACCAGACCCAGAATCAGGAAGCAGAGAAGGACACAATGTCCCCGCTCCAGCATCAGGGGAAAATGGAGCTGTTCAGCACAAACTATCTCATTTTGAACTTGCGCCCAAATTGCTCAGCCGAAGGGTAGGAGAATCAAAGGCCCCAAGATGTTTCCAAGGACCAGTGCTGCTGCATGCACCAGAGAGGCAAAACACCCCGAGACAGGAAGAAAAAGCTGATTAGCTCCTAATTGCCGTTAAATTATATATACATATACGTGTTTTAAGTCAAATCTGCATGTCTAATGTGATCTTTTTTATTACATTTTAATAGTCTGGCTGGGATAAGGGAATGAAGAAGGAAGGTTTCTGTCACCCGTCTCGGGGAGGAGGGAAGTTATAATCAGGGTTGCAGGCAGCCTCTGGCGTGGAGTTTCATCCCTGGGAGCCGCTCTACAGGAGAGCAAGGAGGAGGCTGGGGGTGTCTTTGAGGCAACACTGCCTCCCATCAAAGCCCCATTCTGTCCAGGTGGGGGAGTCCATCTGGCTTGGGACTTGAAGAATGTTTCTTTCCCTAGACCTTAAAAATAGCTTCCCCATTTGGCTCTTTGGGTGCACATGCCTGGTTGTTCCCGGGGACTGCCAACCCCCCTTCCCCCGAATCTGACGATGGGGCAGACTGAGCACTCCAAGCCAAGAGTCCCTCTGCTACTGAAATAAGACCTTGGGTAAGTCCCTTCTCTTCACCGGGTCTCAGTTTCCCTAGCTGGAGGATGAAGGAGTTGGACTGGCTGTGCTCTGACATCCCTTCTGGGGCCAGGGAGCTATGATCTACTCCCTGTTCATTTTCAAGACCTTTCTGTTCATCTCAGGGGAGCAGGAAATTTCCATACTCACTCACTTATCGGGCACTGGCCAGTTCCTTCTGCTGTCTAACCAGGGTCTCTCCTGCTGCAACTCAGTCACCCCTCCTCATTTTCTCTCCTTGGTGGACAGAACCCTCCTCCCAGGCTGATTATAGTAACTCCTCAAAGAGTTGAAGGCTGTTACCAAAATCTCTTCCATACACACACACACACACACACACACACACACACATTCTATTTTTAAATAACAGTGATTCCTCACTCTGAAAGTAAGGCTGCACCTGATCACTGCAGAAAAATTGGAAATAGACAAGTATAAAAAAGAAAATAAAAATCACCCATAATCCTCCCAGACTGAGATAACCACTATAAATTTTTTTTTAATGCATCTACACGTGGAACTTTTTTTCTGTTATAAAATTAAGGTTATACTTCAAATGTGGCTTTGGGTTGCCCCACACTTGGCCCTTAAAACTGGGCCAGCTTCTTCCTCCCCAGGCCCCGGGGGTCTGCCATTCCTCGCAGGCAGCTGCCCCTCTCGCTTCTCCCAAGAGGAGGGAGAGCTTGTTCTGTGGATGTGTGCCCCCCTTGGCTCATGGGCTCCTGGGAGGCCCAGAGTTTAATTCTGGCCACCTCTGTGAGTAAGCGTGTTGTGTGTGTGTGTGTGTGTGTGTGTGTGTGTGTGTGTGTGTGTGTGTGATGGAGAGCGCGGGAGAGAGAGGACTTTAGTTAGTAAGCAGAAGCACCCCCCAAGAGCCAACCCTAATGGGAGGCCATAAAGGCACGATGGCAGTCAGCTCATGACGGGCGCTGCGGAGCTGTCCTTAGCTCCTTGCCATGGAGCAGCTGGAGCTTCTTGCTAAGCTAATCAATTCCCATGATTTGATAAAGGAAAATAAGTATGCAGTTTGCTGCCCGCCCTGTAGAGGGGCCCAGGGAGGTGGTTGCCCACTGAGGCATTACTGTCAACCCTCCCACCTGCCAGCGGGGCCTCCCTGGGCTTGGGGGAGGGGTGTCTCTCAGATCTCGTGCACCCTCCCCCCGCCTTTGGCCTACGGACGGAGACCTCTCAGCAATTTGTAGGGATGTCACACTTAGCAGGACCTGGATCTTCACCATCCCAGGACCAGAAGGGCGAGACAGGGCCCCAAGAAGGGAGGGACATGCCCAGGGCCACACAGAAAGTTGGTGGCTGAGCCAGGTCTGAAGCCGGTGTGGCCCGACCACCAATCTGGTGTCATTTCCTACATGACAGCTTTTCCTTTCAGGGGTGGACTGAGAAGGTGGGCATGTGGGGGGGGGGGAAGGGGTCGCCATAGACAACTCATCGAGTCTAATTCTTGCTTGTCTGTTTCATCCTCCTCAAGATCCTTCCCCCCCTCCCACAAGGAAGAAGTCACCACACTCTCAGCCATGTGTTTGTGTTGTTGAGTGACTATCCTCTGTGCAGGGGGAGGTCCTATCTAATATCCAACTCAGATTCTCCAGAGATTCCGTTGCCTTCTTTCATCCAACAGTATCTACTAAGCACTGATCACCACCCCCCTGCCCCCCAACCAAGTATTTTAGGCCACATGGAACCCAGCAGGGAACATAACAGCCAAGTCCCTGCTCTCTTGGAGTTCATGTCCACCCGGCTGTGGTGCTCTCACTGGGAGGCAGAATGGCTGTGCCCAATTTTCTGGTCATTTAAATCCAGCAAATGTTGTCTGCAGGGCATGGAGTCACACGCAGGGGACAGGGCTCCGTTGCAATGGTCCCAGTTGGTATGTCAGCAGTCATCTCCAAGCTTAGGGATGTATGACAGCCAGTGCATTATGCTCATGGACCCTGTGGGTCAGGACAGGGCACAGGAGAGGGTGGCTTAGCTCTCCTCTACGGTACCTGGTCTCCGCTGGGAAGACTTGAAGGCTTGGGTCACTCCTTGACCGGAGGCGTTTTACCCGTGTGTCCGGTGGTTGATGCTGTTAGCAGGAGCTCCTGCTTGTCTCTCCTCCTGGGCAGTGGCAACTGGGTTCCAAGGACAAAGTGTCCCAAGAGAGCCCGGGGGGAGCTGCCTTTCCCTTTGTCTGAGATGTCTCAGAGCACCACTTCTGCTGTGGTCTCCACACCACCACCACCACCACCGCCCCCCCGCACGCTCCCAGATTCAAGGGGAAGGAATGCAGACACTACTTCCAGACGGGAGAAGTGTCAGTCATACCACGAGAAAACACATGAGATGAGAGAGATTGCTGTGGCCATCTGCGGCAGACGCAAAGGGCCATGTGGGTCTCGCAGGAGTGCACAGCCTTTGGGGAGAAGCAGAGCATAAGAGAAAAGTAGCAGTCTTTTCCCAGGCACTGTGGTCAGCCTGCCATAGACATCATTCAAACACCTCTGTGAAGGGTACTGTTGGTCCTGTTTTGCAGATGGGAAACCCGAGGCTCAGGACGGCTACCCTGCCCGCCCTAAGTCATACAGCTGAGATCAGCACCCAGGTCTGTCTGCCTCCAAAGCCATCGTTATTGACATTCCGCCTCTCCTTCCTTGTCCCTAAGTAATTTTTACCCCCCAGGTGTGGTGAGAAGCTTAGGCAGGCAGCTGGGGGCTTCAGATCTGGGAAGGCTTCTTATCAGAGGTGACGCTTGAGCAAGACCTTGAAAGATGCCTTAGACTGGGACACCTGGGGAAGGGAGTGGCATTCCTGGTGCAGCAGCAGTGGGTTGGAGGATCCCCCAAATCACTCAGAGAATGAAGCTGTGACCCAGAATCCTGGCCTTGGACCACCACCACCACACATCAATATGTTATAAACTGTACACCCCGAAAGCTGGGGACAGGGTGGGTAGACCCCAGAGAAAAGGCAAAAGTGACCCCAGTTCCTCCACCATACGCCATCGGCATCCTCCTTCCAAGGCTGGGAGTGGGGCCAAGGCTCCCACCTGCCCCCACCTCCAAAGGCCAACTTAGTTCTGCCTTTTGGAGGTAGGGAGAGTCTGAGCTGCCTCTGATTCATACTCAGGAGTTTCTGCTAATACAAATTGGGCCCCAGAGCAGATAGCATCCCCTTGGCAGGCTTGCTTTAGGGCATGGCAGGTGGAAAGTTTGATTATCTCATCATAGGAATCTTGCATATTACACGAGCCGTTCCCACCCCTTCCGGGCCCCTCTCCCTTTCAATTCTTCTGCTTTGCCCTCCTCCTCTCCCATCTACCCTCGCCCCACTCTATTTCTCCCTCCCTTTGTTTCCTTATTCCCATCTCTGTCTGCCCACCCCCACCCAATTCCACTCTCCTCTCTGTCTCCTCTTTCCAACTGTCTCTCATCTCTCCCATTTCCTGTCTCTCTGTCTCTGCTTCCCTCCTTCCCCTCACCCTCTCTTCCTCACTTTCTTTGGGCTGTCGGCAGCCCCCTCTCTTCCTGGACAGACCGTCTAATTGAAATGGAGTACTCTAGAGAATGTTAATAGGAAAGGCAGCATTAATTAGCCAGCTCTGGCATAATTAGCTTCCTCTTCTCAATGCCTGGCGTCTAACTTGATAATGAGTCTCTCTCCGTCCAAACAGAGGACAGGAGGGACAAGGGGGACAGGCCATGCCCGGGGATGCTGGAAGGCCTCCTGCCTTCGGGCCACCCTGCTGGAGTCCTCAGGCTGCCCAGCCTGCCCTCTCCTGCCAGGCCCTCCTGCTGCTTGTGCCCAAGTCTTGGGGAGACAGATGCCTGGCCCCGGCTCATGCCCAAAGGTTTGACGTTGCTGGAGCTGCATGTTAAGTGGTCTGAGTCTGACAAACAGTGGCTGCAGCTGCAGCGTCCCAGAGAGGGGGTGGGGAGCCATTGAGAGTTCTTGAGGAGCGCCGTGACAGGCATCCAGCTCTGGCACAGCCCCATGGCAATAGCTGAGCACATGACGGCCCCCAGAGGGGAGCAAAGAAATCCGTTTATGTGACAGATAATGAGTAATATACTGCACAGACTGCAGCGTGCTCCAACCCTTGACCTACTTTGCAGTAGTGTGGGGCAGGGATGGCCACCTCTGTTTTATAGACAAGGACTCTGAGATTCGGAGAGATTTTCCATGCTGCCAAGGTTCAAACGACCAGGACCCAAATTCGGGTCCATCTGATTCCAAAGATCGTGTTCTTTCCCTTCTACTCTGACACTTCTGCAAGGTACTTCAGAGTTGCTGATTAAATAAAAGTGATTATAATGGAGTTACACTTCACATTGGCCTTGAGTTCTAAAACCAGAGCATGATGCAAAAGTTGGGAAATCATGTGCAGTCAAAGTTCCCTTTGAAGAGCCCTTACATGGGAGGGGATGTCTCTTCTGTTTGCAACTGGGTTGTGGTTCTCCCTTTTCTATGACCTTGAAAGTCAAGATCTAGATGGGGGAGGTGATGGGCAAATAATATATATATAATATATATATATTTTTTGCTTTCTGTGTTGTGTATGAGTGATTGGATTCAGTTGAGTTAAATGCCTGCTTGATGTAATTCCATCGTAGTATTTGTGGACAGGGTCAATCCCCAGGGCTGGGCAACTGCAGCCGCGGGGTACCATCCTCTCCATCTCTCCAGCCTGCTGACCCTCTCCGTCTCCTATAGGCTATGGACTCGGAGGATGACCCTTTGCTGCAGGATGTGTGGCTAGAGGAGGAGCAGGAAGAGGAGGAGGAAGCAACAGATGAGGCCTTGAGGAGGGCCCAGAAGCCAGGGCCGCAAGCCGGGGAAGCAGGGCAGTGTTGCTGGCGGCGTTGGACCTTGCCTCCCCGGCCCCCGGCCTCGGGCTTCTGGAGTACCCTGGGCTGGGCTTTCACGAACCCGTGCTGTGCGGGGCTGGTGCTCTTCCTGGGCTGCAGCATCCCCATGGCCCTGTCAGCCTTCATGTTCCTCTACTACCCGCCGCTGGACATTGACATCTCCTACAACGCCTTTGAGATCCGCAACCACGAGGCCTCCCAGCGCTTTGACGCCCTCGCGCTGGCGCTCAAGTCCCAGTTTGGGTCCTGGGGGCGCAACCGGCGCGACTTGGCCGACTTCACTTCTGAGACGCTCCAGCGCCTTATCTCAGAGCAGTTGCAGCAGCTGCATCTGGGAAACCGCTCCCGGCCGGCCCCCAGGCCCCCACGGGCAGTCCTTGTGGCCCCAAGGCGCCGCCGCCCAGGCCTGTCCCGGGACACTTCTGCGGACCAGAAGCCAGAAGCCAATCGGAGTGGGCGTCTTCGGCGCGAGGCCCCGCCCCCGGGGGACCTGGCAGCCAACCAGAGTGAAGGCCCAATGAACCAGAGGCTGGAGAAGAACGGGCAGTGCCAACCCAGCGCCCCGCCCCCTGCTGCGGCTGCGGCCAATCAGAGCCGAGCCCGCCGAGGTGCCTCACGCTGGGACTACTCCCGCTCCTATGTGAGTGCCAACACCCAGACGCATGCGCACTGGCGCATCGAGCTCATTTTCCTGGCCCGCGGCGACGCAGAGCGTAACATTTTCACCAGTGAGCGGCTGGTCACAATCCACGAGATTGAGCGCAAGATCATGGACCACCCGGGCTTCCGGGAGTTCTGCTGGAAGCCCCATGAGGTGCTCAAAGACCTTCCACTGGGGTCCTACTCCTACTGCTCCCCACCCAGCTCGCTCATGACCTATTTCTTCCCCACTGAGAGAGGCGGCAAGATCTACTATGATGGCATGGGCCAGGACTTGGCTGACATCCGGGGTGAGCAGACCTGTGTGTGGCTGGGGGTTGGGTTTTCCTGGGGTTGAGACAAGGTGCTTTAGAGGTGCACAGGAAACCCGGCCTTGAACTCACAGCTGAAGAAGGGTGGGGTGGGACTTGGCTGTGGGGCGGAGTCAGGCTGGAGCTGCCTGCTGGGCGTGACCTGAACGAGACAGGTTGAAGGGCTGGGAGCAGGGTTGGGTGTGAGCTGGGATTCAAGGGAGGCAAAGCAGGAGGTTTGGACGCATACGTGGGTTGAGGGAAATTTGGAGTTAGAGAAAGCATGGGTTGGGATTGGGCATGAGGTTGGTTAGAGGGAAGCCTGGGAGTGGTGATAGAGAACTGGGCATCTAACCAGGGGAAGAGACTGGGGTTGAAGGGAGACCAAGGTGGGGTTAGTTCGAGGTAATTTGGGGATGAGACTTGAAGAGGGTTAGAGAATGGTCGAGGAGCTTGGGGGCTTAGGTGTGCCTTTTAAGGGACACATGGACAGGGTTCTAGGGAGATGGAGGGGGACTGGAATGGGAAGGTGGTGTTCTAGGACTGCAAAGACTGAGCCTCCGTATCAGGTGAAGTTCACATGCAAATAAAATGTGAATTTATTGGGGGCTACCTGAGCAGGTCTCGGGGGCTGCTGCTCTTGGTTAGTGAGTTCTTTAAACCCTCTCTCTGTCCCGTTAGGGACAGTTGGAGGCAGCCTAAGGGGGAGGTTCCTACCTCCTTAGAGAGGAGTCAGATGGTGAGGAGGGCAGGGTGATGTTGATGGAGGGCTGGGGGGCGTTGACCCTCTGAGTTCCTTGGGCCCCCACCCCTGCAGGCTCCCTAGAGCTGGCCATGACTCACCCCGAGTTCTACTGGTATGTGGACGAGGGCCTCTCCGCAGAAAACCTCAAGAGCTCCCTCCTGCGCAGCGAGATCCTGTTTGGAGCACCCCTGCCCAACTACTACTCGGTGGACGATCGCTGGGAGGAGCAGCGGGCCAAGTTTCAGAGCTTTGTGGTCACCTACGTGGCCATGCTGGCCAAGCAGTCTACTAGGTAGGAGGTCCAAATGCACCAGTGTGTATTTGCCCTTGTGTATACCAGGAGAGGGCTGTGTTCGGGCAAGAAACTATCTTCCTGGGCTTCTTTTTCCTAAACCCCAGATCACATGCTCTCAACCTTCTCCCTAGGAAGTCTCTCTTCCCGAATCAGGGGCAGAGCCAGGTGCATCCTCACTGTCACTCTGACAGCTGAAAAACCCTTTTCTTGATCAGTGCTAATGGGTACTGAACATGACAGCTTTGGCAGAGGCAGGGAATCCCATAGCTCTTGCCCCTGGAGGTGTGGAGTACTGCTTTTCTCCTGAGATGGTGCTAGAGGGCTTTCTGAAAAGACTCTTGACCAGGGAGTATTGGCCTCTGTGCCTCTACTACCCAGGGAGATAGTTGGCGAGTCGCTCTTCTCTAAGCCACAGTTTCCCTACTTGTAATATGGGAATGGTAAGTCCTGATACCCTTCTGGAGGCATTAGGAGGAGATGAGCCAAGAGATGTGAAGGTGCTCTCAGGCAGTGGGTGCTTTGGTTGTCCTTCAGATGTTGGGATATGGGTCTACGAATACAAATAGGCCCGTCCTCACCCAGAAGGGGCATTAGATAGTTCATGTGTCAGTCCTGATGGACAACTGGAACGCCTCTCAGTCCTCTGCCCTGACAAGCCAGCCCCATACACAGGAGGAAATATTCTGCCTGAAATACCGTTGTTCCCTCCATTACTCATCCATTAGTTTGAGCAACTACATTGAGCAATGACTGTGAAAATCAGCTAACATTCATGTGGCACAGAGCAGGTAAAAGCCCCTTATACACATCTCATTTAGTCTTCACACTGACCCAGCGAGGTAGGTGCCATTCTGATTATTTCCATTTTATAGTTGAGGAAATTGAGGCACCGCACAGTTAAGGAAGTTGTCCAAAATGATAAATCTGTAAGTAGTGGAATGGCAGGAAAATCCAGGCTTTCTGGGGTGCCTGGGTGGTTCAGTCAGTTAAGCATCCGACTCTTGATTTCGGCTCAGGTCATGATCTCAGGGTCCTGAGGTGAGCTCCGCACTGCGTGTGGATCCTGCTTAAGATTCTCTTCCTTCTGGGGTGCCTGGGTGGCTCAGTGGGTTAAAGCCTCTGCCTTCGGCTCAGGTCATGATCCCAGGGTCCTGGAATCGAGCCCCGCACTGGGCTCTCTGCTCGCCTGGGGAGCCTGCTTCCCTTCCTCTCTATCTGCCTGCCTCTCTCCCTACTTTTGATCTCTCCCTGTCAAATAAATAAAATCTTAAAAAAAAATTCTCTGCAGATGCTCTCTCTCAAAAACAAACAAACAAACAAAAAACAAAACAAAACAAAACCCAGGCTTTCTAATCTGGACTCCTTACCCTTTGTGCTTTTATGCCAGTTGCTGCACTAGGAACCTTCTCCCAGTCATGCTTCTTTGCCAAGGAAACCCCTGTTATCCATTAAGATACAGCCTGGGCAGATCAAAAGCCCACTCTGCCCCCTTCCACCATGCCCTTCCTTCTCCCTACAGGAGGCAGGAAAGAGCATACACTGAGGTAGACTTATCTGGGGTCACATAACAGCAACTTCGCTCAGCTGTGGGAGTCCCAGTGGGTTCTTTCACCTCTCTGAGCTACAGTTCCATCGTGGCCCTTGGCAGTCTGTATTTTAGTTGTTTAATTCCTTGTCACTCAAAGGGCAGCTCTCAGATCAGCAGTGTCAACATCACCCAGGGGCTTGTTATAAATGCAGAATCTCCAGGCCTTTTCTTGACCTGCCGGATTCCCAGGTGACTTGTTTGCACATTAAAGTTTAAGGAAGTCTAGTTTCATTACGTTTCAGTAGACTGGGAGTTTGTTGAGACTGGGATTGTTCCTGGCTCACTTGTACAGGCCTAGCCCCCAGTAGGGTGCCAGGAACCCCTTAGTAGGGATTTGTCTTGGGAATGAATGAGTGGGAGTGGATGGGTGGATGGATGAATAAATGGGGGTGTTCTTGAGAAAGGTATTTTGCTGGGTTGGGAAGCTGGGAGGGCTGGCTGCAGGAGAATCTTTAGGGTTTCAGATACCGACAGTTCCTTCTGTGTAATATGTTCAGCTGCTGAGTCAAAACCTCCACGTGCATAGAAAAGCCTCTCGTCCCCCTTCCCATCCCCCTAGAGCTTCACAGGTTTGATGATAAGCAGAGTCCCTATAGACTTGACTTCGGTATCTTCTTGTGGAATAATCAGATCCTTTTATTATTCTATTATTGGTTACCCAAGAGATGGCAACATGTACCTTAACTTATTGCAGAATAGTACACATAATCTCTTTTACTACGTCCCTGATAATACTAGAATCTTAGAACATGTTCACTGAGCTTATATCCCTTCAGCCTTTGTATTTTGTTGCATGCATTTTAGTTCTATATACATTTAAGCCCTGTAAGACATTACATTATTACTTTACTGAGTCAGTACTCATTTATATTTACTCACACATTTCCTTTCCCTGTAGCTCTTCATTACCTTCTACAACTTCATGTTTCCCTCTGGAATCGTTTTGCTTGTATCTGAAGAACTCTCTTTAGTAGGGTTTTTTGTTTGCTTGTTTGTGGGTTTTTTGGTGCAGGTTTGCTGGTGATAAATTGTGTTGTTTGCCTAGAAAACATCTTTAATTTACTTTCATTTCTGAAGCATATTTCTGCTTATATAGAATAATAAATGGGTAGTTTTCTTTTAATGCTTTAAAGTTGTTAGTCCATTGTGTTCTGATTTCCATCATTTCTGTGGAAAAGTCAGCTGTAAATATTTTTGTTGCCCCTTTGAAAATTATCTTTTTTCTCTGGCTGCATTTAAGATTTCTTTTTGGCTTTGGTTTCAGCAAGACTGGGAAATGTTATGTTGGTGTAGTTTTCTTTGTATTTGTTCTGCTTGAGGTGCACAGAACTTCTTCAATCTGTAGGTTGATAACTGTCATCAGTTTTAAGAGTTTCCTGGATATTCCCCGTTCAAATATTGCTTTTACCTTTTAGGATTCCTTTTTAGGATTCTAATTACACAAATGTTAGATCTTTTCACTGAGTTCCATGTGTTTTCAGTGCTCTTCCCAAGGTTTTAATTTTTTTTTTCTATGTTCTGGTATATGTTACTTTCTGTGTTTAATTTCCTTCTGTGTTTTAGATATTCCAGTTCACCATTATACTCCAGCCTTCTGTTATATCTAATCTGCTAATTAATGTCTATTGAGATTTGAAGCTTAATGTTACATTTTTCTGTGGAGAATTTCCATTTGATCCTTTGTTACTGATCTAAATCTTTGGCGAAATTCTTCAGTTTTATTTACTTTGTCTATATTATCCTTTCTCTCCTTAAACATATTAATTATCATTATTTTAAAGTCCTTATCCATTGACTTTTGATATAGGGATAACTTGTGGATTTGTTTCTGTAATCTGTTCTTCACTTGGTTTTTGGTCATGTGGTCCTGTCTATGAGTATGCCTGGTAATTTTTCTAAAAGATTTTATTTATTTAATTGACAGAGAGAGAGAGAGCTAGGGAGGGAACACAAGCAGGGGGAGTGGGAGAGGGAGAAGCATGCTTCCCAATGAGCAGGGAGACCAATGCAGGGCTCGATCCCAGGACCCTGGGATCATGACCTGAGCTGAAGGCAGATGCTTAATGACTGAGCCACCCAATGCCTGGTAATTTTTATTGAGTGATGAACACTGTGTTTAAAAAACAAAGAAGTCCAGATGATATTTTTTTCATGCACAGAAAGTTTATCCTTCTCTCCACTAGGCAGAGTTGTAACTGATCACCTTAAGTAGCCAACCATTTCACTGAGTCAAGGCTATTTTGCAGCCCTGCAAATTCTCAGTCTGCCTCTTGTTTGCTCTTGATTCTCTAGAATTTTCAACTGGGAACCTGGTGTATTCTGCACAACTCTTTCCCCTGACAGGTTACAAACTCTAATATTTGTTTCTCAAAACTACAAAAACAAAAACAAAACTCCATGTCACTTTTTCAGAGGCTTTCTGCTTAGACTTTTAAGCCTAATGCTTCCTGCAGCTCCAGTTACTCAGTACAAGTACTGAGAAAGAAACTGACATTTTACTCTGCTGGTCTACAGGTTTCTGCCCAAAACTCTGCTAATTCATCTGACTCCCAGCCTTAATTTTTAGCCTTCTGCCTGTGTTCAGAATCAGCAGATGCCTCCAGGATGAAAACAGCCACAGAAGGACAATTTATCTTTCCTAAGTTCTCTTTCCAGAGTCTTTCTGGAGTTCCTCTCCTTATTATTCTCATATACTCTCTACTGTCCTCAGATTATTTTTTTTATTTTATCTGACTTTTTGTAGTTCTTGGCAAGAATATTGTCTTCCATGAGCTATTCCTTTATACCTGAGAGTAAAAATTTGGGCCTGTGTCTTTTTATAGCCAGCAACTAAAATAGGACCTAGAACTTCAAAGGTATTCTATAAATGCTATACAAATGAATGAATGAATTAATTAATAGCTAAAGAGTTGCTTGATCTTTCAGTGTTCTACTCTAATGAAAGATCCATTAACCTATTTAGTTCAACAAAGTAGATAATCCAAAGATCTTTTCTGCTTGGCTTTTAAATGTTCCATTTGGTTTTTTAAACAGCTTTATTGAGATATAATTGACATACAACCCAGCTGCATATGCTTAAAATTTACAGTTTGATTAGTTTTGGTACATGAATACACCATAAAACCTTTACCATAATCAAGATGGTGAACATATCCACCTCCCCCAAAAGTTTCCTCCTGTACCCTGGCTAATGACTCCATCCTCCCCCTTCTTGTCTGTCTACCCCTACCTCAGGCATCACTTTCCATTTTCTATCACTGTATACTGGTTTTCATTTTCTAGAATTTTATATTCTTGGAATGATACAGTATGCACTCATTTAGTTGACCTCTTTCAGACTAATTATTTTAAATTATATCCATGTTGTTACAGGTACCAATAGTTTGTTATTTTTAGATGCTGAGCAGTAATCCGGTGTGTGGAGATGCCACATATTTCTATACAGGTATCTAATTGTTCCAGCATCATCTATTGAAAATATCATCCCTTCAGCAAAGATTGCCGTTGCACCTAGGACAAAAATCTATTATCCTTATACATGTGGGTTTATTTCTGGACTCCCTGTTCTGTTTCATCAATCTATTTCTTTATTTGCATATTTAAAAAAATACACACACACACAGGGCTATTTCGACTTTAAAAAAATTCATTTAAAAAATATACATAGGGATAGTATTGTTTTCTATTTCTTCTTGCATGAGCTTTGGTAGTCTTTTGAGTTTTGAGTCTTTCATGAAATTTGTCCATTTCATTTAAATTGTCAAATTTGTTGGTATGAAGTGGTTCATAATATTCCCTTATTATCTTTTAAATATCTGTAGGAACTAGTGATGTCACCTCTTTCATGTGTATCTTCTCTCTTTTTTCATGATTAGTCTGGCTAGAGGTTTATCGATTTTACTATTCTTTTCAAAAAACTATCTTTAGGGTTCTTTGATTTTTTTTCTATTGGTTTTGTTGTTTTTCTTTAACTTTTCTGATCTTCATTATTTCCTTTCATCTATCTACTTCACATGTAATTTTCTCTTGTTATACTTTTTGAAGTAGAAGCTGAGGTCATTAATTTAAAACCTTTCTTCTTTTCCAATATAGGCATTTATTGCTATAAAGTTCCTTTTCAGTATTGTTTTAGCACATCCCATGAATTTTCATATGTTGTGTTTTTATTTTCATTCAATTCAAATAGTTTTTTTTTCAGATTTTATTTATTTGAGACAGAGAGGAAAAATGCAAGCAGGGGGGTGGGGCAGAGGGAGAGGAAAAACTAGAAGTAGACTCCCCACTGAGCAGGGAGCCCAATGCAGTCTTGATCCCAGGACCCTGGGATCATAACCTGAGTCCAAAGGCACTTAACCTACTGAGCCATACAGGTGCACCTCAAAATACCTTCTATTTTCCTTTCTGATCTCTCTCTTTTTTTTTTTTTTTTTTTTTGACCCATGGGTTACTTTAAAGTATGTTATTTAGTTTCCAAATATTTGGTAATTTTCCAGATATCATTTTGTAGCTGATTTTTAATTTAATTCTTTTGCGGTCAGAAAACATACTTTGTATGACTTTGGTCCTTT
The DNA here is from genome assembly GCF_963455335.1 of Martes martes. Taxonomy (NCBI): domain Eukaryota; kingdom Metazoa; phylum Chordata; class Mammalia; order Carnivora; family Mustelidae; genus Martes; species Martes martes. The sequence continues at coordinate 183,203,925 of NC_137891.1, read as the reverse complement.
TAAATTTATTGGGTCTTGTTTTATGGTCCAGATTGTGTTCTGCCTTGTTAAATATTCCCTCGTGCCCTTAAGAAGAACACATATTTTGCTATTGTTGGGTGGGGTGTTTAATAAATATCAATTAGGTCAAACTGGTTGATTGTGTTATCTGGATGAATTGAAACCTATATCATTTTGAAATTGTCTTCTTTATCCTTAGTAATATTCTTTGCTCTGAAATTTACTTCATTTGTTATTAACATAACTATTCCCACTTTCTTTTGACTTAACATGGCACATCTTTTTCTATCCTTTTGATTTTAACCTGTTTGTGTCTACATTTAAAGTGGGTTTCAGAGGAGCATGCAACTCTTAATCTCAGGGTCATGCGCTAGAGACCCACATTCGGTGTAGAGATTACTTAAATAAATAAATATCTTCAAAAAATCATAAAATGCATTTCTTGTAGCAGCTAGGTCTTGATTTTTTTAAAGTTAGTGTGACTGTCTCTGCCTTTTAATTGGGGTATTTAGACCATTATCGCTAATGCAGTTGTTAATATGGTAAGACTTAAATCTCTCTTATTTTATTCTACTTGTCATATATTCTTTGTTTCCCTTTTCCTCTCTTTTGCCTTCTTTTGGACTAATTCAGTATTTTTTATTATTTTATTTTATTTCCTTTATTAGCCTTTTAGCTATAACTTTTTATTTATTTTGGTTCTTGCTTTAGTGCATAGAGTATGCAACCTTAGATTATCACAGCATACCTTCAGATGATGTTACACATATTGTATATCGTGTGGGAGCCTTACAGTGGTATACTACCATTTCTTTCCTCCTGGCCTTTATGTTATTTTTGTCACGTGTTTTATTTTCATACATGTTATAAATACCACACTACATTATTATTTTTGCTTAAATGATCAATAATCTTATAAAGAGACTTAAATAAGTAATAGGAAAGTTTTACATATTTGTTCATACCATTGCTATTTCCAGTTCTTTTCGTTCCTTTGTGTAGATCCATGTTTCCATCTGTTATCCTTCCCTTTGTACCTGAAGGGACTTCCTTTGACATCTCTTGTAGTCCAGATGTCCTGGACTTTTGTGTATTTGAAAAAGTCTTCATTTTGCCTTTGCTTTTGAAATATAGTTTTGCTAGGTATAAAATTCTGGGTCAGCTGTTTTCCTGGTAGGTAAAAGGTACTGCTCCATTGTCCTCTCATTTGCATTGTTTCTGAAGAGAAGTCATCCTTAGTTTTGTTCTTCTGTATGTGTTGGGTCATTCTCCTCAGGCTGCTTTTAAGACTTTCTTTTGATTACTGGTTTTGAGCAATTTGATTATGATGGGCATTGTTGTTGTTTCATGGTTTTTTGTTTGTGGGTTTTCCTTTTTTTTTTTTTTTTTTGTACTTGGAGTTAGTTGCTTGAGCTTCTTGAATCAGCAGGCTTATAGTTTCCATCAAGTTTGGGAAAGTTTCACTCTCTTTTGGGTGGGTGAGATATATAACTCATTATGCTGTATGGGAGCCCAGCAACTCTCAAGGTGATAAGTGAAGATAAGCACAAGACGCATTTTGCTTCTCATCTCTCAGGTATCATCATCCTGTGTTGTCTCGTGTCCAGAATCTTGTTTTTATGTATTTTATTTCTTCTTTGTTGTTGTTGTTGTTGTTAATTTTAGGGGGAGGGTAAATCTAGATTTCATCTTATTACGCCATCATGGCCAGAAGCAAATGTCCCTCCTGTTTGTATTTTAAAACTCAATGTGATCAGCTGGGTTACGTTTTTGTTATTATTAAGAATAGCTTGTGTTTCCTACACATGGAATAGTTGTGTGGAAGCTGGTTTGAATTTAGGGTTTTGCAGTGAATATTGAGGGTTGGGAGATGACAAAGGATTTGACAGTGATTGATTATTGTCTGTGTCGAGCAGGGTCTCAACCTTGGCCATACATTTGAATCACCTGGGAGATTTTTAAACACTGATGACTCGACCCCACCCCAGAAATTCGGGTTTAATTTGTCTAGTGTCCAGCCTGGACATCAGGATTTTTGGAAGCCCCCAGGTGGCTCAACATAGAGCCAAAGTAAAGAGCCACTGTGGAGGTGGATAGCTCCTGTTCCTCCAAGTGTCAGCAGCCATCTGCAACCCACTTTTGTGTTTCCTCTCCACCCCTCCAGCAAAGTCCAGGTTCTGTATGGGGGGACGGACCTCTTTGATTATGAGGTGCGCAGGACCTTCAACAATGACATGCTCCTGGCCTTCATCAGTAGCAGCTGCATCGCGGCCCTCGTCTACATTCTCACCTCCTGCTCTGGTAGGCCTCCTCAGAAGACCTAGCAGGAGCCAGCTCCCCTCCTCCCTTCCCCGTGTGCTCCTGTCCCACCAAAGCCTGCCTTCTCCAGAATGCCAGGTCTTGAATCCACTGTGTCAGAGCTGGTGGAGCGGGGTGCTCAGAGATCACCTTCCAACCCCAGGCAGGGGGACTGTAGTCCAGACTCAGCTCAGGCCATACCTCAGGGCCCCTGCTCCCAGGACCCTGCATGCTTAACCTTGTACCCTTTGACCATTGTTTCCTTGCTCAAAATTTTGTTTTGGGGGGTCTGGGATATCAGGCCCTCCTTTATGGATTATTCCATTGCATGGTTTATAGTCCCAGGTCAGCTGCCCTTTTGTCCCTTAGTTCACCTTAATACCACCTTCCCATATAGCCTGGCTGCTTCTTACTGTGTATACAGTAGGTACTCTCTATTGCCTAAGCAAATGACAGGTTCATCATACCTTCAAAAATGGAAAAGACATCCTTTCATTCACATAACAAATATAAATTCGGCACTGACTATGTGTCGGGTGCCCTGAGGCACCAGAGATCCAGTGATGAACATCACAGACACATTTACTAGCCCCATGGACCCTCTAGTCTACTGGGGTGACAGATGTGAAATATATAATAATTCCCTACCAGTAACTGAGGTCAGTTCTATGAAGGTGAAGGGAGCCACTCAGATGGCTCCCTCTACCACTCTGGCCTCCTGCCTGGACCCTTCTTTCTGGGCATGAGAACTGTTCAGGGCATACCCAGGGCGGTGAAGGGCACTCTGCGGGGACACAGGGTATAAGGCAGGACCCAGCTGTGTGCCCGAAGGGTGTGTGGTCTGTTTGACCCTCCCACTCTAACCCACGTACCTCTCACCCTGCCCAGTGTTCCTGTCCTTTTTCGGGATTGCCAGCATTGGCCTCAGCTGCCTGGTGGCACTCTTCCTGTACCACGTGGTCTTCGGCATCCAATACCTGGGCATCCTCAATGGGGTGGCTGCCTTCGTGATAGTGGGCATCGGTGAGTTGCCTCTGTGGCATGGCAGGAAGGGTGGAAAGGAGGTGAAGATTTGGAATAAGGGGCCTCATTCTGGGGAAGCATGGAGGGTGGGGCTTGGATTCTGGGGGAGTGGGGACAACATCAGATGGGTCTTTCCAAACTCCAGGCTGAGAAGTAGGACTCCCTGGGAGCCTGACCTTTCGGGGGGCCACTCAGGGTTGGTGCAGGCCCAGCGTGGGTCTGATTCTGGAGAGAGCAACGTGATCCTGAGTTCGCCCCTGCTGGCCTGGGGCTCCCGCCCGTAGGTGTGGACGATGTCTTTGTGTTCGTCAACACCTACCGCCAGGCCAGCCACCTGGAGGACCCACAGCTACGGATGATCCACACTATCCAGACGGCTGGCAAGGCCACGTTCTTCACCTCCCTGACCACGGCCGCTGCCTACGCAGCTAATGTTTTCTCCCAGGTGAGAGATGGCCTTTGTCCCAGGCCCAGCCTCCCCCTTATGCCCATAGACCCCGGACTCGCTCCTCCCACTAACCCCTTCTCTTGCAGCCACACAGCCTTGGCCTCGAGGCTCCTGCCATGTCCCTAGACTCCATTCCTGCTCCTGGTTGCCATTGCCAGAAATTAACAAATGGAGAAATTACAAAAATACAAATAGTATTTATTATTAATGCTCATTAATAGTAATCCAACCTCTGCCCTGAAGGGTATGTGGCAATTTGCAGAGCTCTTCCACATTGAGTTTTTAAGATATATGAGAAAGGTACAATTACATCCCTTTTTTCCTAATACTGAAACTGAGGCCCAGAGAGGTAACGTGACTTCCTCAATGTCACAGAGCTGGTCAGTGGTGAGCGTGACCAAGTCCACGGACCCCCAGTCCCGAGAGCTCTTCCCACCCAGCAGCTTTACCCTACATTGTCATCCTTCTCATTGATGTCCCTCTCATTGGTCCCATGCTCCTTCAGGCCCCTGAGTTGGGCTCAGGAGAAGGATCTGAGTTACCTGAATTTGGGCCAGGTCCTTGGCGCTGACAGAACCCAAAAAGCAGTGAGCCCACCTGAACCTTCAAAACATTTAAGGACCTCGGCCAAATATCCCATCTAGAAACCACTAGATGCTTTGGGAGTATCTAGGCCTTGCTGGAGAACTGTGTCCTAAAAAAGGCAGAGCTGGGTTCCAGGTCCCTTTTGTGACTGGCTGTGTGACCTTAGGACCTCCAGGCCTCACTCACCTCCTCTGTGGATTATTCAGGGGCTGAAACGAGCTGGTTGTCCAAGTTTTTCACAAGCAGCAAAGGCTTGCATGCTGCTGGTTAGTTTTCCTCTGACTGCCACATCCCTGTGTGTGTCCCTGGGACACCCCATTGCTCCGCAGCCCCAGGAACACCTGTGAGCACTCTCTCCCTTTCCCTCACTCACATGGGGCCTGCTCTAACAGGCTGTCTTCCTCTGAGCCCCAGTCCCTTGGGTAGCAACTGTTAGCGAGTGCTTACTCTATGCCAGACACTGCTGTGGGCAGCGCGGCGCAGTGTGGACCTGAGCTCCCACCAGTCCCTTGCCTTCCGAGGCCCTCCTGGCAGCCTCGGCCCCCTCACTCCCCCCACCGCGCATTCTGGGAGTGGTCTGGGGTCCTGAGTGCCTTTGGCTGCAGGAATGCAGGCTCCCTGGATGCTGGACTCAAGCAGCCTCACAGCCCACCTGTACGTCTCCATTGCCAGATCCCAGCTGTCCATGACTTTGGCCTGTTCATGTCTCTCATTGTGTCCTGCTGCTGGTTGGCTGTGCTGTTCACCATGCCGGCCGCCCTGGGCATCTGGAGCCTTTACATGGCACCACTGGAGAACGCCTGCCAGACCAGGTGAGCGGCCGTAGAGCTGGAGGGGCCGTGCCCTCCTCCCACTGAATGTCCATAACAGGCCCTCCGGGAACCTCAGCACCCCCCCTTCTAAGAGCTTTCTGATCCTTTATGGATCACCTTCTGTGTGCCCAGTTCTCTGCTGGGCACTCGTGCAGGTACGAGGAGGGAGAAGAGGATCCTGCCAGGTAGTTACCATTTGGGAACACCCCTACTCCATGCCAGGAAGTGGGCAAAGTGCTTTTATACAAGACCTTATTCCCCCCAGGACCCTTGGAGCTAGGTTCCCTTGTTTCTCCCTGTTTACTGATGAGAAAGCAAGGGCTGGGGGAGGGTGGGCGACAGTAGGCAGCAGAGGCAAGATTTCAACCCGGTGGTCTGATCGGCCCCCACGCCAGCCTCCATGTTAAATGCTTCTTGCGTTCTCGCCTTGGTGGAGTAAACATACTTAGACATAGTGAACTGTGTGCAAAGTTGGATGGGTGGGCCCCCAGTTGCTGCCAGAAGTTGAAGTGTTGGGGTCTTGCGGGCTGAGTGATCTGGGAAGGTAGGAGAGGAAAGGAGGGAGGGTGGGAGGCCACATGGAGTCGGGCCTGGGTGGATGGCTGGGCTTGGGTACTAGGAATGACAGGGGTTCTGGGCTTGGGGCGGGCCACACCAGGGCAGGAGACCCTCTCCCTGGGTCATGGCTGCCGTCACCCTTTGTCTCCCTAGAGGAAGTGTGGTGGCACCAGAGGTCTGGATGAAGGGGGTGGGAGATGGACCCAGGAAGAAATCAGGCAATGGGCCCCTGGGAGTCCGTGCTGAATGTCCCCCAGGAGACGTCCACAGCAACATATTGGGGCTCAATATGGTAGCTGGGGCCTTGCCCACCTGCCCTGCACACCTGGGGCCCTCGGGGCTCAACCCACTCCCCCACTGTCTCCACAGCTGCCACCAGAAGTGTGGCCGCAAGAGCTCCCTGCACTTTCCTGGGGACGTGTTCGCCGCCCCGCAGCGGGCTGGGGACAGCCCTGCCCAGGGCCCCATGCCCTACCTTGATGATGACATTCCCTTGCTGAATGTTGAAGAGGAGCCAGGTGAGTGTGGCCCCAACCTGCCCAACTGACCCTGGCGAGAGCCGAGCCTGCCTCTGTCAGGGAGGTCACTTTTGATGAGGACAGGCTGGTGCTCACGGTCTTCGGGCACCCTCATCAAGCATTTGGGCTTCCCTAGAGAGGATGGGGACCAGGATGGCCTTTGACCTCTGATGGGCTGCTGCTCTGTCCTGGCAGTGTCGCTGGAGCTGGGAGACGTGTCCCTGGTGTCTGTGCCCCCCGAGAGCCTCCAGCCAGCCCCCGACCAGGGCAGCCGCGGCCAGCTCATTGCCCAGCTGCAGGAGCTGCTGCACCACTGGGCCCTGTGGTCCGCTGTCAAGAGCCGCTGGGTGATCGTGGGTAAGTGCGGTCTCTGCCCTCCTTTCCCTCTGACTTGCAGCTTTTCCCCAGTGCCTAAGGCACGGGGGACAGACTCCCCCAAAGGACACATTGGCCGTGGGAGTCCAGCACCCCTCCTGCAAATGACCCTTGGTTGGCGTCTCGAATCTCCCCTTCCTGTCTAGAATGGAGCTGGTTCCCCATAATTGTTGCTGATGGAGCGCCTGCTGTGTGCCAGTCCTCACACCGGGCTGTAGAGCAGAGCACTTGATTCTTGGGCTCTGGAGTCAGACCAGCTTGGCCAGGTTGGAATCCTAATTCTACCATGTACTGGCTGGGTAACCTGCAGTATGTCAGTCAGTCTGAGCCTCAGTTTCCTCACCTGTTCCTGAGGATAAGAATAGTATCTATCTACTAGGGCAGAAGGAGGGCAAACCACGGTGCAAGGAAAGAACTCGGCCCAGGGTGTGGCATGCAGTAAGTGCTCAATAAAGGCTCAGTGCTGTTATTATTCTAATCACGGACTGTGTTTAGGGCTATGTATAATCAAGCGGACACGTGGGCTCTTTAGAAACTGTTAGGTACTGTCTTGCCCAAGAGTGCAACCTTGCAGCCTCTTGTCTGCCTCCCCAAGTGACACAAATAACATCCAGCCCCGACCCCCAGAGGACCAGTCCCTGACCAGCTTCACCCGCAGGCTGCCGTGCCACACCTCTGCCAACTCCCTGGGGATCCTGCCGCCCACACTGCTCCCCCATAAAGGGAGCAGCTCTTCCCCAGGGCTGTGAAGGCCTCCCCAGCCCCCGGCCCCGCCTAGCATGCCTCCTCTCCTCGCAGGGCTCTTCATCTCCGTCCTCATCCTGTCCCTGGTCTTCGTCAGCCGACTCCGCCCTGCCAGCCGGGCCCCCCTGCTCTTCCGGCCAGACACCAACATCCAGGTGCTGCTGGACCTCAAGTACAACCTGAGTGCCGAGGGCATATCCTGCATCACCTGCTCAGGTGAGAGTTCAGTCGGGGTGTCCCCCCCCGCCCCGGCTCCCTGCTCTCTTTGGAGTTCAGGTCTCAAAGACTGTCAGCCTGTAAGATGCAAGGTCCAGGCTCCCGTCACTGTGTGACCTCAGCAAATCATTTCACGTCTGAGCCTCAGTGTTTCCCCATTTCTTGAAACAGGTATTTACCGGGTGCTGGGGAAACTGTTGTGGGCCGGACAGGCTTCCTGAGCTCCGGGAGTCCATTTGCCTGCTAGGGGCCAGCATTGGAATAGTAGGTAACTGTGATGGAGGGAGAATGGGGAGCCTGGGGAGCTCAGCATCACGGAGGGCTTCCTGGAGGAGGCAGTGTCTAAGCTGAGACTCGAAGGAAGGGAAAGACTTAGCCAGGCTGAGAGAGAAGAGAAGAGGTCTTGGCAGAGGGAAGCACCAGAGATGGGCAAGACTGAGGCCAAGTGTGAGAGAGTCAGTCGCAGGAGCTAAGGCAAGGCAGGTGGGCCGGGCCAGGGACTAGAGGACTGGAGTCTGCATTTGATTCTAATTGTCAGGTGAGCTCCTGGAGGGTTTTAGGCAGAGAAGAGCCAAGACTGAGTCTCCTGGGCGCTGTGTGGATGTGGATGGGACGGTGAGGATGGAAGCTGGCTGGGAGACCAGGCAGGAGGCTGCTGCCCTCATCTGAGCATGAGACGGTGGGCCTGGGGCCAACATGCTTACGGTGGCCGTGGAGTCAAGAGAAGAGGTTTTGAGGAGGTGAAATCCATAGAAACAGTGATGAGGAGTGGGTGTCAGGGTGAGCAAGGAGGTGAGTTGACGATGTCTCCGTGCTTTAGAGGTCGTCTGACCCAGGCCCTCATTTCACAGAGGGGAGCCGGAGGTTGGGGTTGGGGCCAGGGGAGGTTGGCGCAAGGTCATACAGCTTTGCCAGGTCCGTTAGAATCAAATGAGAAGATGCTGGGTTTGTCCTTCCAGCTCCTAGGAGAAGATCCGCCGACTGCTGTAATTGCCTTCATTTAATTAGGGCGGTGTTCGCATTAACCTGGCCTTCCCCTCGGTAATGGCATTAGCCAAATGCACGATAATCGACTGCAGCTCAGAGAGGTGCCTGAGGAGCGCCTCCAAAATTGGAGCCAGCCCCGGCCACATCCCAGCTCCTCTCCCGCCCGTGCGTACGCATTAGACTCCACGACCACTGCTGCTCGGAGGCCGCCTACTGTCCCTCGGGGCTCAGAGTCAAAAAGCCAGTCCCGTTTCCTACCTGGGTGAAACCCAGAATGGTGCCGAAGCTCCCAGAATTGTCCAGAGAAGGGCCGGGACGCTATCCCAAGTCCAGCCCCCAGCCCCTTGGCCCTCTTGGCTCCCTGAACCGCCCTTCGGGAGGCCTGTTGGGGTTGTGGCAGAAAGGGCTTTCAGGGCCACCAAGACAGGATCCAAATGAGGCTCTTCCGGTCACTTCCTCCGCAGGTCACAGAACCCCCCCGAACCTCTCGGCTTTCTCCTCTGTCATACGGGGTTAATGATAGCGACCTCCGAGAATTACTGTGAAGATTGCATCTTTGAAGGTGTAAAATTCCTCTCATGAAACAACAACAAAGGAAACCAGAAAATTCATCCCCAGTTGTTGCGGCAAAACAGGACAGTCTCCTGTCATCTCGGCTGGTGGATGGCGTCCCATTTTTACTTGTTCCCGCCCGTGGAGCATCTATCACGAGCTAAATGCGTGAGATGCGGTGTCCTGTTTGGTCCTGCCGCCCACCCTCTGGAGGTTCGGCATCACCCCCATTTGACAGAGGAGGGACTTGAGGCGCGGCGAGGATGAGGAGGGAGGGTGTCAGAGTGTCTTTCTTCAGATGGAGCTGACAGGTGCCTTCCTTTCGCCTTAAGATTCCTGCAAATTCAATATTTGGAATTTTTTTTCCAGTTCCATCCAGTTTCTTTCAGACCCCTGTCACCCGTCCTCCCAGCCAAGGGCCCGGAGGCCCGTGTCCCTAGGGTGGCCAGCTCTCTCAGTCTCTGCCTTCCCCTGCCGGGCTCAGCCAGGGAGGCCCGGCTGTCCCTAACGAGGCGCGGGGGTAGGTCTGTTCCAGGAGAAGCCCCACAGCCTGCAGAACAACATCCGGACGTCTCTGGAGAAGAAGAAGCGGGGCTCGGGGGTTTCCTGGGCCGGCCGGCCTGAGGCCACCCCACAGGGTCAGTGGGGAGTGTGGTCTGGCTGGTGGGGGAGGGGGATGGCTTTGGGAGATCCTGCCTTAGTACTAGGGTGTTCCTGATGAGAACAAGAGTCTGAGCTTTGGGGTCACTGAGATGGGGTTGGGTTGGGAGGTGAACTTGGGGCCCTCGCGCACTATCCTACTAGCTCTCCTCAGTCAGAACAGTGGCATCCCCTCCTGACACCACCCCAGCCAGGCCTCTGGTGTCCCATGGACTTGCTGTGTGTGCCAGATCCTTCCTGAGTGTCTGGGGGTGGGCAGGAGTGTCCTGAGCCCCAAAGAGTGACTTATCCCTGCCCAGATCCCCATCAGAGCTGGGACACTGGGACACGTGTGGGAATTAGCTCCCCCATGGGGCAGTTCTGTGTATCCTTGTCACCCCATGGCTGTCTTCACCCATCTGCGCTGCCTGCCATTGTCATTCGTAGCTCTGGCCCTGCCCTTCATCCCCCACCCCCATCACAGGCAGCAGGGCAGCTACCCTAGCCCAGACAGCACATCTTCCCACGACTTGTAACGTCGTTATCAATCCGGCCACCTACTGTGCCACCCCATCCCGGTGACCACTACCACCTCCCACTTCCTCCGTGCCCACCATCCCATCCCCACGTCCACCACCAGCATCCCCCATCATGGCCATGGGCTTGGTCCAGTAGAGAGGAACAGAGCCCGCATTTAGAGAGGAGCCCAAGTCAGGGCTCAGCTCCTCGGGCCACAGAACATAGAGTGGGTTGCTCCAGGTCCGGGGAAGCCAGGCAAGGTGACTGTCTGCCCCTTCACCATCTTTCACTTGTCTCCCAGACTCCCCAGGCACCGTGTATGTCTCCAAGGTGAAGAGTAAAGGCCACCCAGCTGTGTACAGGTTCTCCCTCAACGCCAGCCTACCCGCCCCTTGGCAGATCGTGTCCCCTGGGGACGGGGAGGTGCCCTCCTTCCAGGTAAGCCTGGGCTGCGGTGACATGGACTGCCAGTATGGGGGAGGGGGCCCTCAGAGACACGCTGGTGGACCCTGGCCACATCGGGAGGGCGAGGCAGGGTCTGTGAGGCAGACGAGGACCCTCTCCCAGCCAGGTCTGTGGTACCTACAGAGTGGTGGCGGCACGGGCTTCCAAGCCAGGCAGACCTGGGTTCGAGTCCTGGCTCTGCCATCTATAATCTGTGTGTCTTGGGGCAGATCGCTTAATCTCTCTGAGCCTCAGTCTCCTCATCTGTGAAATGGGGTACATAAATGACAGCCAGGGTTGGAGGTACATGAGGTAATGGTAGGTAGCGTGTAGGACACAGGAAGTGCTCGGTAGCTGGTAGCTAGGTGACTGTTTTTGGCAGCTGCTCCAGCACCCCAGAAAAGAGCCTCTAAGGGCCACCCCAGGCCTCCAGTTTCTCCCTCTCAGGAATCGTCTGTGTTTCTTGGACAAGTTACGCCCTGTGTCGACTCATTTGTTCAGGGTTTCTGTTTCCATCTGGACGGTGAGGTGTCCGGGCATTTCCTGACTCTGCGCCTTTGCATTGCCGTTCCCACTCCTAGAAAGCTTTCCTTCCAGCGGAACGCATGGCAGGCCCCTCGTTGAGGCCTCAGCATAAATGTCACCCCCCCACCCCGTACAGCCCTGCACTGACCCACTTCTCGGTTTGCCCTCTTCCTCCCCTGCCCGTGTATCCCCAGTCTTAGCATCCTAGCACATTCATAGCCCCCCATAGAACCTAAAGCCATGGTGCCTAGGGGCTCCCCGGAGGCAGGGGCCGAGCCCATCTTGCTCACTGCTGGACGCTCACTGCCCGGCTCAGGACCTGGGCGGAGTAGGTGCCCCGCTGGGGGAAGGACCGAGGCTCAGATAGGGAGGAAGGACGTGCGCCATCTTCACACTCGAACCCAGGCCTCCTGAGCCTCTGCCCAGGGCTCTGCCCCGCCCCTCTGTGGGTGCTGGGACAGGGTGGGGGAGCTGCCCAGGAGGGAGGGAGGGGCCAGAGCCTGAGGCCGGGCCCAGGCCGAGGCAGCCCCCCGGAGTCACCTGTCTTGTCTCTGTCGATCCACTGCTTAGGTGTATAGAGCGCCTTTGGGTAACTTCACCAAGAAGCTCACCGCTTGTATGTCTACAGTAGGGCTGCTCCAGCCGGCGAGCCCCTCCCGCAAGTGGATGGTGACGACCTTGGCCTGCGACGCCAAGCGGGGCTGGAAGTTTGACTTCAGCTTCTACGCGGCCGCCAAGGAGCAGCAGCACACGCGGTAACAGCCTCGCGGATAAGCCCCTTTTCGCCAGCCGGACCACCCCCTCCACCGAGAGATGTCAGCAGGCACCTTTAGGTGCCTTTAGGCACCCGTCGACGTGCACACGTGTGCTCAACTAGTTCCCGGCCTGGGGCTGGGGTGCGGGGGACGCCGGCGCAGAGGATGGGCCGGGGACCTGCTCCCCTGTCTGTCCCCTGCCTCGCTGGCACCGCCCCTCCCTGCAGTAGCAGGCGCCGTCTCAGGCCTTTTGCACTTGCCGCTCCCTCCGCCTCAAATGCTCTTTCCTAGCTCCTCGGGTGTGACGACTTTTCTCCGGGATTCGGGTGTCCACTCCAGGGTCCCCTCTTGGGAGAGGCTGTCCCTGACGGGAACTCCCTCCCTGTCCAGAAGAACCAAGCCCGGTCCCTCTCTGTGCGTTTCCCCCTGCTCCCTTTCCAGCCCCCATCCCCACCTGGAATCACTCTGAGCTGTTTATAACCTGTCTTTCCTGGGGAGCATCCTGCAGCGGGCTCCTTGACCGTTTCTGTCCCTGTGTCCCCAGCATCGGGCCTGGCACCCAGGGGGTTTTCGGTGAACACTGGCCGAATGAGTGGATGTGTGCACTTTCTACCTCCTCTCCAAGGCACTATTCACTCTCTACATATAATTAATTCAGTAAATATTTAATAAATGCCACCCCCTCTCACCGCTCCTCCCCCACCCCCGCCCCGCCAGACTGTAAGGAGACAGGAGAAGAGACTGTTGTATTTACCTTCTGTATACTCGGGCCCCGCCTAGTGCCTGGCACGTGAAGGTGCCCCAGAGTACTTAATGGGTGACAGCATTCTGTTCCTGGGGGGGCGGGGGGCTCCAAGCATCTGGGGGCACCTGTGTTCAGACCAGGGCCCCACATTCATGTGTCCATTGAGACTGTATTTCGTGGCTCACTGAACAAACATGGGGCACCGAGTGTGTGCCGGCACCCTCCTGGTGCTGGGGCTTCGGTGGTGAACACGACAGATGTGGCTCCTGCCCTTAGGCTGGCGAGTGGGAGACAACAGCTAACAAGTCAACTGCAGTGTCGTTGCAAATGCTGGCACGTGCTCTTCTCTGGAAGGGGGAGCGGTGCTGGGCCTGGACAGCGATAGCGCGGGCCCTGCCCTGGGGACATATGGGGCTCTGGTATCTGACCGAGCCTGACCTCCAGGCACTGGGCCCCCACAGAGGCTGGAGGCCCCTTGGGGCAGAGGGCAGTGGCATGGAGGTGGGAGGGAGGTGACCAAGCGGGCTCACTGGGCCCTTCCAGCCCAGGGTATCTGGGCTTAGGGGGTGGGGGGCCCTCTGCCCATCCTCCCCTGAGCCCAGGACTGGGCTTACTTTGCATGTATACAATAGCAAACGGGATCAGACTGCCTGGAGGAGCTTGGAACTTTCTAGAAAGGACCTTGAGCTATGTCAGGTCCAGCGGTGAACAAGCTAACCATGGAACCCTTGCTTCACGCAAAATCTTGAGGCTCAGTTACTGTTCCCATTAAAGCAGGGGTGCTTCCGAGCAGGGAACCGCCAGGCTGGCCTGGGGCCCCTCTGTGAACTCTTACACCCCCTGGAGGATGGTGTGGAAACTCCTGGTCTCCACCCTTCTTGCCACGGGTGGGGAGACCCACACAGAGCAGGAGGCTGCTGAGCAGGCGTCCCTGGCAGGGGCGAGACCAGGAGTGACCTCCACATCCCAGCCCCCAACCTGAGACTACATCCTTGTGCTGGGGGGTGGGCACCCGAGTCTGTCCCCGCATTCTTCCTGTCCTTGTGCACAGCCACACGTGGCTGTGCTGGCCTCATCTCCTGGGCACCTCCTGGCCTTCCCAGCCTCAGCCAGGCTCCTTTGCCTCCGCAGGAAAGTGTACTTTGCTCAGTCCCACAAGCCTCCTTTCCACGGGCGCGTGTGCGCGGCGCCTCCTGGCTGCCTGCTCAGCTCCAGCCCCGACGGCCCCACCAAAGGCTTCTTCTATGTGCCCAGTGAGAAAGGTACATGCGGGGAGGCTGCAGTGGGGCCTCGGGAGGCTAGGCCCCGCCTTCGCATACAGACGTGACTCCCTCTGCAGTGCCCAAGGCCCGCCTCTCGGCCACCTTCGGCTTCAACCCTTGCGTGAACACGGGCTGCGGGAAGCCAGCCGTGCGGCCGCTGGTGGATACAGGGGCCATGGTCTTCGTGGTCTTTGGCATTATCGGCATCAACCGCACACGGCAGGTGGACAACCATGTCATCGGAGACCCGGTACGTGGGCCCATTTTGGGCAGATGTCAAGGGGCCAGACCGCACCAGATGTGCAAGCAAACGCCAGCCTAGCTGGCCACTGGCCCAGCTCCCCACACACCCTCTTGCTCCTCTGACTACTCCTGAGGCCCAGACAGGACCACCACGGGCCCTTAGGGGGGGTTTCTCTTGATGAGCGATCAGGGCCGGGATCTCAGAATCACCCAGGAATCTGGGTACATTGTGGGCCTGAGCTGGTTGCCCTTCACCGTGAGGGGTTAGAATGGAGCTAAGGGAGATGCAGGTGTGTAAACTGCCCTTCTCCCACCCCCCCCCCCGCCCTCCCCTCCCTGCAGGAGGCTGCTCCCTGCACCCACAGCCCTTGCTCTGTGCCTGACGGCGGGGCCCTCCCCTCTGTGTAGGCTCCTCCCCCTGTAGATGTTTGTGCCCCTCGCTGGGCTCTTGGGCTTTGGAAGGGAGAGAAACTGCTGGAGCCGTGGGGTCTGTGTGACACGGACGGGTGCTGAGCGTGTGGTGGGAAGGACCGTGGGTGTGGCAGGGTCAGAGCTCCTGCCTTGAGAAGTCAGTCTGGCTGGATATACAGGATTTCAGACCCGAAGTAGTTTGGGAGCCGGGATAGTCCAGATCCCGACCGCGAGTCCCCCAGGTGTTCAGAGGAGGGTGGGGAGGCGGGGAGGACACAAAGCCATTGAGGGAGGATGGAGATTTGGCTGTGCAGAGCCAGGAGAGACAGGAGGAGGCCTAGGGTAAGAGCTTGTGAGTCAAAGCAGGGCTGAGCCTAGGGGCACGTGCAGGGTGGGCAGTGCCGGGAGCAGAAGGTGCTGGTTGGAGCAGGACAGAGCAGTCTCGGGCAGGGGGCTCAGGCAACCATGCAGAGACTCCAGCCTGATGTCTGTGACGGTGGCCAGGGGCTGGGGAGGTTCTTCCCCTGGGGTGGGGCTCAGGACCGAGTTCCCAACTCATTGAGCGGCCCGTGCCCACTTGTGTCTCCTTGGGAAAGGGCAGTGTCGTCTATGACAGCAGCTTTGATCTCTTCAAAGAAATTGGGCACCTGTGTCGCCTCTGCAAGGCCATCGCGGGGAACTCAGAGCTGGTGAAGCCAGGCGGGGCCCAGTGTCTGCCCTCAGGTGTGTGGGAGAGCCATTTGCCAGAGGGAGGACACACTGGGGAGGCCGTGCTGCCACTCCCAGGGTGGACAGCCACGGGGACCTCCATGCCTGGCAGGAGTCCGGCAGACACACGTCTGTGCTTGAGTTTGTGTCCCCACTGGGGCGAGGGGGGGAGGTGAGACTTCTAGAACCAAATCGTGCCCAGACATAGATTGGTGTGGAGGTACATGAGTGTGTGGGATGTGTGCCGTGGGTGTGTGGGCACACCTGCCAGAGTGACTTTTCCCAACTCGGGAGCCAGGGCTGGGGTGGATGCCACTAACCCGGGTGAGGTCATGCCAGGGCTCTGCTGAAGGAAACCCAAGGTGTCCTTTTCCACCCCAGCAGCAAATGACTGTTGTAAGTCACCTAACCGCCCACTGCCCCTAGTGACAGACACATGTTAAGGCTGGGGAGTTGGGGGGAGGGCAGGGGCCCTCCTGCATGCCCGCCCAGCAGGTGCATACATGCCCTGGGTGGGACGGGGCGGGGAGGGGAAGGGCCGGGCTCCCAAGGTCCCCAGCCCCACCGCCTCTCTCCCCTCCCGTTCTCCGTACAGGCTACAGCACCTCGTCCTTCCTGCAGATGCTGCATCCTGAGTGCAAGGAGCTGCCCGAGCCCAACCTGCTCCCCGGGCAGCTGTCTCATGGGGCGGTAGGCGTCAAGGAGGGCCGGGTACAGTGGATCTCCATGGCCTTCGAGTCGGTGAGCTCCCCACGACCTCGCCTCGCAGTACCCGGCCCAGATCTGAGAGGCGGCTTTATAGAGGGGGGGATACTGCAGCCCAGAGAGCTGAAGTGACTCCCCCTGGCTCACATGGTTATGGGTGTCAACATCGAGTGTGAAGTCAGCCGTCTGACCGCAGGGCGCTGCCCTTTCTACTGTGCACGCTGTTCCCACCACGCCAGGGCCTGTGTCGCTTTGTCGCCTCTGGGGTGGGGAGCCCCACCGGCCAAAGTTGAGGACACTCCCCTCTGCTGCTCTGGGACGCTGGGCTCTAGGCCACAGTCCTGGGTGCTGGGCCGCCTTCAAGAGAGCTTGGAAGCCAGGGGACCAGCCATCCACACCTCTTACTGCCTCCTCCCTCATCCTGACACTGCCTGGACTCTGCCCAAGGAGGGAGGCCCACATGCACACGCATGCGCACTCGTGCGTGCACGCGTGTGTGCGCGCACACACACACACACGCCAGCACGCCTGAGCTGGGCCTCTGCAGGCCCCATGGCCGTGGCGCTTGGCTTCAGAGGCTTGCCGGGCCTGCCGCTGCCGCCCGTGTGCTGAGACCCGTGTGCTGAGACCCGTGTGCATCCAGTCCCAGCTCTGATGCTGGAGCGCTCTGTGTCTCCTTGAGCCACTCACGGCTCCCCACCGGCCTCCAGGGTCTCCTCTGAAGCACTGGATGGCATGTCCCTGCCCGTTGTCTGGCAGCCCCGGGAAGCAGCAGGGCTGTCACCCAGAGACGCAGGGAATGAAAACCAGGCCTCGTGCTCTGGCCCAGGGCCCTGCTTTCCTTCCCGCCATCTGCCACTCGCCACACAGAGTCACAAGGCCCCAGAGCCCCTCCCCGTCCTCCTCCAAGGGAGCCCCAGGCGGATGTAGACACCACTTCAAAGCCGCAGGCAGTTTTTTTTTAATTGTGGTAAAATATGCATCGCAAAATTGACCATTTTAACCATTTTGGAAGGATGGTTCAGTAACGCTTAGGATATTTACACTGTGATGCGATGAGTCCCACCATCCGCCTCTGGAATTCCGTCCCGAGAGACACCAGCTCCCTCCCGCCCCTCCCCCAGCCCTCGCACCCACTGTTCTACTAAGTGTCTCTGGGAACCTGGCTTCTCGGGGCCCCCGAGGTAACCGGAATCGACAGCACTGGTCTTCCTGTGTCTGGCTCATCTCGTTCAGCATCACGGTCCCCAAGTTCACCCAGGTCTGGCCTGGGTCAGAATCCTCTGCCTTCCAGAGGCTGAGGCCCGAGACAGTTTGAGAGAGGACAGACCCCCCTCTCGGGCGTGGCCACACCACCCAGTGTTGCTTCCAAGCAGACCCCACCAACGCTCAGAGACACGCATGTGCATGGACACACCTTAACGTGGTGTGCTCGGGGAGAGCAGAAGTGGGTGTGGGAGCGTGCGAAGGTCCCAGAGCAGGCTGAGTGCCCGTCCTCCCGAGGAACAGCTCTGCGGAGCTCGGGGCTGGAGACGGGCAGGGTGCTGGGCAGTGACAACAGCTCTGATGGGGAAGCACCGAGGCCTGGCAGAGCCCAGCAGAGGCCCGTGTCAGGGCTTCCAAGAAGGTTTCCTGGAGGAGACAGAGCCCGTGAGAGGCTAGAAGGATGTTGGGAGTTGGCTGTGCGGGCAGAGGGAACAGTGCGTGCACAGGCTGGGGCGTGAGAGCTTGGGGGCTCTGGGAGCTGCCACTGGTTCTGTTGGGAAGGGACGGGGACTTTGGTGACATCAGAACTTGCTGCCCTTGTAAGGCTCACACATGCCCCCAGAGGCGGGTGGGAGGTAATCCCGGACTGGGGCACTCTCCGTGTGCAGGTGCCCAAGGACCGGCTGCACCTGCCACAGGGCGGACCAGCCATCACCTGGGAAGCGTGAGTGGACACTGCCCCCTACCCATCTCACTGGCTCATGTGCCCCACAGACCACGTACAAGGGCAAGTCCTCCTTCCAGACGTACTCGGACTACCTGCGCTGGGAGAGCTTCCTGCAGCAGCAGCTGCAGACCTTCCCCGAGGGCTCAGCCCTGCGCCGAGGCTTCCAGACGTGTGAGCACTGGAAACAGATCTTCATGGAGATCATAGGCAAGCGGCAGCCCAGCCCCTCGCCCCCTAACTCCCCGGGTCTGAAGCGGCGGATGGTACCAGGTTACCTGGGGCAGGGAGGGCAGGGTGTGGCCTGTCTGAATTGCCCACTTGTCATCTTCTCCAGCCTGGCCAAGAGCCCCGGGGCAACTGGACTGGCCCAGTGGCCAGGAGCACCAGAGGCTGGAGCGTGGGTCTCCTGCTCAGGGGCACCTAGCCCCATTCTTTTCTCCTAACTTTGGTCACCTGAACAGTGACAATGATCACCATTGTGGCAGCTGTCTGGTCCCTTCCCGGCACCACACCCTGTGCCAAGGGCCTGACCGTGTTCTTTAAACCCCAGAGGAGGCCTGTGGGGTGGGTACTCCTGTCGCTCGGTGTTACAGATGAGGCTCAGGGAGGTCCTGTGGCTTACCCAGGGTGACATGGCCAGCTATGACGGTGGCCATCTCCAGGACCCCAGTAACCTCTGAACCATGGAGGGGCTGTGGGGGGTAGTTATAGGTACCCCCCATGAAGCCCAGCTGAGGACCCTCTTCTCTGGCCTTCCAGGGGTGCAGAGCGCCCTGTACGGCCTGGCCCTGTCCTTGCTCATCTGCGTGGCCGCAGTGGCCGTGTTCACCACCCACGTGCTCCTCCTGCTGCCCGTGCTCCTGAGCATCCTGGGTATGTGGGCCGGGGGGATGGGAGGGGGCTGATAGGCAGGCGTCAGGCTCTTGGGGCCAGGAGTGGGCAGGAGTCCCGAAGGTGGCCTCAGGCCAGCAGGTTCCTCTCCATCCTTAACTGTCACATGTCCTTATTGAAGGTTTCCCAGCCACCCCCACACCCACTCCCAGCAGAAAGACGCCCTGTGATGGTCGCTCCCAGGACTGTGCCCCACCAGCCTGTGTGCTCCCGGCAGGGACCCAGATGTCGCCAGGCGGTAGCTCCTGGCCCAGTGACCTGTTGCTGTACCTGCCCCTCCC
This sequence comes from Martes martes, assembly GCF_963455335.1. Classification (NCBI taxonomy): domain Eukaryota; kingdom Metazoa; phylum Chordata; class Mammalia; order Carnivora; family Mustelidae; genus Martes; species Martes martes. The sequence continues at coordinate 183,184,748 of NC_137891.1, read as the reverse complement.
CCAGAACCCCCACTTCTCTCTGACCCTGGCCCTCCTGGTCCCTCCTGTCACCAGGGGTGGGGGCTCCACTCTAGGCTCCGCCCCCTTCCCCAGGGGCCTTCTGAGTCCACCCACTGCCCCTCTAGACTGAGTGGGTAAGGCTGGGTCCAAGCCGCCTGCCCACCGTCCCCTGCCCCCTGCAGGCATCGTCTGCCTCGTGGTGACCATCATGTACTGGAGCGGCTGGGAGATGGGGGCCGTGGAAGCCATCTCCCTGTCCATCCTTGTCGGCTCGTCCGTGGACTACTGCGTCCATCTGGTGGAGGGCTACTTGCTGGCCGGAGAGAACTTGCCCCCACACCAGGCTGAGGTGAGCGCCCTGCCCGCCCGACCCCAGGGCATCCCCCGAGGCCAGCTGGACGCCTCTGATGCCCAACTCCCAACCAGCCTGTTCCGCTAATAGCATAAGGGCCCTCCCTTCTTCCCCGAGTCCAAGTCTCCTTCTCCAGCCTGGGGACCGGGGTGGCCCATTCTAGTCGTGACTCTGAAGCCACCCACCACCCCCCACACGTCTGTGGCTTAGTGAGAACGCGCTCATCTACTCAGCACCAGCTCCGGGTCTTGTCAAGTGCTTTGTTTTCTCCTAATTTGGAGTTGTGGTGGTGTGGAAATGTTCATAAATACATACATTAAGTCAGTTATGTTTTTAGCTGCTTTTGGTCAAAAGAAAGAAATCCGTTCCCCTCAGGGCCGTTTCTGAGGACCTACTACGCAAACCAGCAGCAGCCCGGTTGTCCCAGCAACCGCTAAGCGCCTGCCCCTCGTCAGGAAACCAGGTCACCTTCCCACCAAGTCTGGGGAGCAGGTGCCGTCCCTGGCCCCATCTCTGGAAGCAAGTTGGGGCCGTCCAGAAACAGGCTGGCCCCAAGCAGGGAGGGATCCCCCTGGCAAGTCGGGTCCCTGGCCCCAGTCTTTGCCCTCACTTTGCACCCAGGACGCCCACTCGCAGCGCCAGTGGCGGACCCTAGAGGCTGTGCGGCACGTGGGAGTGGCCATCGTGTCCAGCGCCCTCACCACGGTCATCGCCACGGTGCCCCTCTTCTTCTGCATCATCGCCCCATTTGCCAAGTTCGGCAAGATCGTCGCACTCAACACGGGTGTGTCCATCCTCTACACGCTCACGGTCAGCACGGCCCTGCTCGGCATCATGGCACCCGGCTCCTTCACCCGGACCAGGACTTCCTTCCTCAAAGCCCTGGGCGCCGTGCTCCTGGCAGGGGCCTTGGGGCTGGCTGCCTGCCTCGTGCTCCTCCGGAGCGGCTATAAGATTCCCCTGCCCACCGGGGCCTCCCTATAGCCCTGGCACTTGGGTCCTGACCAGCGCACCTTTTGTCCAGCGGGTGTGGGACGAGGTACTTGTTCTGACCCCAGAGGCGCATTATTTCCCGGCTCAGCTCTAACTAGTTCTGTTCCCAGGCCTGGGCCGGGAAAGGCACCCCATCGCTCAGTGTGGGAGTGGACGCCTGCCCGCGTGGCCCGCACTGCCTTCATGACGGCACCCAGCCAGAGCTGGGTGGGAAGCCAGCCACCACCCCCCTTCTGCTGGGCGGCCAGCAGCTGTGTCAGGTACCCCCTGACAGCCCAAGAGTCCAGCCCCCCTCCATGCCAGCTCACCACAGGGACTTCCCCCTTGTACTGCCTCAGTGCTGACGACACCTCTCCCACGTGGCTGTTACAGGGCCCCCATTCTACAGATGTGAACGCTGAGGCACCAGGAGGCAAATTGATTGACACGTAGCAGGCTCGGTGGCAGAGCCCAGCTGCCTCCTGAGCCCTGTGCCTTGGTCGGAGAATTTGCAGGAAGAGCACAGTAGGTTCAAGGGCAGGGGCCTTGCACCCCTCTACCCTGTCTTCCCCTCCCCCCCAGCTTCATGGAGACCAATGCTGGGTGGTCCTGTGGTCCCTCCCAGGCCTTTTGGTCCTGGCCAGAGAGCACAAGAGACTGGCCTGGGTTCTGCATGTCTCAAGGGGCTCCTTCTCCCCAGGGGTGCTGTGGGGCCCCCAACACAGCCATCCTCACTGATCCAAGCCCCCATCTCCCCCACTCGACTCTGGGGGTTGGAGTTGGGGGAGGCAGTCCCTGGGTCGGGGGCTGGCTGTGCCTGCCACCAGCTCACAGCAGATGGTTCCTGTTCAAGTGAAATGACACTGCAGACTGCCGCCATTAACACGAGCATCGTAAGCGTCACTGGCTGCACGTTCTTCACGTTGTAGTAACGAGTGCTCACAGGCTACGCGGCCAGAGCCCAGCACGGGGGTGGGGGGTGGGGGCTGGAGGGAGATGGAGGTGGGTGGAGGGTGCCAGACTCCCCAGCGACCAAGGCCCCACAGTGCTCTGCGGGCCCAGGTTGAGGTTGGGAGCCTCAGTAGCACTGTGGGAATGGGGCTCCATAGATGAAACTTCTTTTTTTTTTTTCCTTAAGATTTCATTTATTTATTAGACAGAGATCACAGGCAGAGAGGCAGGCAGAGAGAGAGGGGGAGGCAGACTCCCTGCCCGATGCAGGGCTTGATCCCAGGACGCTGGGATCATGACCTGAGCCAAAGGCAGAGGCTTTAACCCACGGAGCCACCCAGGAGCCCCAGTGAACCTTCTTTTAAGGAGCTTGTCTGGCTTGTCAGTTGGGGCTCTTTTTTTTTTTTTTTTTTAAGATTTTATTTATTTGAGAGAGAAAGAGAGGAGTGGGAGGAGGGGCAGCGGGAGAAGCAGGCTCCCCGCTGTGCTGGGAGCCTGATGCAGGCTCAATCCCAGGACCCCAGGATCATGACCTGAGCCAAAGGCAGACACTTAACTGACTGAGCCACCCAGGCACCCCAGCTGGGGCATTTCAGGGCACCTCTGGTGTGCCAGGCACCGTGTCCTTCCTTGGGGCACACATTGCCCCTTGAGTGTTAGGAAGCCAGACACAAACAGCTGGAACTGAGCCCTGAGTCCTGAGTGACCTTCGGGTTAGCTCATCTGGTCATCTGATATTATCTGGGGGCTGGGTCTGCAAGGCAGAGGTGTAACAGTGTATCCCCACCCAGTGCATGCCTGGGACCAAGTGGGTCTCAGTATTTGTCTGGGGAATAGCCGACTTTAGACCCACCATCTATGGTGAAGCCAGACCCCAAGTAACTCACGGTTCTACTTACTGTGCCAGATGTTCTTCTCAGGATTTGTGTCCATCTGCCGGGACTGCCAGAACTAAAATGCCACCACTGGGGGGTGGGGGGGGTGGGGGCCTGCTTAAACAACAAATTTATTCTCTCAGTTCTGGAAGCTGGACGTCCAAACTCAAGGGGTTGCCTGGGTGGTTCCTTCCGGAGGTTCCGAAGGAGAATCCGTTCCAGGCATGTCTCTTGGCTCCTGCTGGTTGTGGGCAGTTCTTGGTGTTTCTGGGCTTGTGGAAACACGTCACTTTCATCTCTGCCTCCGTCTTCACGTGGCCGTCTTTTCTCTGTGATGTCACGTCCTCTTCCCTCTACAAGAACACTGGTGGTATCAGGTCAGGGTCTACTTCGGTGGCTCCACTCGATCATCTGCAAAGACCCTGTCTCCTAGTAAGCTCACATTCATGGATACCAGGGTTAGGACCTCAGTGTATCTCCGGGGGGACACGTTTCAGCCCAGAACCAGCAGGGGTCAACACGTATCAGCTTTCGTGACCCTTACAGAGTGCGTGCTATCATACCCATTTTACAGATGGGGAAACCAAGGCTCTCTAAGAGATTGACTTGGCTGGGTCACACATCTGGTAGCAGTGGAGCCAGACTTTGACCCCAGCCAATCTGCCCCAAGGTGTACTCAACCTTTAAAGGTATACAACCTCGGGGAGAATTGTAGCAAAGCCTGACGATGGAGACGTTCAAGGTTGGTGGTCAAATCAAGAGGCCTGTTCTTAGAAAAGCTGGGATGGAAACCCTTGAATGTGTACGATACCTCACCCTTAAGTACTCTCCCATCAGCCTTCAGTGAAACCCGAGCCCTCGGAGGCCCAGCAAAGAGCAGAGGCTCAGGGCCAGGTGGAGCTTGGGACCACACAGCCCTGAAGGGGCTGCTCGGGGGTTCGGGCCGGTGATCCCAGGGCCTGGCAGCCTCTGTGTGAGGGGCCATGATGCAGGGTGGCGCTCCTTCCGGTGACCGGTGACCGGTGCTGTGGGAGGAACAGGCAAGCTTGTGGGAGGAGTCCAGGTGGGAGGGGTGACAGGCAGGCAGCTGGCAACGTGACAAGGCATCCCAGAGGCGCTCGGAGAAGGGACTGTCCTGTCCAATAACCTCTCCAACAACCTAGTTTTAATGGGGATGCAGAGTCGTTTGCATGTCATTTGCATGCAGTCCAAATAATGCCCATTTGTAAAGAATACCTCACTTAGCCCGTTTCCTTTTAAGAAACTGCTCCTCTTCCTTCCCCTTGACCTTTGCTTTCTTCCAGAGTGTTGGGGGGGGGGGGGCGTTGAGCAGGTAGGCCTTGGTGTCACTGTCACCTCCCCCCAGGTGACTAGGGCTGTCCGGCCCACGTACAACTCTGGTGCCCCTCACAGCTCTCCACGGAGCTGGGTTCCCATCTCACAGATGAGCTCCGGGGGCCCCCAGCAGGGGAAGGCAGCTTTGGGCAGTACCAGGCTGCTGCCCTGCCCCGCACCCTGCGGGTGACATTCTCAACTTTGGATCTTTATTTCCTCATCAAAACTGACCTGTCCTGATCCCTCAGGCCCTGCGTCTGTCCCACTCCCGGGAAGTGATGTTCTCCCTTCCAGGGTCTGGGGGAAGGACTTAGGGGACTCTTTGGGGCCACACCCTCCACTGTCTACTTGCCTACAGATAAATCCCCCTTTCTCATGTTTGTGAATATTGACACTGAGTCCCAGAAGCACTAACTCCCATGAAAAGAAACCTTTTCTTTTGACCTTCCTTTGCTACTGATGCACAGCTCACGGTCTTAATGAGCTTTTGCCGAGCGTTAATGAGAAGCCCTTCATTAGCTCGGGCACAGTTAGCCTGGGGTCTGCGAGGAGGTGCAGGCATTCAGCAGGCCAAGGAGGGCCACAGGATACAAGGGGACCCCGGGGGAAAGAGACCCCTGTCCCCTCCAAAAGTTCCCCGTGCCCCTGCTTCTCTCCCTCCTTCTCTTGGAGGCCAGGAGGTACTAATGAGAGCCAGCTTTTTTAGAACACCTGCTATGAAAAAAAAAAAAAAAAAAGAACACCTGCTATGTCCTGGGTCCTATCCATGCATTTTTGGGAATCCTCGCTGCATTCTTTAGAAGGGAATGTTTCTGTTTCTATTTCACTGCTAAGGGATATTGAAGCTCAGAGACATGAAGTAACTGGCCTGAGCTCACACAGCTTGTGAGAGTCAGAGCCAGGCTTCCCATCCAGGGCTGTTGACTCCTGAGTACATGCTCTGTGTCCCCTACGGCCTCCCAGCATGCACCACATTTGACTCCAGGGCCAGCTGGCCAGCTTCCCACAGTTGCCGTCCCCCTCCTGCGTGCTGCTCTGAGAGAAAGGAGCACCCGATCTGGAGTTGAGAGTCCAGTGTCCGAGTCTTAGCTCCAGCCCTACCCAGGTGACCTCGAACAAGCCACTGAACATTTATTTAATCTGGGAAATGGGGCAGGGGGCAGAATGACATCCAGAGCTCTGATCTGTTCTCTGCTGCACTGGTAGGATCTGAGTCTCCTGAAGTCAAGCTGCCCTGGGCCCATCACCGGTGACCGTCCCCTGTGAGTCTTGTTCTCATTGTTCGCATCTCCTAAGCAGAAGAATCCCCATTGGAGCTGTGCGTTCATGTGTTCAACAACTTAGTTACTGAGCACCCACTATGTGCCAGGCACCATTCCAGGCCTCAGTGATACAAGGGAATGCAAACACAGACCCAGACCCGACCTCATGCACCTGACTGTTGAGGTGAGGAAAAGAAGTTTCATAGCAGACCCCTCGGCCCCTCAACCACAAAACACAAACCCGAGGGCCGTGAGGGAGAGGAGTGAGGCACAAGGGCCCAAAGCCATGAAGTCGGGGCTGGCAGAGGGCTCCCTGGAGAAGGATGAGGACCACTTTCCTTGCCTCTGGGGCGCGGATCCCACCAGACACAGGCTTTCTGGAGCCAAAGGACAGCTAACTGCAGACTGATGTGAAGGCATAAAAGAAGGGATTCATTGGACCTTCTTGGGGCAGCAGACGCGGAAAGGACGCTGGCCCAGGAGAGAACATCTGGTTCAAAGGGACACACACAACCCACCAGCTGAATTGAAAGAGAGCCGAGCAAAGCGCATGCAGTGTCCTATGCACAGGGCTCTCCGGCCAGCCTCCTTTCCTACAGAGAAAGTTGCTCAGGAAGAACCAAGTCCCCTTTGGCTCTTGAGGCCTCTAGAGGAGTTCGGGGTGGTAGTCACACCCACTCCAGCTGGCTAAATACCAATACAATGAATTGTCTTCGGCATTCAAGGCCCAGTGGAGTCCTGTGACATGCTGGCCACTCTGAACAGATGTACAACAGGGGCCCAGACTCTGGGGGCCATGGGTCCACACACGACTGTCCCGAGGGGTCAGGCTGGCATGGGACCTGATGTCCTTTCCCAGCCCCGCCCTCCAAGGCTGCCTGGATTTGCCTTAGAGACGAGGTCTGCGTCCTGAGACCAGGAGGGTAGAGTGCGCCTCCCAGCCACAGAGAGGCGCTCAGACCCCCCACCCCACAGCTCCGACAGAGGAGCGCCAAGGGAGCTTCCTCCAATTCCCTCATCCTCTTCCCAGCCTCGACTATTTCCTCCTTGGTTTCCCCACCTTTAATCAGTCTCTCATACAAACCCATTCCTCCCTCTTCTGGTCACTGCGCCTTCATCTTTTTTCTCTGAGGCTCTCCCCCCGTCCCAGACCTGTGGTGCAGGTGAAGCTGAGGCCACCCCCCCCCACAAACACTCCCCCAGTTACCCCCGTACATTACCCCCCCAACCAGGTGTGCATGGCATATAACCCAGGCCTGGCCAATCAGTGCATCCCATCTTCTGGCCATAGTGATAGGTTGAGGGATGGACTGACCTAAGCCAGTCCAATGAATGTCGTCCTGCGGACTTGCTGGAATTATGGCAAAGGTAGACTCTCCTTTGACCAATATTTCTAGGTGTGGGAGGAAAGTCTGGAGCCTACCTAGGAGTTAGGCCAAAACAGAGGAAAGAGACCAAAGGGTAAAAGTCAAATTTCTGATAATATCACTTAAGCCCCTGGATCCAGCCATGCCTGAAGCTAAATGTGCCTAGATTTTTTTCTTAAGCCAATAAATCCCCTTTTCCTTAAGCCACTTTGAGTAAGATTCTCTTTCACTTTAAAGCAAGAGTCGTAACTAAAGAGTCTCCCCCAAAGGCTTCAAATATTTCTATTATTTACTGGTTTAAGCCCCAACTCTTACGTAAGACATTCAAGGTCCATCATGATCTGGCCTCAACCCTCACTTCAGGCTCATCTTCAAGGTCCTCCAGCCATCCAAGACATTCTGCCCCAGACATTCCCCATCTCCAGTCTGGACTATGCACCCATGTCTCCCTCTCTTTTCCCCATTAACGCTTGTCAGACTCTGACCTGTCCCTCAAGGCTCAGTTCAGATGCTACCTTCTCCACGAAGGCTTCCTCTTCTCTCTCATGGCTCCTTGTTGGAACGCCAAGCTCCATGCTCTCATGAGTTGTGTCCACATCTACCCTTCTGGCTGACAATAAGCCCTTGAGAAAGGAAAAGGCTGTGCCCACCACCAGGACTGCCCAAGGAAGCTGGACTCTATCCCAAGGAAGTGGGAATAAAATGAAGGGTTTCTTTAAGTAGGAGACCATTTGGGATTTATCCAATTGATAAAAATCTAAACGTTTGATAACCCCCTCTGTTGGCAAGGCTATGGGGAGACAGGTTCTCTTACGCATTGCTGGTAGAAGTGTAAACAGCCATTATGAAGGGTTATTTGGCAATAACTCTCAAAATCACAGCTGCACGATCCTTTTGATTCGGCAAACCCACTTCTGAGAATTTATCCTGAAGATAAACTTACACCGGTCAAATGTAGAAATGAATCACTGAAAACTTGTCTGGTATAGCAAAGGACTGGGGGTTCCTAAATGTCCATCAGCACAGGGACCAATGAAATAAAGTTGTCTCTTCAGACAATAGGATACTCTGTAGCTATAAAGAAAGAACGAGGAAGCTAAGTGCCAGCATGTGAAACATCGCCCAGCTGTCAAATAGGGCGACTTCGCAAAACAGTGTGTAAAATGTGCTAGTTTATGTTTTTAAAAAGGGGGGCAGGTGAGAGGATATATACTCATTTTTGCTTGTGTATGCATCTGAAGGAAGCACAAGAAAAGCTAAAACACCGGTTACCTGCGGGTATGGCGTGGGGGGCCGGTACCAGGCATTTGGCAGACAACTGAAGGAAGATTTTTTTATAAATCTTCTCACATTCTGGATTCTTTTGACTGCAGGAATGTAGTACCTAGGTGATTCTTTTTTTTTTTTTTTTTAAGCAGAGGAGAGATGTGGCTTTCATTTGCTCCTTAGAGAGCTCACTCTGATTGCAGGGCAGAGGGTGGGCTGGAGGCAGGCGGAGTGAGGCAGGGAAAACAGTGAGGAAGAGGAGGGGTGCACCTCCCCACTCAGAAAAGGCATCAACAAACATCAGCCGAGATTGTCTGAACCCAGGCACTGCTGGGAGCTCGCCTGGCCAGTGGCACCCTCCCTGCCTCCCTCTCTAAGCAGAAACATGGGGCAGTCACGTGATCTGTAGCCAAAGAGTTTAACCAGAGCCTTGGAAGTGATTGGGAGTGTGGCATTGCCTGATGCCTCTCCCTCTCCCCGTTGGAGTTGAGCGTGCAGAAGGAATGCTTGGGAGGGGCAGCACAGGGTGATGGGAAAAGGCTAGGTCTGGGCTCTCTGGCCGTGTCAGTGTGGAGTCCTAGAACTTGGGGTTTGTGTCCTCATTCTGCCTCCATTAACGGTGTGAACTTGAGCAAGTCATTTGCTCTATCTTAACCTGTTTGCTCACCCATTAAATAGAATAATCCATGGTGCATGGTTGTTGCATTTTGAATGAGGTAATATAATGCCAAGGGCTTGGTCATAGCGATACCTGCTAAACCATCATCACGACCATCAGCATTGTTACAAAATAGATTTCTCCCAACTCAGGGTAGCATTTATGTACTTAGAGATGCAAAGCACTTCAATAAACAGGAACTATTTGCTCCCCAATTAGTCTTTCTCCAACTGTGGGTGGAATGTGTTTTCTTGTCCCATTGATGCTGGGTCTAGCCATATGCCTTTGAATCGTCTGTTGGGATGCTGGCAGGAGTGAAGCAAGCAAAGACTTGAAATATGTCTGTCCGAAGGGACTTGCCCTCTGAACTTCTGCTTCTCCAGGGGAAAGACATGCCCCAGGGAGCCCAGTAGCTCCAGCAGGCTGAGAGATATGTGGAGTAGACTCGATATGTGGAGTAGACTCAACACAAGCTGTAGTCTGGAGCCAAACAAAGCTGGTCCCAGCATAGATCACCTGACTCTCAACCGACACTGGTGGCTGTTATTTTAAGCCACTGAGTTTGGGGAGATTTGTTTTGCAGCATTATTGCAACAGTAGCTGACTGAAGCATTGGTCATGACTTTCAGAATAAAGCTGAGGGTTCTTCAAGTTCTTTTAGGATCTCACTGACAGTTTCCCCACTTTTATCTCACCCGACTGCCTCCACTTTGCACCTCAGATCTCAGCCGAACCAAACTTCTTTCAGTCCTGATGCATGTGGTGCTGTGGCTCACCTCCAGCCTCCACTCAGACTGTCCTCCCTGCCTGGAACCTTCCTCCCCTACTGCATCTTCATAGCTCCTCTCTACCCTTCGGACTCGGCTTCCACCAGGAAGCCCTCTTAGTGCACCAACTCTGGGCTGGTCATCTTGGGATGTGACCCCATAGCCCTTTGGACTGCTTCCGCCCTGTGTTTTTAGTGATCCTCTACTTGTCTCTCTCTCCCCACAAGGGCATACTCTGTGAAGCCGAAAGACTGCAGATCCCCCCAGCTCCTGGCACAGGGTATGCTCACTGTAAATAGTCATTGACTGAATTAATTTCTTGCCCCTTCAAGCCTCCATCTGCCTACCTGTAAAACGGGAACCATCTCATCAGAACCAGGGCAGAACGATGTCCAGGCTGTGCTTCACTGCAGGGGGATTAATTAACAGCTTTCACTCTCCAGCAACCCTGCGTCCCTCCTTGCCTTCACCTCCTCCCTACCTCTTGTCAAAAGGACTCAAGGTGAAGGACATGTTTACTCAGCAGATCAGTGGAGCCTTTGTTCTACACAAGCCTACCTGACAGAGGTGCTGCTTGTACTTCTCCGGCCTGTGTGGGGAGAGGAGATGGGCTTCTGACCAGGCTGTCCCCGAACAGTCACTACACTGCCTGTCAGAGTGCCTTCAGGGCAGATCTGCCTTGCCTTGGTGAGAACAGGTAAAATTCTGCAGGGTAGGTGAGAGAGGGAGGGGTGGAGGGAAGCTGACATGTAACCGAGTCCCTTCCACATGCCTTGAAATCACTTCTTCCCTATCACCCTCCCTGAAAGGAGGATTGTATCCCCATTTTTCAAAGAAAACAGTGAGTCACCCATCTTCACCCAGTGGTGGGATTCTAACCCAGGCTGTCTGACTCCAAGGTCGGTTTCTCCCACACGCAACTGCCTCCACACTGAGCAGTGATGTGGTGTGCCTCAGTGGTGCAGGTAGGATCAAAGGGGACAGAAAGCATCGATGACATTATTACAATAAAAAGAGAGATGCCCTAAAACGTGTATGGCACTATGCAATTCACCAGCCACCGTCTCACCAGTTTCTCCTAACTTTGCTAAGCAAGCCTATTACCACCTATTTTACAGAGGAGAATACTGAGGCTTGGCAAGGTGAAGTGATTTCTCCCAAGGTATCACAGCGAAGCTGAGGTAAGACTCCTCCCACCTTGTCCCCTGCATCACTGAATTCCAGAGGTCACACTTAGGGTTTCTGGGACCCTTGCCCAGGGGGACTTTGGGACACATCCTTTCCCCGTGGTGTGGTAACCAGACCATCACCTATAGCTGTGCAACCTTATGAAAGCCGCATGAGCTCTCTGAGTCTCAATGTATCAGTTATCTATTGCTGCCTAATAAACCACTTCAGAAACTAGTGGCTTAAAACAGCAGCCATTTATTTAGCTCATGATTCTGTAAACTAATTAAATTAAGCTGGGCTTATCTGGGTGGTTCTTCCAATCCTAAATGCTCCCTCCTACATCTGCAGTCAGCTGTAGGTTAGCTGAGTGGTTTTGCTTTGGGGGCTTTGCTGACTGTCGGGCTGGAGGAATGGGGGTAACGGGGCCATACGTCACTCACCAGACTCGTTCACAAGGCAGTGTGTTCCTGGAGAATGAGTGGGAGCGCATAAGGCCTCCTATTATGGCTTGAATTGTGTTCAACCCTCCTGTTATAGGTTGAATCCCAGAAGACAGATTATCAAGCTTTGTTTTAGAAAAAGAGAGGAAGCATGGGTGGAGGGGAGAGAAAGGACACATACATTTACAAACCCCAAAATGCAATTTATAAAATGAAAATCTGGTGTGACATTCAACTAAATTAGCAATTTATAGATAATTCACTATGCTTAAGCCATTAAGCAAATGCACTTTAAATTGATTTCAAATTAGTGGGCTAATGATTTCCCCCAGGTCCATTCTCTGCCAGCCCCCCAGTGCAGTGTTTTTAATAAGAGGTAGGTGTGCAATAACGGCCTCTTTATTCCATAATTGAAGTCATAATTGAACTTGAGGTCATATCCGAGGGCCCTATTGATCTACATAGAGAGGGAAAGTGCTGACAGTGACCATCTTCGGGTCAGAGGGATGGGGTGGGCCAGAGGAGAATCCTGCAGTCATGGTAGATTTGGAGATCACTTTTTGTATGACCTGCAGATAGACTTGATGGCTGATAAAGAAGTTAAATAACCTTGATACAGGCAAAACTCTTAATCCTAGTCTTGCAGCGACTCCCTAAAGGCATGTCAAGAACCCATGTGACCCTCCAAGATTCCCAGGGCCTTAGGGTGAACACTGCATCCTCTCTTGTCCCACCATGCCTATCTGACCCCGAACTCCCTAGGCCAGAGGGATCCAAGTCAAGGTATACCAAACATGTGTTCTACTATCCTTCCTCATCCTAAGTTTCAAGTCCTTTAACTCTCAGCTTAGCCAAGAGCTTCTCCAACCTCAACTCAGAAAGGCAGGGTGGAAGTTCTTAGGTTCTTTTGGCATAGCTCTGATTGTTTCCATTTCATAAAGCACAAACCATTACCCACCTCTATTGCTACCTCTAAAGGGGCTGTAAGAAACTTTAGCTCCATCTCAAGAGAACATTGGAGTCTCGTTTTATTTTTCACCAGCCTTTTTGGCTGTTCTGAACCCAGAGATCTTTTTTTCCAAAGAGTATGCCAGACCAAAGGAGCGGGAGGGGAAGCAGAGAGGGAGAAGCGAGAGGTCCAGAGGAAAGGAGTGAGAAGAATGACAGAGACCTAGTGTTTAAAAAGGAGAGCATAGAGCAACTGAGAGAGAGAAATTTTACAGAGGAGTAAATGTGTAATGGAGCATCTCATGACCCCAAGGTGTGTAATGGAGCATCTCATGACCCCAAGGTCAGGGAGAATAATCAGGGAGGTGAGGCAGACTGTGAGCACTGGGTCTCCTAATGAATGGATCAATGTTTAGGACAATTTGTGAAATAATCCACGTGTGCCCTTGAGATTGTTGAGCTGTCTATAATACAGTCCAAATCTGAATCTTAAAATTATCTAAACATTGTATACTAGCAGTAGATACAGTGCTCCCAAATCTCATAAAATCTGCAGAAAAGACAAGAACAGGAAAGAACAAAGGAGGAGGCACTTACTATTTCCCCTGCTGCCTATCCCCATCCCATTCTTGGAACATAAAACTCCTTGCAGATTTTTAACTGGGCTTTGAGTGTGTGGGACTCCCAAGGTTCCTCCACTGCACTGGGGGGAGGGGGTAAGTACCATACTCTTAGCTCTTCTTGACCAGATTCTTCTCTCAGACATGTCGTGCCTGGGGTGTGGAGGAAGAAGGAGAAAGTTATGCATTCTAAGCTCTGCATCACTTCATTCGCATTCTATTTCAGGGGTCAGTCATGGTGATAACCAGAGAGAAGAAAGGTCTGAGAGAAGAATGTCTCTGGTTTCTAGGAAGAGATTAGTATGGAATAGTCATTGAATCAATATTGATCAATAAAATGTTCCAGAAAAAAAATTAAACCCACATTATTTAAACAGAGTCTTCCCTAGAACATATTCTCTGTTGATTAAAAGAATGAAGAAAGGCAAAATCAGAAAGGAGAAATCCTTCCCCCCCCCCAAAACATTACTGTGAATTGACGGAACCATTTTAGAAACATATGTATATACCATGATCAACAATTTCACTCCTGGGTATAAACCCAGGATAAATCATGTGTGCTTTGTCCATCATACGGCATGCACAAGAATGTTCATAACTTTATTCATAACAGCCTCAAACTGGAAACAACTCAAATGTCCATCAATATTCGAATGGATCGATAAACTGTGGTTTATTCACACAAAAGAGTATTATGCAGAAATAAAAAAGAATGAACTGCTGATCTGCAGTGACGTGGATGACTCTCAAGACATAATGATGAATGAAAGAAGTCAGACACAGAAGAGTAAATACATTTATGTGAAGTTCAAGAACAAGAAAAACTAATCTATGGTGACAGATGTCAGAAAAAGGGTTACCCTTGGCGGGAGGCAGCACAAGGAGCAGGTACCGAAAAATGGATGGTGGTTACACACACACACTTAAGCTGTATACTGAAGATCTGTGTGCTTTATACAAGCTACTCCTCAAAATGACTAATAAGTATTTTTAAATGGTCACTCCACTCCACTACATCAGCCCCAAATTTAAATCATCACCTGTCATTCACTTCTCGAGGACCATGAAATTCAGGAAACTTGTGCTTTATTCTTCATCTTGACGGAAATGGAAACATACCTTCCCACTATGCAAATGAAGATAATGAGGCATGGGATCTTCGGGCAGAGGCTCTGCTTCAGACCACGCAGTGTAAGGCTGAACTGACAGATGTCATGGTGAGTACAGCTGTGAACCGCGATCTGTGGCACCTCTGTCCTTCCTCATGGCATTATTGATGTGGCTGACAACGCCTGAGGCTGGACATGCCCCTTGGAGCTGCCAAATTTCTTATTGTCCCAATAGCCCTGCTACCCTTCCTACAGCAGAGTAGGATGGCTGTCGCAGAAGCTCCTGGATTAACTTCAAGAGATGCCAAATTAGACTTGAATTATAGTTCAGCCTTATGATTTCCAACAGCTATCATTGCAGTGACCCAACCGTGGCCGGGCTTGGTGACCGCATGCCGCTGGTAGCTCTCAGAGGCTACTTCAGCACCTCAGAGAGGTGCCGCTGATTCTATTGTTTCAGCACCGGGGACAGCGACTCATGCATTAACAGGGTACCGTTACACTGGTCTGGCAAAACGTATTTGCAGAGAGCAATCTTCCCACAGTTTGCTATTTACACACAACGCTACTGCTTCCAGTTTTGTCTAACAAATTAAATTCTGACAGCATTAAAAATGTATGTGTGATGAGAAGATTGGTTTGGAAAACACCCAACATTTACCTCCCTTCTACCTCCACCTTCCTCCAATGCAGGTGTTTCCCAAGGGAACCGTGCTTCAGGGAATGCCCAGGTAAATGGGGTTTCTCATATGTAGAATTGTCAGTGGAATGCATGGATAGAAGGACAGAACCCCTGGGACCCAACTTATTTTCCTTCTGAAACCCAGATGCAAGAATACATTCCTCTCTGAGACATTGAAAAGCAAGGTCATTTAGAAACCTTTCCTTTAACATATGTGCACAATCAATTCATTCATTCATTCAATTAATATTTATTGAGAGCCTAGTGTGCCAGGCCTTGTGCTAAGCCCTGGAGAAATAATGGTGAGCCAAATATATCAATAACAAAGGTAATTTCCGTTCATTGTAGTTCCATGGAGAAAGTAAGTAGAGAAATGGGCTATGTGGTGACAGTGAGAACTATTCTAACTAGGAGAGGAAGTAGGAAGGAATCTGACAACATGGGCTTTGTGGGTCATGTAAGACATTTGGATCTTAAGCATGGGAGTGATCTGATTTGTGTTTAAAACAACCTACTTTTTTAACTATGTGAAGAATGGACTGGGGAGGTAGGAGAGGAAGCTAGCAGACCAAGTTAGGCTGTTGCAATGGTTCACTGAGAGACAATGGTGTTGATAACCCCTTCTCAACTCCCACCATATGAAATTTCATCTCCAAGATTAAGGATGCACTTCTCTGAGCCATCCATGCTCCCTTTCTCCAGTCCCTCTTGTAACCAGGGCCATACACCGGTTATTGTGAGATATTATGAGAGAATATGCACAGGATCACATATTATGGTTTATTTACCATTGAAAGAATGAATAAATGGTGGCTTCAGAGCTGCCTGTCTCATCTAGAAATAGAATCTATTACCTCTTTGATGCCAGTTTTTCTCACTCTTTCAATTCATGGGTTACCACTTGGGGAGGAAAGACATGCAGAGCGCTTAATCCACTCCTCACGGCTCATCATCTGAGAAATAGCCTCATCAAGGCAGTGGGAATTGTAGGTTCATGCTGATGGGATGCCAATGGGGGAGACTATATACTATTAATTACATAGTGAATAAAAACATCAACATATATGATATTTAAAGCATTAATGTAACAGTGATATTAATTCCCAGACCAGCCAGAGGACCCAGGGAGACTACAAATGCACAGTGCACAAGCCCATGCTCTACCCAATCTTGCCAGCCATAGAGCCTTAGGAATTGACATCCAACATGACCACCGGGAAGGGAGCAAACTGAGCAATGAGCAACTAAAGATTACTTGACTTAGCGTCAGGACCTCTGGCATTTGGTCTCATCTCATTCATGAACGCACTTGAGAATGTCAGGCAGATCCTTTCCCTTCCCTGTGCCTCATTTTTCTCAACTGTAAAATGGGGGGTTTGTTTGAACCTCATGATTTTCCAGCTCAAAAGTCTCTGAATCTGTAATGGCCCTAGGACCTTGATTTTCCACGTTCTTTTGAATCTCCTTTTGTCCTCTCCAAATCCCAAAAAAGTATGGAAAACATGTAATATTATGTCCATTTTTCAGGATGGGAAAACTGAGGACTTGAGGTCACAAGTACTAGTCACAAATTTACCAACTGAATGAGAGAGGGCTCAGATGCTATTACAGGTTGCTCAGGTAAATCTTAACTCTTCCAGAAGGAACTGACAGCAATGCATTCTGCGGGTCTTACTCACCTCATTCCAGACATCCCCTTCCCCTTCTCCCAGGCCCTTCAAGCGCCTTCTAGGCCCTGGCTATCCTAAAACCTTTCTGGTCATACCCAGGAGGAGTACACAGGCACAAAGATGCCTGTGCTCCGTGCAGTCTCAGGATATGCATTGCTACTTCAGTTTCAAGGCCACTGGCAAATTCCATCATGGCCAGGCCCTTCCACTGGGTTCATAATTGGAATATATCAGCTCATTAGCATGGGGAAAGGGAGGAAGACAATCTGGGCTTTATTCACCCATCCTGATTTAGTAGGTGTTCCCTTTGCAGCTCCTGGACCTTGGAGGAATCTGTGCCCCGCCCGTGTGTGCCTGTGTTTGTTATGGAAATTACCACTCACCCATATATATAAATCTGTAAGAGAGCCTCTTGTCATTTCTAATAGTTCCACAGGCTGCACTGAGAGAAGGCTGGGCAGAGCCAGGCTATCTGAGAGGTGAGGAACCTCCTTTGTGCTAACACCTCTTTGTGTTAACATTAGAGGAAACTGGACCACCCCAAGAGCTCATGTAATA
Organism: Martes martes; assembly: GCF_963455335.1. Classification (NCBI taxonomy): domain Eukaryota; kingdom Metazoa; phylum Chordata; class Mammalia; order Carnivora; family Mustelidae; genus Martes; species Martes martes. The sequence goes on along the minus strand of NC_137891.1, from coordinate 183,167,746 downwards.
GGTTCCAGTCATGAAGACCCTGCAGTGTGCCCAGGACTGTGCTCAGGGTTTCCCATGTGTCACCCCATTTAAACTTCCCAAAACCCTATGATCTCCACATTATAGATGAGAATGGTGAGGTGAGGAGAGATTTAAGTGACTTGCTCAATATCACAGGAATGGAAAACAGCTACCTTTAATTGCCCAACTTCTAGGTTATCTCCATGACTCTTGGATTCTTTGGGGGATAAATTCATGGTTAGAGGAGAGGAAGAAACGGGGGTGATATACTCCATGGGAGATGGAAACTCTCCAGAGCAGTCTCCCACTATTTCTCTCCTGGAAGGTGTTCTGCCTCCTTCTGGAGGAAGTTTCTCCCCCACAGAATGAGACTTGGGCCCAAAATCTTGGTCCTTACACTACCTTCGTGTTACAATCATCTCTGTCTCCCTTGTTTTATTGTTAAGAATTCTTTCAGTTGTGCCAGAAACATGAAAATCCTGGAGAAGACCGGGATGGGGACATGACTCTACCCAGAGGATCAAGCAATGTTGATAGAACTCTGTCTCTTTCCAACTTTCAGATCTGCATGTGTCAGCTTAGAATCATTCTTCCAGTAGCCAAGAGGGTCACCATAGGTCCAAAATATCATACTCCCAGACTAGAAGAACACCATTCTTGACAACCACACTAAGTATATGTAGGTTGTATTTTTCCATTCATGGCTCCCACAATATGTCTCATCCTACATGTTCTCTTAAAGTGTAACATTGACTCTCTTTCCATCTCGTGGGCAAGTGTATGTCCCCTCCCCTGAATCTGGGCACTTTGTGGATACTTTGACCACTAGAATATGGCAAAAGTAACGTTTTCCCCATTTCCAGGTCCAGCCCTTAGAAACTGGCACCTTCCAGGACACGTGGGTGGCTCAGTCAGTTAGACATCTGCCTTGGGTCATGATCTGTCATGACCTGTCGTGATCTCAGGGTCCCAGGATCGAGTCCCACATTGGGCTCCCTGCTCAATGGAGAGTGTTTCTCCCTCTCCCTTTGCGTCTTCCTTGGCTTGTGTGCACTCTCTCTCTCTCTCACTCTCTCTCTCTCTCAAATGAATAAATAAAATTTTTTTTAAAAAAAAGGAAAAAAGAAACTGGCAGCTTCCATTTTTTTTTTTACCTCTTGAGACACTCATCCCTGAAGCTCTGGGCCCCCATTTAAGAAGTTCAAGGCCACCATGTCGTGAAGAAGCCCAGGGCACGTAGGGAGGTCAAGGGCAGGTGTTCTGACTGACAGACCCAGGGGAGGTTAAAGCGGACAACCAACACCACTACCAGACATGTGAGTGACATTGCCTCAAGATGATTCCTGCCCCTAGAGTCAGTCCTCCTTTGTAAAGCCCCATATATCATGTGCACAAAGACAAGCCACACCTGCAGCGCGTTTCCCCAATTCCTGACCCACAGAATCCATTATCATAATCAAATGGTTGTTTTAAGCAACTAAGTCTAGGTATATTGGGTTATGTAGTAAAAGATCACTAGAAGTATGTGTGTGGGTGTGTGTGAGGGGGTGGTGTTGGAGAGGTCATTTCCCATAGGAATTAGAAGGCAGATGGTTAAGCACATCAGACAAACAAGTACTATATCTAACACCTGAAGAACTGCCCACGGGGCCCACCATTTCTAAATGTACCAGCTTTCATTACTGGCCGGAGTGATTGTGTGGAAAAGACGATGTCCAAGTTGGTCTGTTCCAGGTGTTGGGCCTCATATTGCCCAGTTAGCCTGGCAGAGTGTCAAAGCACTTAGTGAGCTCTCCTGTTTATTCCCTCTTCTTCTATCCAGTGTGCTGGCTGCTCCTCTAAGCAAAGTGTCTCGAAGCAGGGTCTCTAAACTGCCCAAGTCCAGGGTTTACCACTCACCTCTTTTTCCTTATAAATGGTGCCCACCACCCCATTGTGCTATGTCAGTGCATCGACCTTGAGGCCCCTGTCCTTTTCACCCACCAAACCCAAGCAAGTCCCCCTCAGAGCCCCTCCAGCCCCTTCCTGAGCTCCTGTCACTCCCCTGCTCTCCCTACAGTCTCCTGGATTCTGACTCAGGAACACTCTCTAAATTCTGCTCCTTTTTGTTTGTTTGCTTCTGTGCTTATTCCTTCCCTCCAGGCTCTGCAAAACTGCCCTGTCTCTCAGGTCTTTCTCTCCCCTTTTCTGAATGCTCAGATACTCAAAAAGTCCCCAGTTTCTTCATCCTCTACTTTCCAGAATCATCAAACCACAGGACAAAGTAGAACTGCCTTCCCCCAGGTACACAGCATTCAGTCTAAGACTGCGGTCTCTAAGCCAGCCTGACTCTAACTCCTGGCTCTACCACCTGCCAGCTGTGTGTTCCCTGGCACCTTAGTCTCACTGTGTCTCATTGTCCCGTCTGTGAAAGAGAGATGAAAATAGCTCCCACCTGGTGGAGTAGCTGTGAAGATTGAACAAGATAATCCAGGTAAGGACTCTGCACTCTGTTCCTATTAATTGAAATGAGACAAGGTTCTCTCAAACTCCCTGTTTAAATATGAATCCCAACAGTGCTGGGTTTGATCACGCTCACTCATGCAGGAGAAGAGACAGTGCCCATCACCTCCTTTGGTTTTACAAAGACAACTCACAAGTATTTACGCCTTCCAGAAAACAGAAATATCCACGTATATATTATCACCAGGGTAATAAATTATTAAGTAAGACAATCAATCAGAATTACGGGGGATTTTCTTTAAGAGTGAGAACTGTTTACTAAGGAGTATTGTAACCATCTCTGAAGTCAGGGTGCCATATAAAACTCTTTTGTTCAAAATAACATTTGCAAGGATGGATTTTTCATGCAGACTAGAATCTGCTTTCCTATAGCTGCAGGGAAAATGGAGACTTTTTTTTTTTTTTTTACCTCTTATCTTGCTGAGATTTCTTTCACCAGCGGTTATAACGACCTACAGCTTCAAGACCCAATATTGGAATTCCATTAGTCAGCACAGAAGGGAAAAAAAAGCAGTCCTGAGGAGGTCAAAACTTGCAATGTAAAAGAGGAAAAAGCAGAATAGCGTTGTTAAATGAAATGTGGGCTATTTGATAATTCTTATTCATCCATCGTACATAGTAACCCTCAGGAGATGGTAGGTATTATTTCTTGTCTTTGTTCTTACGACATGTAACCCTACGAAAACCGCCACTCAAATGGTCAGTGGCCCCATGGCAAAGGCATACAGTCCAGCAACCAAAAAGTCATTTAAAATTATCTCCATTCTTCAGATCCATATCTCAGGCCTTGTGAAGGGGACACAAAATCAGAAAAATGTCCCAGTGTCCTTGTCTCTGTCACCTCTCTCCATACAGTATTTGGCTCCCCTGGTGCCTCCTCCTGTCAAATCCCCCCACCCTAACTCCTACTCCTGGGCTACAGATTTTCTAGCTCATCCCCCCTATCTTCCCTGATCCTGTATCCCAACAGCAAAAGAGCTGGTCTGACAATATGAGGGCCCTTCCTGGAGTGGGGAGGGGGACCAACAAGGGTGGAAAGATCCCAGGAGACAACACCAGAACCCCCTTTATCAAGTGGGATAGGGACAGGCTGGGGATACCCCAGGTTAATCCTTTCTGTCCTGTCACACCCCCATGAGCAGGACAAGAACTCTCCGTGGCTAATATCCCTCTTCTTCCCAGGAGCACCAGCATCCCCTATTTGACATTACTCACCGGGGACTGCAACAAAACACAGAGTTGGGGCTGCTGCCGTGGGAGAAAGTTTTGCTTCTCCCCCCTCAGCTGTTCATAGCAATCAGCCCAGAACAATGGGAAACAGCCTGGTGATGCTTTTCATCTCAATCCAGAGCCAGGGTACTGGCCCCGTTACCAAATCCCAGTGCAAATTGGAATGATCCCTGGGATCTCACCTGCCTGCCCAGCCTAGCCCAGACCAATGGGGTGCTCAAACAAGGCAACACTTTGGAAGTCCCCCTTCCCCTTTCCTCAACAAGAGATTTCCTTTCTGCACACCTACCACACTTCCAATACACCCACCATTCAGCTTAATTCTTCAGCTTAGGAAATTGCCTCTAAAACATTCCCTGAGAGCAGGGACCCTTTGGAGCTAGGGTGTGAGCTTCTCGACCACAGGCACTTTGTCTGGCACATAGTAGGTGCTCAGTAAATAGGAATTGAATGAATAAATGAGTGTCCACTGATAAAAGAGCATAGATTTAAATTAGATCGTGTTACTCTCTGATATCTGACTGAGAACAAGTTTTTGAAGGGTCTGCGTACTGAGATGATTTGTTCATCCACTTGGCAAATACTAGTTGAGCCTACATGCAGGCACTGTGCTAGGCACTGTGCTAGGAAATGCAGGTGATCGGGGCAGGGACTCTCCCTGTGCTTGTGGGGATGGAAAGAACTGCCCTGGTTTGACGTGAGGATACCTCTGCCCTGCCTCAGAGCAGGACTTCCTCAGCCCCTGGGGACTCTTTTCCAGAGAACCAGCTCTCTCCAGACCCCCGTCTCTACCCCTTCCTCCCCTCTAAGAAATTCACAAAATGTGAGACCAGAGGTGAGGGAGTGAGTGCCACTGAAAATGGCCATTATCAGATTAGACAAACCCCATGGCCTCCAGCCAGCACCGCCCACAGCTCCAGCTACCAATTTACTGGGATGAAAAAGGCTCATCCATATTTCATCTCAGGCACTCAGCATTCTCAGCTGCTGTCCCTTCCTTCAGTGGGCCCATTTCATGCCTCCCTGCCTCAGAGATGGCCCCGGACCAAAGGGGACACGAAAGCCCTGAGATGACAGCTCATTTGCCCAAAGTCTGACCCCATCCCCTGCAACATGCACATTCTGTGATGGACTCAGGCCCCTCTCTGAGCCCAGTCCCCACCTTCTGTCCATTCCCAAGAGCCAAAAGAGGATCTATTCACCACCCTCACCAGGGAAGGCACCCCTGCTCCTTCGTGCCCCAACCCCGGTGTCCCCACCTCCCCCAAGGGACCTGGTGCTTGCCACAAACCTGATGGTGTTGGCAAATCAGCACAGGGGTGGGGGAGCCCGTCTCGAGTCCCTGCAGGGGGATCTAGGACAAGATCAGGGATTTTCAAGCATGAAAAGGACCTCAGAGATAAGGGAACTGCTATTCATTTTCTCCCTCCACCAGCAGAGTGATGGGCATTTGCCTTTTTTCTCCCTCCTTGCAGAACCGATGAGAAACTAAAGCAGCCAGAGGGCTCGGCAGGACCCGACAACCTATGGGAACTGCAGGATATTAGTGGCTTGGCTACAGATAACCGGGGGCCCGAAGAGTCAGCTCAACAGTACGAGAGGCGGGCAGGAGCAGGGGGAACTGCTCTGTCCTCATCCTCAAACGCAGCCAAACAAGAGTTGGAGAATTGAGGAACTGGAGGGGAGCCCTGAGCCTCCAGGGCCACAGGGCCATGAGTTAGGGGGTGGGGGAGGTGTGCTCTTGTTCACCTCCCTTACGGTGACCTTGGATGAGTCCCTTCCTGTCCCCGGAATTAGTTCACTCAGTTATAAAATGAAGACATTGAATCAGGCCAGTGATTTTTAAAGACAGAGCTTAAAGGACACACCCCTCCCAGAGTGGAGTGATGTGCGGACCCCTCCTTACTAGAACAAGCAGTGCCAAGCTCAGAATGAGGAGGGAGTTTCTGAGCACTCCTGGCAAGGGGCGGGGGGGGGGGTGTTTCAGCCTAACCCAGGGGTTCCCAAAGCGACTTGACAATCTAATCTAGTGGGGGGCCCCACATGACCCACTGAATCCCCATCTTTAAGATGGAGAACCCAGCCATCAGCATTTTCCAAAAGCTCTCCTAGCAAGACTAGTCAGACCAGATTCAGAAATAGCTGGGCTGGAGGGGAGAGGGGGAAGGGAGGTGGGGCAGGGACCCTCTGAGGCAGAGGAGCGTGAGGGCCAAGGCTGTCTGGGGAGCACCTCCACTGTCCACCCACAGGCAGAGCACGTGCAGGAGACACTCGCTGTCCAGCACCTCCCCCCGCCCCCCAAGAGGAGCTAGTGCAGGGCTGGGCGTTATCTGTCTCCCTGAAGCCTTCTTTGCCGTACAGCTGCAAGCTGGGAGCTCCTTCGAGGGCTCCCCTGGAGCACTGGAGTGTCTGTTTACAGTTCATTAGCTACTTGACAGAGAGGCTCCAAGAGCGAGAGACATAAAGAGGAAGTGTCAGGGCTGGGCCCAGCGCAGATCCGTCAGAAATGAAGATAAAGCTGCTCGCAGATGAAGAGGTCTGACAGTAGCTCCCGCAGCTCCGGCTGGGCGCCTGGCCTCACAGGTGGCCGGTGAGCACAACTCAGCTGACCTGAGACCACGACCGGTGTCCCCAGCACGCCCGTGGCCCAGTCTGCTGGTTCCCTTGGCTACTCACATCCCAGAAACCACCAAGATGGGGTTTGGCAAGAGGGGTTGGCTGGAGAATTGACTGCACAGCCCCTCCATGGCATACTATGGGGCCATCAAGAATTATATTTACAAGGAATGTGTCACTACATGGGGAACGACTTCTACGCTGTAAGAGTAGGTGGGGGGGAAGCAAGATGTGAAATTGTATGAACAGCATCAACCCTGTGGAATGAAAATTACACATGGGGGGAGAAAAAAAAAACAAAAACCTAGAAGGAAATACTCCAAAAAGTAATGGTGCTGGACCCTGGGTGTTGAGTGATCTTTCTCTACTCCCTTCTGGTCTCCATTTCCCACATTTCCCATGCTGAGCACGATTGCTTTTATAATGGCAGCAACAAACTTTACTTTTAAAATAAAAAGATTTTTTAGAAAGATTTTATTTATTTTTATTTGAGAGAGAGAGAGCATGAGCAGCTGGGAGGGGCAGAGGGAGATAAAGAAGCAGGCTCCCCGCTGAGCAGGGAGCCCGATGTGGGGCTCGATCCCAGGACCCTGGGATCATGACCAGAGCCAAAGGCAGATGCTTAACCGACTGAGCCACCCAGGTGCCCAAAATAAAAAGATTTTAAGTCTTTTCACCATCTGAACTTATTCTATCCTGCCATTCACAGGGTGAGGACAGGTCCCCACTTCCCCGCCCCCTTAGGACCCAAACCACGTCTCCTGGCTTGAGCTGCATCCCTGAGCCCATTACTCTCCCTGGAAGACTCAAGGCAGACGCCCCGGTAACTGTTTCTGCAGCCACCCCTCCAGCTACATTTTGGGGCCGGAGGGCTCCCTGGGATTTGGGCAGCCCCTCCCAGCCCGCCCCCTTCACACCCAAGGACAAGGTGCCTCTACCATGCTCACCAGTGGAGTCATTGTCAGTGGGTAATTGAAGGTAATCGAGCATCTGTGATTCTTTACCCCCAAGACCCGGAGATGGAAAGACAAACGGAACTCGGGTGTGAGTTTTCAGGAAGGGAGGTGGGGGTGGTGGGGTGGGGCTGGCTGGAGGAGCTTCCGTGCAGATTCTCAGCAAGCCCTTGGTCACGATAGTAACAAGCAACAGTACTGAGACCTTTCCATGGGCCCAAGTGGGTTGAATGGGGAGTCCCCTGAAAGATTGCCCGCCTAGAATGGATGGATGTGGATTTGTTTGGAAAGGGGGTCTTTGCGGATGCAATTAAATTAGGAATCTGGAGAGGAGATCACCCTAGGTCCATCCAATGACACCTTTCCTTATAAGAGATGGAAGAGAGACACACTGACACACAGAGGTGAAGGTGATGGGCAGACCAGGGCCAAGGTCCAAGTGATGCGTCCTCGAGCTGAGGACCATCCAGGAGGGCAGGCCACCACCCGAAGCTGAGCCTCCAGAAGGAACCAAGCCTGCCGCCATCTTGATTTTGGACTTCTGGCCTCCAGAACTATGAGACAGGAAATTTTTTACTCTTTAAACCCCGCCCCCCCCAAGTTAGTGGTCATTTGGGCAGCCTTGGAAAAGTAACACATGGTGAAGCCCTTTATACCCATCATTTGTCTCATGAGATAGGCTCCTCTATCCTCCACATCTTGCTGATAGGGAAAATGAGGTTCAGAGTGGTTATGCAACTGACCTAAGGTTGCACAGCGGTGAGCAGGAACGGACTGGGGCCCAGGTCTGTCATCCTCCCAAGTCCCTGACAGTGCCAGGGACTGTGCTAAGCCTTCATACCCATGGTCTGCTGCTTTAGACTCGGGCTCTAGCTCCATCACTCATAGGCTGTGTGACCCCATGCAAGTTACTTAACATCTCTGAGCTTCAGCTCCCTTATCAGCAAACTGGAGAGACTATTAAGAGCTATTCCTAGGGCTGTAATAAGGATTTGAAAACTAGTGTGAAGCTCTGAGCTGGAGGACCCCTCCTTGTCGGGGATACCCTCTGTACCCCGTCTGCTCCCAAGGAGCCCCCTGACCGCCGCCATGGCCAAGCCACGAGCCCAGCCTCCCTCCGTTTGCATGCTCCAGACACAGCTTCCAGCAAGCAGGAGCCGCACCAGCTCTAATGGCAACAGCAAATTATGCTCGTAAATTAGGGTTCAGCTAATTGTGACTTTATAGACCAGTAGTAGACATTCCTTTTAAAACCCTGTCTGTAAACACACAGGAGCCCCGCTGAGCAAGTGCCGAGCTGTATAAAAACTCTTTTAGGCAGAAATATATGGGCTGTGGTAGCTGACTCTCCAGGACAGCACCTCATTCATTATGTTTCCTTCTCCTCCCTGCACTGAACAGCACTGCGCCGAGCTGATCCGCCACACAGCTCCCTCTCTCTTCACCTCATAAATCCCTGGATTGCAGCGGCCCCCGGGCACCGCCACCTGCCAACAGCACGACAACACAGCGGCGACTGGGTGGGGGCCGCCCCTTGCAGGGTCCCCACCTCTCGAAAAAAGCCTGTGAGGTCCCGCCCTCCTGAACGGGTCACTTGGAGCAGGGAGCCAGGGAGCCGGGAGCAGTGGGGGCACAGGGGGAGGAGGAGGAACTCTGACACGGGGAGCAAGAGCCCTGATGCTTCCTATTACAAAGCCACCCCACTCCCATGCTCCAAACTCACCAGGAGAAATGGGGCTGAGCCCCAGGGTCCAGTGGCAGCATATAGAGTTTGCAGGAATTGCATGGGGGTTGGGGGTGGAGAGTCACTGAGAGCAGGTCCCCAGGGGAGGAGAGGCTGAGAGGAGTGATCTGGAGACTGGGGGTGAGTCTCCCACTGTGTCTCCGCTGGCCCCTACCTCTCTCAGGAGCCAGTGACCTGGAGGTCTCCCCGAGGCCAGCCAGGGGCTTCTTCATAGGGATGGAGAGAGAAAGAAGGATGCTGTCCCATTCTCCCTGCAGGAGAAAATGCTCTGCCTTTGCAGTCCGACCATCCTGGGCTCAAATCCACTCTTGTAGAGCACCGGCTACGAGCCAGCACCTTGCTTGCCTTGCTCGTTGCCTCTTCACATGATCCTATGTGGTAGCTATGTATGGACACCATTCCCATTCTGCAGAGGAGGAAACTGAGGCACACAGACTCTATGAAATTTGCTGGGGTCAGCAGATAAATGGAGGAAACGGGATTCGAATCCAAGTGCCACCCCCCCGCCCCCATGTTCTTATCCACCCGAATGTTTCCTTGGTTAGACCCCAAGGTGGCAAGTTGGTCACCCTGAGCACTTATGCCTCATTTTTTTAAATTTTTTTTAAATTTATTTATTTGTTAGAGAGAGAGAGCGAACGAGCACAGGCAGACAGAGTGGTAGGCAGAGGCAGAGGGAGAAGGAGGCTCCCCGCCGAGCAAGGAGCCCAATGTGGGACTCGATCCCAGGACGCCGGGATCATGACCTGAGCCGAAGGCAGCCGCTCAACCAACTGAGCCACCCAGGCGTCCCTACTTATACCTCATTTTATTTTTGTAAATGAACTTTTACTAGAACACGGTCATGCTTGTTTACACCTGCCTATGGCTGCTTTCTTGCTACAACGGCAGGTTGGGTGGAGACTCTACGTCCTCAAAGCCTAAACTATTTACCAGCTGGCTTTTTGCAGAAAACATTTGCTGACCTGAGCCTGGGTTTTCTGGTCTCTTCAACCGCAGCTGAAATGAAATCATCTGCACACAGACCCTGAACACAGCCAGGCTCGGTAGAGGTCACTCCCTGTCTTCTCCCACTTCTCTCCATCTTCATTCCTGCCTATGCACCCTCCGCTGTCACGGCCTGCTCACCACACTGGGCACTGGATCTCCATCCCCTCCCCGACCCCAGACAAGGGGGAGGGGTTGCCGGGCCCCAGGTAGGATTCCAAGTCATTAGTAAATCAAAACAAAATTTCCTCCCATCCCCCTTCTTTCCCACACTACTCCAGTGCGCCAATTATGCTGAGCCCCAGCCTAAGCTCAGCGGAAAATGTTTCACTTTAAGAATGAAAAGTATGTTTTAAAAGAACGTTGTTATTCTATGGAAACTGAATCCCCAAATAAATCTCCAACCCTGCGGCCACACACAATGGAGAAAAGTCGCTAAATAAACAGTCACTAATTTGCACAGGAGCCAGCCCTGACCCACTTCTGGGTCTTGCCTTTCTAAACAGCCTCTTTATGGTTATCTATTCATCACCGACCCAGTTTTCTTCCCTGTGTTCCAAAGGTTGGATTCTCTTCAGCCTTAAGCAGACATTTGGTTTGTTATTTAAATTATTTAGGTTGCATATTTGAGCATTTTTAATTACATTTTATTTACAACTGTGGTCAGTTAACAAATATGTGGTACACTGAGGTTGGCATGTACAGCTGTGCAGGCTGTGCACTGTGCAAATCTAGGAGCCACTGCTCACCCTTCATGCTCTTAGATTTGTATACGGATGAGGATTACTCTCTATCAGATGTCAGTCAACTCCCTTAAGGAAAGGGCTTTTTTTTTTTTTTTTTCAATCTGCACTAAGCGCCTTGGGCTGTGTTCTGAGTAAACAGCTGTCACTAGCAGTCACTGTCCTCATGGAGCTCACAGTCTAGTAAGAAATCAGACACTGAAGAGGGAAGGACAACGGTGACAGTAAACGGAAAGGCATACGAGGGTGTTCTGGATAATCTGGTTGGAGGGAGTGGGGTGAGTGGGAACCAGCTAGGTGGCAGGGTGGGGCAGGGGAGGGGAGGGTCACATCCTGTGAAAGGCCTGGAAGTAGTAGGCAGCAGGGACTTCTCTCTAAAGGAAGATCCTTGCTGACTCACTTCCTGAGCCCCAGCTAGTTTCCTGCCTCTTCAAAGGAGCACCGTGTACTTTCCCCTGAACATCCCTGGGAGAAGAAGCTGTGTTCATGCCTTGATGAAAGGAGAGGGAGAACATTCGGCTTGTTCTGTGGTAATGACCTGCATGGTGGAACAGGGCCAGTTGGTAAGTACACTCAGTGCTTCAGGCTCAATCACAGGTGCCCATGACCCAGAACGCAGTGTCTGGAAGAATGGATGTGGGAAGCAAGTGTGGCTCAGCAGGAGCTCAGCCTTGCAACCAGACAGCAGCACCGCTCCCTTCCCCCCAAGCCCCGATCCTGGCTTCAGCCAGCTGCTGCCCTGCACCAGAGGCCAGGCAGGGGTGCCGAGGTTCAGCCCCACCTCCCCCCAGCCTCTTCCCAGCTGCGCAGGGCAACAGGACTGGTCAGGCTAGGTCATGAGAAGCTGCCTGTGTTTAGATCTGACCTCTGCCATGTCTGATCTGTGTGACCCCAGGCAAGTTACTAAACCTCTCTGAGCCTCTGTTTTCTCATCTATCAAATGGCATAACAAGAGTGCCCACTTCAGAAGATGCTTCCTTCATTCAACAGTTATTAATGGAGTGCTTCCTGCTTGCAAGATCACAGGACCCCTGCTGTCCCTGAATTCTCTTTCGGGTGTCTTGTGAAAATTCAGCATGCAAATCCACACTCGGTTTGCCCCCCATTGCCGGGCTCCCCGGAGGCCTCCGCGTGATGATCTTGGTGAGCCTTTTCCTCTTCTATCAGTTTGCTGCTCAGACCAAGGCAGGGTGGCAGCAAATCCGAGGGGGGCCAGTGTCAGCAGAAGGGAAGTTCCAGTGGATCGTGGCCGTGAGCACAGAGCCCGGGGCTGTCTGGTGCCAAGTGCCTGCAGGTCCACGGGGAGGGGCTGAGACACTTCAGAGCCTCACCTCCCAATGGGAGTGGAGACAGTGCACTGCTTGCTTCACCATCAGGGTGGCAGGACCCTGTACTGGGGCGCTGAGCCTGCGTGACACACACACACACACACACACACAGAGCCCAGGTAGGCGACTTAATTTTCCCTTGTGTAGGATGGGTGGTGGGTTTAGAGGACGCAGAAGCCCCTACACTTTGGGGGAGGCCTACAGCCCTCTGAAGAGAGGAGCCCAAAAGAGAGAGGAATGAGTGAGACCTGCCCAGAGGGGAAGAAGTGGAGGCTCCCCCGGGACCACTGCCTCCCACACACTCAGCACGTGCACCCTGAAAAGACCCCCCCACATATCTGGAAGCAGAGGCGCAGCCCAGGACCCTGGACCACGGGATCCAGACGGGCCGATCGGTTCACTCTACCCTCTTGGCCACCGTGGTCCGTGGAGAAGGGCTGCACAACTGGGGCCTGGGAGGGCCTGTGGCTGAAGCTGCTGGCAGCCGCGGTGTCACCACGAGGGGAAGCCCGTTCAAAGTCAACAAGTAAACGGGGCCCCGGGCATGGCCGGATTGAGCTGGATTTTCTCTCCCTCGTTGGCAGTGGCCTTCTGAAGCACAGTATGGGGGAGGACAACGGGGTGTGCCTGGGCCCGTGAGGACGGTCAGGACCGTTTTCTGGGCCTACCACACATGTCTAAAGACAAAACGGGAGCATGCATGTCACACAGGGGCGAAGGCACCAGGCGGAGGCAGCACATACCGCAGTGGCACAGGTCAGGGAGAGGCTGAGGAGGCCGGAGGTGATTTCCCGGCAGTGGGGTGCTGGCTCTGTAGGTTCGGATCCCAGGTGAGCTACTGTGGAACCCTAGGTAATTCACTGCCTTTCCCGCTTCAGTTTACCCAGATATAGGATGGGCATGAAGAGAAGCACCAAGCTCAGGGGTTTGGAAAGGAACTCCCAGGGTGTTTTCAGCAAGTGTTAAGTTCATGCACGTTAGAGTCACACAGTCAGTGTGAGTTGTCTATTTCAGGATATAAACGCCCGCTTTCTCTCCCTCACAGAGGCATGCACACCTTCTCCCTCTCTCTCTCTCTCTCTCACACACACACACACACACACACACACACACACACACCCTTTTCCTGATCTCCTTTTCAGACACAGTGGAGAACTGGCTGGAGCTGGGGGTGGCAGACCTACCCGGAGCTGACGTGGCACCACGCTTCCAGCAGTGATTGTAGAGTCACGCTGGGAGCTCCTGAGGGCACCATTCAGCCAATCCAGGGGGCCACTGTGGAGACCACGTTTGCCCAGAAGCTGAAGTCAGGGCCACGCAGAAACAAAAAAATCCTTTGAAAGAGCCCACCTACAATGCAGGTTAATGGGGTGGCTTTGGTTCCCATGGCCAGAAGAGGCAATTACAAGCTTGAAAAGATTCAGAGGCTGAGGAGGGGCCATAGGGGAGCTTTTTTCTAAAAGCCCTGGAGCTCAGCTTCTCTGCTGCTGTGCTGGGAAGATCTGGCCAAGGCTGAGCTTCCTCCCACCCCTGCCACCTCCGATTTGGGGCTTTTTCATGTCAAGGGGCCAGGGGTCTCTGAACCTATCTGGACTCGAGATGCTCTAGATGTTCCATTGGGCTTATAATTACAAAGCAAGTCAATTGCTCCGTTAGCGTAAGGTCATGGGGTTTACAGTTTTTTCTCTATCTTCACCATTTTTCTCAGTTGTTTGTGTTACTTTGAAGATAATCCTAGCTAATACTGATAGAGCCCTTACCATGTGCCAGGCACTGTAAAGTGACAAATATTAACCCTCACAACAGATCTCTGTGGGAACAGAGCAGGGAAGGGAGCTGAGGCTCAGAGATGTTGAACAACTTGCTAGGGACCAACCAGCTGGGAAGTGACAGAGACTGGTGGTGGAGTCCATGTCCCGGACCACTGCCCCACACTGCCTCACAATGTGTTGCCTGTCTTTGGGCTTGCAAGTGATCGATCCCTGCTTTCGGCCACCTGCCCACTTACCCCATCTGAAGACACAGGGAGAAGACGACCATCTCCAAGCCAAGGAGAGAGGTCTCAGAAAGAACCAACATGGCCAATACCTTGATTTTGGATTTCCAGCCTCCAAGCTGTGAGAGAAAAAATTTCTGTTGTGTAGAAATTCTGGACCTGCCTGTGGTCCTTTGTTATGGCAGCCCTGGGATGTAATGCTGGGCCACAGCCCCAGGGATAAGCTTCCTGCCTCATAGCCCCGATGGTGGGTTCGTGGTCAGAGTCAATACCAGTACAGACCCCTTATATTTCCTCCTTTGCCCTCCCTACCACCTGCCCGGTGGGAAGAGAGTCCCTTTCTTCAACCCCCAAAATTGGGTTGCTTAAAAACAAAAGTTCTCCCCAAGTGAGGCATCTAATAGACACACAATCTGTATCTAAACACTTTCTTGTAGAGAATCGTCAACTTTGTGGGCCTGGTCACATCTGGATTCTTCCCCCACCTCCCACCCCCTGTCTCCAATTCCACCTGTAGTGAGCCCTGGGCCCCAGCTCCTCGCAGGAGTGAGTCAGGCTCTGACCCTCACAGCCTGGCCATCTCCAACCTGGTGTCTCTGCTGGTGTCTGGGGGCTCTGAGGTGGAGAGAGAGCTCAGGAATCAGAGCCTACAAGGTGAGCTCAGAAAGGGGTGGGGGGGACACTGCTTGGCTGGGATTCTTTCTTTCCTTTCATTTTGCTAAAATTTTTATGGAAGTTAAAAATGCGTATGAAAAAGTGTACGTTCTAAATGTTCAGCTCAGTGAATTGTCTCAAGCCCAGACCCAGACGAATAGTACCCAGTCAAAATACAGAAGGCTAGCAGGACCCCAGAGGTCCCCCTCATGCCCTTTTCTAGCTACAGCCCCCTGAGGGAGAACCTAGCAGTACTACCCTCTGTCCCAGGCTAAGGTCCCGTGCGTTGTGGGCCTCACACTTTGGAAGACTTCCCTTGAAATTCTTTAGTCCCCCTCTGGTGGCTGAGACAGCCAGGGCGAACAATGCTTTCTGGACAAAGCACCCCAAACCCAGTCCAAGGTCTGTAAGGGCCTGAGTCTCTATTTCTCTTCTAGTGTTCTTTCTGGCCCCCTGCCCTGTACATAGGACCAAGCAGATGACCCCATGGGGCTCTGGGACTCACACCTATGGTTTGTCCTGGGGTCCGACATTGAGTCTCTGGTTCTGGAAGGGTGGGCTGGTGTGCCGAGCACTTTTGCTGGCCAGCATGTATTTCTTCTGTGATATTGTCAAGATTGGGCCACTAGAGTGGTGCTGACATGCTGATTTGGAGCAACTCACTCACTCTGGACACAGGACGAGCTCAGGGCTCCGGGCTCCCATGGGGCCACTGCTACCCTCCGGCTGGAGCTAGGTGTCACCTCTTGCCCATCTGCTTTCTGGCTATAGTGACACCTCTGGTCTGCAGGATTGAGGATGGCAGGGCTGGTGGCAAGTGTCCCCAACACTGTGTCCTTCCGGCTCCCAGGCCAGTGACCCATCCTCCTCTCCAGGACCCCACCTGTCAGGCGGTCTGGGAGGTGGCAGCATCCCTACCTTCCAAGGGCTTCTGAGACCGTTGCTCCCTGAGGCCCATGGACCCTTCTTGCTGGTGTCTTCTCATTTCCTACCAGTGTGGGATGTTGTGCTCTATTGTCTTAAGTCATGCCAGACAAAGGACGAACACTCCCCGCATGAAAGGGACCTCTCTCTTCTCGCTCAGGCCTTGTCCCCCTACCCTTCTCCCTGTGGATGCTGGTGCGGAAGGTAGGTGTACGGCCAACATGGAAAGAGATTGCATTCTGGGAAGGCCATGATGACAGCCCCAAAACTCAAAAAAAGAGTTGGCTGTTCAGTGTGTATGTTACAAATGCTCGAACAGCAGACCTACCATTTCCGGAACATGGGTTCCCACACGCACACTGGTAAGATTTGCATCTGCGATCATTGTCACCAAAGGTCAGTAACCTCCTCTGAGAGAGTCGTGAGAAGTGAGGACACAGGGGCGGCCCGGTGCAGGCGGCAGCGTCATGAGCGGGGCTCCGGCAGCCCTGGGTTGATGCATCAGGGAACGGCAGAGATGAGAAGATCTATACTATTTCTGTAACAACAGGTTTCAGAGAACCACAGCCCTGTGAATCTTAATGGCACTGTTACCTACTCCTCCTGGTGGGAGAAACAAAATTAGCCATTTTGTCTTTGTCTGACGACAAAGAACACGAAGCCAGGGCTTCTGGATCTAAATGGGAGAGACGGTGTCTGGACACTAGCAGGAAACGCCATCAGCCATAAAGAAACGGACCATACGATACACAAATACGTAAGTAACTCACTCTCTATCCATTGTTCTAAATCTTCATCAGTAAATCAGTAAATCAGTAAATCAGTAAATCACCATATCTCATGTGGACCCATGAGCTTTGTGAAGTATTTTTAACAAAAATACTTCATAAATACTTCAAAATACTTCATAAATACTTCAAAATACTTCATAAATACTTCAAAAATACTTGTGAAGTATTTTTAACAAAACTGTTTGTCTAGACAAGGGTCCTGCAGAAACAACACTTGCCCTGAGCCTTGCAAACCACAAGGATGGCATGTCACCCACAGGGACAGTTGCCGCATCACGTAGGTTCAGTTGCGGGAGGTTTGGCCCATTGCCTGAAGGAGTTCCGCCAATTTTCACTCCTACCAGCCAGGTCCCAGGGTTCCTGTTGCCCTCCCCCATCCCTGCCAGCGCCCGGTACTTCCTTTTCACCGGTTCATCCTGGTGCTGGGAATAGTGGGATCCTAGTATGGTCTTAATTTGCTCTTCCCTGATCCTTAATGAAATGGAGAACCTTGTCACATTTTCCTGGGCCATTCTGGGGGCTTCTCTCTTGCTGTTGCTGTAGGGGTTCTCCATCTCGTTCTGGATGTGAGTCTTTGCTCAGGTACATGTATCACAGATATCCTTCCCCCATCCCGTGGCTTCTAGTTGGGACTTTCAAGTGCTCTGGGGTTGCCCCTTACACGGCCCATTTGGACCCATTTAAGAATGGGAGCTCTCACCACTGCCGAGGGCTCCCGGCAGCAGGCGTGGAAGAGAGAGAGAACAGGAGTGAGGGGAGGAGAGTTGGGGAGACACCCACTGCTTCCGATGTTGGAGGCAGCCTCCTTGAGGCTCAGCACCCAGTCCCTGCAGTCCGGCAGAGCAGGGTCAAGTCCTGGTTGCCCAAGATGTCAGCTACGTGGCCCTGGGTGGCTGTCTTCATCTTGGCTGCTGGTTCTTCTGCATCTGAGTCACCAGAAGGCTCCTTAGAACATTGGGCCCCACCCCAGATGAGAATTTACATTTCTAACAAGGGATGCTGATGGCCCTGGTCCAGACACCCCACTTTTGGCACCACTGGTATAAACCTGATGCCCTGTAGGTCGTTGTCTCAGAGCCAGGAAGGGAAATGGAAACCGAAGTGTTTGCACACCCGCTTACCCCCCGGTCTGACCCAGTGGGAGGTGTGGGCAGGTGTTCTTCCATCACAGGGCCCAGCTCTGTAAGCTGTCTGGGTCTCAGTGCTCCCACAGACCCCACTGAGACCCCACTGTAAACCAGCAGGCCCTGCAGTCAGCCAGATCCTGGCACCTCCCTCACTCATCGGAGACCCGGGGCAAGCGGCTTACCTTCTATACCCTCCTCTCCTGTAAAACAGCCATCAGGACAGGAGTTTCAGGGAGGCATAAGAGAGGTGACACATACACAGAGCTCAGCATGCGACTGGCACTAAAGAACCCCTCCATTCATGGTGGACAGTCAATCTTCTTATTATTAATCATATAATAATTCACTCTTATTATTAATTCTGGAGCTCTGGCTCTGCAGGAAAAGAAGGAAAACTGCAAAACAGAACAGTCAGATGGTGATCTTTCTCTAGAAAATAGCAATGCCTGGTGGTAAAGAGAGGAGAACCCCATATTCAAAGCTGCCCCTGCCACCCGCTGCCCTCCCCAGGGTGCACGTACACCCACAGACAGACAGACACGTATGGACACACAGACATGCACTGGCACACACACACCTGCTGCCTCAATGTGCATCCGAGACCTTTTGCTAGTTGCCCTTTAAATGTTCGGACTTCCTTTCTCTTTGTAGGGTAAGTACGGCGGGGTCGCACCGACACACCTACAGGGGGAGGCCTGAGCAACACGGCTGTCCCCTTGGCTGTGGCGGGCAACCGTGCACACACACTCCTGCTGACCATCCCTGCGCAGCCTCCAGCCTCCCCCTAACTCCCTGCCTCTGCCCACACTCTCCTCACCAGTCCAAGCTTCATCTGAGACATGAGAACTTGTGGAAAGAGGACTGAGGGTGTCAGAAGGGACTAGAACAGAGAAAAGGCGCTTCGCCTGGGCCCCCAGCGTGCTCCATCCTTTGTCTTACTCCTGCCCAAGGCAAGGAGGGAAGGAGGAAAAGGGGTGGTTTCTGGAGCCTGTTGTCTGACACTCACTTGCTGTGTGTCTTTGGGAAAGCTACTTAACCTCTCTGTGTCTCGATTTCCTACTCCGTAAAGTGAGGATGATAATTCTACCTCCCCCCAGGATTGCTAGGAAGAGTTAGTGAGTTAAGGTTCATAAAGTGCGTAGCAGAGCGTCTGGCACCCAGTATGCCCGTGATAGCTGTGAGTGGTCATTATTATCCCCATGATAAGTCCTACAGAGGAGATGACGTCCTGTGTTCCTGATGAGGAGCTGGGCTCCGAGAGCACCACATGCGGTGAAAGTGGCAGATGGGGACTGGGGCCAGGCTCCCTTAGGACTCACCAGAAGTTATGCCCGCTTCACAGAGACAGTCCCCCTTCTCCCCAAACCGGCAGCTCCCCCAGCCTGTTCCATATCAGTCCACTCCCTCCTTCCAGGTGACCAGACCCCAAACCTTGGTGTCACCCCACTTTAGCTCTCTCTCACAGCCTCGACCAATCCAGCGGTGAGCCCCAGGGGCTCCACCTTCAAATGCACACAGAGTCTGCTGGCTCCCCACCCCCACTGCCCTGCAGGCCCCAGCTGGTCCCCCCTCGGGTCCCCTGCAGCTCCCCTCCAGGAACAAGAGCTAGAGGGACCCAGCATGCCCCCGCTCTGCTTCAAACCCTCCAAGGGCTCCCATCTTTCTCAGGTCACAGCCAGAGTCCTTATGGTGGCCCCAAGTTCCTGCACCCCGGCACCCAGTCCCTCTCTCGCCTGACCTTCTTCAGCCCTCATCACCCTGCTCCAGCCCCCCTGGATTCCTGACGTCCCTCCAACACCTCCCTCCTCCACCTCTTCCCCCACAGATCCACACGGCTCACACCGACCCTTACTTCAGGTCCTTGCTCACACGCCATAGTGCGCACGGACCACTCCGCTTCAAATTGCAAACCAGCCCCCAACCAGCCCCACCTCCTCCTTACTTTGTCAATCTCAGAAACTATTATTATTTCCCATTTCCTGACTTATCTTACTCTATTTTCTTTTTTGTCCACTAGAATCTAGGCTCCACGGAGACAGGAATACTGGCCTGCGCCCTCCCCAGGGCTTAAAACTGTGCCTGGAACATAGCTCAGTGAATGTTTGTTGAAATGAGCAAATGACCCGACAGAGCTTGGAGGGAGAGAAGCTGCACTTGGCTCCGTCCCTCCTCCCTTCTCACCTTTGGCGGGTTTCCCTGTGTACCCACAGCAGGAGCTCAGTAAGTGGGCATACGATCTAGGTCTCCCTGCCTTTGATTTTCTGGCTGGTTAGATTTTTAGAACATCTTTTCCAAGCCATTCACATGTAGATTTTCACGGAGCAACTGTCGACTGGTAGAGAGAGAACCACAGTCTCCAAGCAGAGCAGTGGTGGGGGCGGGGGCGTGGGGAGTTGCTCCGTGCCACCGCCGGGGCTAGTGAAAGGGTGTTCACATCTAAGACAAGCCACTGATGGAAGGGAGACAGCCAGGAGAGAGAACAGAAAGAGAAGATAGATGCCTCTGTTACTTATTTTTCTGTGCACCTCCACTGGAACAAGAATAATGGAAATCGGAATAGAAGGGGGGAAAAAATCACCCATGGTCCTGACATCCTTCCCAAATCACGCCGTGACATACTTATGTATGATGAGAGGCTCTGGGCAGAAGCCGTGGGCAAGTGGGGGCAGGGCCATAGAGCGGGGAACCGGGTTCCAGGGCCGCCCCTGGAGTTCCCAGCCTCACTGCCAATGTGCCTGAGAAGCCAGAGCAGGAGCGGGGGCGGCTTCCACTGAGGTCCCATCTGGAAAATGGGACAGAGGAACAGAGTCGGCAGAATACAGGGGCAGCACATTTGGGTTGAGAGGGAGGCTGGGGTGGGTGAGAGGGAGCCCAGGCAGGCAGGAGTGGGAGCCCGGGGCTTCAGCACTTGGACCGTCAGGAGTCGGTCTCAGCTCCAGCCTCCAGGCTCCGCGCTCCGGGCTAGGTGATCTGGAACAACTTCACCTCTCCAAACCTCGGTTTCACCTTCTGCAAAATGGGGTGTATATCTCACAAGGTTATTGAGGAGATGAAATAATACAGTATTTATACAGTTAGATAGAACAGTAACCATACACATCTATGTACAATCTATACACAATTTAGTACACATGGAAAGCGTTTTACAGACACACTAAATCCTCCTTCCACGACAGCTACTGTTACTACTACTACCGCTACTGTTCTATTAAAGGGAAAAGCAGAGTAAACAAGAGAAAGAAATCAGAATAAAAATATCCCTCTTCTCACTGCTCACAAGGTTTTGAACCCAGTAGATGGAGGAAGAAACTCCTTTAGAACCTATCATTCAAAACACAAGAAACTGGCTGTTTTCCAGCCAAGGAAAAAAAAGAACACTGTAACGTATCACACACGCGCACATATCTTCTTTCATCGGAATCAAGCTGAGGCAATTACCAAGTCTCAGAGCGCTGCCCCGAGTCACGTCCCCTCCAAAGGAATTTGCGAGCATGACTCCTACTTCAGAGTCTAAAATCTCGCCAAGTGGGGAACTGACAGCTCAGAAAATTGCAAGAACCCTGTGATGTCAGGAAACACACAGCGTGGGCCCTAACCAAGCTCCTGAATTCCATCTGCTTCGTGTCTCCTCAGCAGGTGCCATCCTGGAAGGAGGGGCCTGGCTGGAGGGAGCACAGTCATGTGACGGGAGGCAGGAGGTGTGGGGTGGGCTCCGCGGGCTCTGCGGTCCGAAGCTGGCTCACCTCCAGGGCGTGTGTGAGCCTGAGCCAGTCCTTTGGCATTTCCAAGCCTTGGTTTCTCCATCTGTAAATCATCTTCTCGAGTCTCTACTTCCTGGGAGATGGCGGGAGCCATCAAAGAGCGCTATGCCTGACGCCTGAGATGCTCTCGCAGTGAAAGCTGTGGGTGGCCCTCCAGGCCCGCTGGCGTGTACCCTTCCTGCCAAAGCCAACGGCTTCCTACAAACGGGCCTCTGTAGGTCCTTCCTGAGAGCCTTTACTCGCTGCCAGGACCCTTGCAGGGATGACAGTTTAGAGTTGGCAGAGGGGCGTCTGGGTGGCTCGGTCAGTTAAGCATCTGACTCTTGATTTCAGCTCAGGTCATGATCTCAGGATCCTGCGATCAGAGCCCCATGTTGGGCTCTGCACTCAGCATGGAGACGGCTTGAGGATTCCCTCTCTCTGTCCCTCCCCTGTTCTCTCCCTCTTTCTTCTCTCAAATAAATAAATAAATCTTTAGAAAAAAAAAAAAAGAGTTGGCAGAGAAATCCCCGGGTTCTTTACCCCTCACCAGGCAACTCTGCTCTAAGAAGGCTCCCAGAGGTCCCCAGAAGCGAGTCTGTTTGCGCACAGCGATCACCTGCTCATTAACAGCCGTTGCGTTGGCTTCCTTCCCTCCCCCTTTTCCAACTTGGCTTCTCCCAGTCAGTGATCCCTGGGCCCGCCTCTAGGGAAACTCAGCCTAAGACAGGGCTTAATAAATGCCAGCTATTAAAATAGTAAGAAGGAGGCAGCTGGCTGGCTTAGTGGGTGGACCATGTGAATCTTGATCTTGGAGTTGTAAGTTTGAGCCCTACACTGGGTGTAGAGATTATTTACAAGTAAAGTCTTTTCAAAAGAGTAAGAAGAAGAGGGGCCAATAACATGGCAGCACCTTGAGTCTGAGGTCCCAGCAGAACATCTAGTTAGCATCCCATCTAAGACTCAGGAGAAAGGACTAGAGAAGACCACTGGAGATCACCCACAGAGGAGAGATGGGGGGTTTTGCTATTGTTTGGTTTTGATATTCCGAAGATTCATAGAAACAGAAATAAGTTGGTCAGAGCCTGGTTGGGGGTAGAAACAAAACTTGTTTTAGATTGAACCAAAGCACATCCCCGAAAATACTGTATTGCAGGAGATCTTTAAAACGAGATCTGTAGTGAACTTTTCCTCCTCTTTTGGGGAATGTGGTTCCTAAGAACTACCACCTAGTTCTGTTCCAAATCTGTCTTGTGCTCCCGGGAAGCTGCAGGAAGTTACTTGAAAGCTGATTCTTTAAAATACGGCTTTCTATTTTGTTCTTACGGCTACAATCTTGACTGTACTGAGCATGAACAATTTCGCCTTGAGGTCACTGGGATTTCAACAAGTCCCAGGGACGGCCCTTCCACTTTTTGTTGCAAGTTCTCTCTTCGAGGGTTCTTTCTCATGTACTCATTCATCACATATTTATTTGTCGACATAGATGGGAGAGACATGGTGCTCATGGTTTTGGGGGTGGATGTCAGCCAGAGAAAGTTTTGCAGAGGTTGGTTTTGCTCAAATTTACAAGGGAATGTGGAGGAAGAAAAGAAAGTGGTTAGACAATGAGCTGGAGGGCAGACATTTGTAGGACAAGAGGGGAAATGGGAGGGATGCAGACAGGACCACCAGTAAAGCCAGAGGAAGAAGAACTCAAAGAAGTGGGGCAGGGTGGGGAGATTTTTCACTATCAAATTAGAAAAAATATTAATGGTAATAAACAGTGTTGTTGAAGACACAGAGAAACAAGCACTCTCCAATGTGATCTGTGGTTATAACTTGATATAATTTTTCTAGAGGACAATGTAGTAATGTGTATCCAAGAGCAATTTTTCTCTCATTCATATATCATTAGATTTTGCTTCTGAAATGTTCTTCCTAATTTTGTTTTAATAGGGGAAAATTGGGATCCGTCTGCATTTACTCTAAAAAGTCCAGAACAATAGGCATTTGGTTCAATAAATTGTGGTTTTACCCAGACTGAAATATTGGGAGCCGTTTAAATGGATGGTGTGAGTGTTTACTGGCATGAGAGAAGATTGGACAATATGGCAAATGGGAAAACAATTCATGGAGTTATATGCTAAGAATGATCTCGATATTTTCTTCTTGTTAATAGCTATTGATTAAAATATACAAGACTCGGGGCTCCTGGCCGGCTCCATGGGTATAGCATGCAACTCTTGATCTCGGGGTTGTGAGTTCAAGTTGGGTGTAGAGATTACTTAAAAACAAAAATCTTGTTTTTTCTTGTTTTTTCTTTTTTTATAAACATATAATGTATTTTTATCCCTGGGGTACAGGTCTGTGAATCGCCAGGTTTACACTTCACAGCACTCACCATAGCACATACCCTCCCCAATGTCCATAACGCCACGCCCCCGACCCCCCTCCCCCCAGCAACCTTCAGTTTGTTTTGTGAGATTAAGAGTCACTTATGGTAAAAACAAAAATCTTTAAAAAAAAATAAAGAGGGGCGCTTCAGTGGCTCAGTGGGTTAAGCATCCCTCTCTTGATTTCAGTTTAGGTCATGATCTCAGGGTCGTGATATTGAACCCTGAGTGTGGAGCCTGCTTGGGATTCTCTCTACCCTCCTTCCCTCTGCCTCCTCCCAAAAAGTGCCATAAATAAATAAATAAATAAATAAGAACTGAAACACGGTGTCAGTAGGGGTTCCTCTTGGTGATGGATAGTGAGGGTGTCTGTGGTGGGACATCAGCTCCTTGTGGTCCATTAGGACCTTCAGGTATTGTCTGTTTCGAAGATGCCAGAACCACTCAACCCCCTTCTAAGGTGCCTTCCCTTCTGCCAATGTTGGAATTGCCCCCTCCTCAAAACCCCACTGTATTCCGAAGGCTCCCTTGCAACTCAGTCACCTCAGGGAGCTTACAGCTTTTAAATACTGCCATGGACTAAATTGTGTCCTTCCGAAATTCATATGTAGAAGCCCCCACCATCAGTGTGATGGGATTTGAAGGTGGCCCTTTGGGAGGTGATAAGCCAAGGTCGTGAGGGCAGGGCCCCCATGCAGGGATTCATGCCCTTAGAAGAGGAGACACCAAACAACTTGCTTCCCCACCTCCACCCTCTCCCTCTCTGGCTCTGCCTCCCTCTCCCCTCTCCCTCTCCCCACCATGTGTGGACACTGCAGGAAGGCAGACTTCTGCAAGCCAGGAAGAGAGTCCTCACCAGGAAATGGATCAGCCAGCACCTTGCTCTTAGACTTCTCAGCCTCTAGAACTATGAGGAACATGTGTCCATTGTTTAAGTCCCCCAGTGTGTGGTATTTAGTTAATAGTAGCCTGGGCTAGTACAAATACCATTTCCATCTTTTGGGTGGCAAGCCAGGATCCTGAAGTCTGATTCCCTTCCACAACTTTATTTAAAATTTTATTTATTTATTTTTGTGAGGGGGTGCGGGGGGGAGGAGGGGGAGGGCAGAGGGAGAAGCAGGCTCCCTGATGCAGGACTCAATCCCAGGATCCTGGGATCACGACCTGAGCTGAAGGCAGATGGTTAACTGACTGAGCCATCCAGGCGCCCTTCCTTCCACCTCTTAAATGTAAACTTCTCTTCTTTTCTAAACACTGACCTCCATGGCACTTGACTGCTTTGGCTATTTCTGTCTGGTGACTATAGCTCCACTTCTGGGGAGTTCCAGTGCCCTGAAATCAGTGACCTGGCAGAGCTCAGGACCCCAGTGTTGCTGGTGTGGGCAGTGGCAGCTGCATCCTGATTCAGCAGCTGGGTCAGGGTGGCAGTGGTGCCCATTTGGAACCGGCCGCCGGAAGAGCAGCACCTCCCCCTCCCACCAACTCCACACGTTTCCTGACCGGGAAAGTGACAACCTCCCCATTGGTGGCCCAGCTCTGCTGTGTGATTATAGAAGTCAATGCTGAAACCTCAAACTGGGGTCTGGGACTTCGGCCCTGATGATTCTACAGACCACTGAGGACCCCGAGAAATGTCCCCTTTTTGTTCTGCAACTAGCTGAGTGTCTTTGCCTCATTACACCAAGCAGAGGAGCTGAGTATGTTCCTTCTCCAACATCCTGCTTACTTTTGCAGCACAAACTCCAAACCCAGCTTCCCTTGAGACCTTCCCTTTGATTCTCAACACATCTCAACAGTGACTATTCTTGTGCTCTCGCCATAATTAACCCTAAGACAAGGTGATTCCTCTGCCTGACCAGGACAGCTTGTCTACTAAGACATGTTTTCGAAAATTTAGGGGCACCTGAGTGGCTCAGTCGGTGAAGCAGTTGCCTTCAGCTCAGGTCATGATCCCAGGGTCCTGGGATCGAGGCCCACGTCGGGCTTCCTGCTCAGTTGAGAGCCTACTTCTCCCTCTCCCCCTGGTTGTGCTCTCTCTCACTATCTCTCTCTGCGTGTCAAATAAATAAATAAAATCTTTAAGAAAAATCTAGATCACCATCTCTGGTTGTTTCTGATATTTACTACCACGTGTTACTAACATCATAAAAGAAGTTTCAGAAATAAAGATGTCCACCCAAAATGATAAGATACCTAGGAATAAACCTAACCAAAGAGGCAAAGAATCTTTACCTAGAAAACTATAAAGTACTTATGAAAGAAATTGAGGGAGACACAAAGAAATGGAAAAATGTTCCATGCTCATGGATGAGGAGAATAAATATCGTGAAAATGTCTATGTTACCTAAAGAAACCTACACATTTAATACAATACCTATCAAAATACCAAAAATTTTTCTCAAATAAATGGAACAAATAGTCCTAAAATTTATATGGAACCAGAAAAGACCCCAGTCGCCAGAGGAATGTTGAAAAAGAAAGCCAAAGTTGGTGGCTTCACAATTCCAGACTTCAAGCTCTATTACAAAGCTGTCATCATCAAGACAGTATGATATTGGCACAAAAACAGACACATAGATCAACGGAACAGAATAGAGAGCCCAGAAATGGACGCTCAACTCTATGGTCAACTAATCTTCAACAAAGCAGGAAAAAATGTCCAAGGGAAAAAAGACAGTCTCTTCAACAAATGGTGTTGGGAAAATTGGACAGCCACATGCAGAAGAATAGAACTGGACCGTATCCTTATACCACACACAAAAATAGATTCAAAATGGATGAAAAACCTCAATGTGAGACAGGAATCCATCAAAATCCTTGAGGAGAACACAAGCAGCAAACTCTTCGACCTCAGCCGCAGCAACTTCTTCGTAGAAACATTGCCAAAGGCAAGGGAAGCAAGGGCAAAAATGGACTATTGGGACTTCACCAAGATCAAAAGCTTTTGCACAGCAAAGGAAACAGTCAACAAAACCAAAAGACAACTGACAGAATGGGAGAAGATATTTGCAAATGACATATCAGATAAAGGGCTAGTATCCACAATCTATAAAGAACTTATCAAACTCAACACCCAAAGAACAAATAATCCTGTGGGCACAGGGCATGAACAGACATTTCTGCAAAGAAGACATCCAGATGGCCAACAGACACATGGAAAAGTGCTCCACATCACCCAGAATCAGGGAAATACACATCAAAACCACAATGAGATACCACCTCACACCAGTCAGAATGGCTAAAATTAATAAGTCAGGAAATGACAGATGTTGGCGAGGAGGCGGAGAAAGGGGAACCCTCCTGCACTGTTGGTGGGAATGCAAGCTGGTGCAGCTACTCTAGAAAACAGCATGGAGGTTCCTCAAAATTTGAAAACAGAGCTACCCTACAACCCAGCAATCGCACTACTGGGTATTTACCCTAAAAGTACAAATGTAGTCATCCAAAGGGGCACGTGCACCCGAATGTTTATATCAGCAATGTCCACAATAGCCAAACTATGGAAAGAACCTAGATGTCCATCAACAGATGAATGGATAAAGAAGATGTGGTATATCTATACAATGGAATACTATGCAGCCATCAAAAGAAATGAAATCTTGCCATTTGCAATGACGAGGATGGAACTAGAGGGTATTGTGCTGAGCAAAATAAGTCAATCAGAGAAAGATAATTATCATATGATCTCTCTGACATGAGAAATTTGAGAGACAAGGTGGGGGGTTGTGCGGGGCAGGGAACGAAAAAATGAAACAAGATGGGATCAGGAGGGAGACAAACCATAAGAGACTCAATCTCACAAAACAAACTGAGGGTTGCTAGGGGGAGGGGGGATAGGGCGGTTGGGTTAAGGACATTGGGAAGGGTATGTGCTATGGTGAGTGCTGTGAAATGTGTAAGCCTGACTATTCACAGACCTGTACCCCTGGGGCAAATAATACCTTATATGTAAATAAAAATAATTTAAAAAAAAAGAAATGGAGATGTCATATGGGAAGAGGAAAGAAAGCGCAGCAGAGGAGCTGTGTTAGACACAGGAACACAGTGTAGGAATTGGTTCCCTGAAAGGAGATGAGGAGATTTTACCATCGGGTTCTTGGTGAGTCCCCTGGGCACGTGTCATCCAATACTGTAGTCACTGGCTACACCTGGCTACTGCACACTTGAAATATGGTTATGGAGATGGGCTAGAGGTGCAAAATACACATCAGATCTCAAGGAGCTAGTACAAAAAAAAAAGAATAGGAAATATTCCACTAATAATTTTTTTAAAGATTTTATTTATTTGACAGAGAGAGACACAGCGAGAGAGGGAACACAAGCTGGGGGAGTGGGAGAGGGTGAAGCAGGCTTCCCACCGAGCAGGAAGCCCAAAGCGGGGCTGGATTCCAGGACCCGGGGATCATGACCCAAGCCGAAGGCAGATGCTTAACGACTGAGCCACTAATAATTTTTTCATTGATTACATGTTACAGGTTGAAATGATACCAGTTTGGATATACTGAGTTAAATGAAATATATTATTAAAATTTATTTTACTTGTCTCTTTTTACTTTTTGAAGGTGGCTAGGACATGTTCAAGTTCACGTGTAGCTGGCATTCTAGTTCTCTCCCAGGGACGGTCCTGCCCTGGTGCCTCTCGGGGGTGGGGAGAGGCAAGAGCCTCAGTTTTGGGGTCAGGAAGTGAGTACGCTAAGGGGAGACCTGGGCAGAAGGTGGGGAGGGAAGGTAGCTGTTTCAGAAAATGCAGTAAAGAAAAAACAAGGACTATGGCTTGGAGAGAGGAAGGGAGAAGAGGAGTTGTATCTGAGGATGGGGAGCCTGAGGACGCTGGCTGAAGATTAGGAACAGGAGGGAGAAGGCAAATCTGCCTGAGAGGGGAAGAAATAATGAGCCAGTCCCAGAGTGGGGATGGAAGACAGGAGAAGACACGGGAGGAATATTTCCGGGCATTGTTCCCTTAACTGAAGAGACAGGCTAAAACAGTACAGCACACATTGGAGACGACGTATTACGTGTAATATGCACATAGACAAAAGACTGGGAGTGATCACAGGGAACCTTCCCACTCCCTGGGAGTAGGATTGCCATTTTCCCTCACGTGGGTTTTTCTGTGCTTCCCCAGTCTCCTCCGACATACTGGTATTGATCTTGTAATTAGAAAAGCAAATTTAAAAAAATTTTTTTTTCAAGACTCCAAGAGGCCAGGGAAGCTTCTGGGCTGGAGAAGGACACACACAAAGCAGCTGTTCTGAGTCCCCTGAGATTCACCCCAGACCTGACCCCAGGCTTAAGAATCGGAATCTTGACGAGGGGGGTCCCCTCAGTGATTTTGAAGGGAGTCCAACTGAGAGCTTTTCTGGCTCTGCTGCACAGCTCATAAAGGGGACTGGAGGCACGGGAGGCTTTGCAATGCAGAGGTGCATGCTGGGTGCGGGCTAAGAGGCTGTTGGTGACTTAGACTGAGGGTCTTCCAGGGGTGGGGGAGGGGGGCTGGCTCTCACCCATTCTTAGGCAGCCGCGAAGAAGCCTGAGAGGGCTGTAGGGACACATCGGCAACTGGGAGCCTCCCGGCCAGACTTGAGGCTGAGGTTTGGGGTCAGCACCAGCCTGGTGGGTTCCTGGTACTGCCTGTTGCATTACTTTTCTCAAGCCCTTGGACCTTTAATCCCCTGCATCTTGGCAAGGGCTGATTTGGGTCATCCTAGTTTACTTTGAGGTTAAGAGAAAATGAGCTCATGCCTCCCTCAGGGAGCGCTAACTATGTGCCCAGCAGTGGGGGAGCACTGGACATGCCTCATCCCACTGAACCTTCCCAACCACCCTGCAGGTGCCGAAATCTGCAATCCTCCCATTTTACAGACGACTAAATGGGCTCAGAGAAGTTAAGCCATCTGCCTAAGGGAATGAAGGTCCAAGGATGTAACCAAGTGGCAAAGGCGGAACTCTAACCAAGGTCTGTTCATTGCACGGCCCATCTCGAGCTTGCTTGCTTTCTTTTTTTATTAAACTCATCCAATGTTTATTGAATAGTGAGCTGTTGCCAGCACTGTTGACATCTGCAACTCACTCACCCAGATCCCTCTCTTTGCTACCGCCTGAAAAGGAAGCCAGGAGAAGGATCACCCCAAATGCCAGAAAGTAGCCAGAGGAGTGGGGATGCAGGAAGAAGGGAAAAAGCAGGGAGAGGAAGGAGTAAGACAGGGTGCAGAGCTACACTCGCAGGGACACACACACACACATACACAGAGACACCTACACACAAAGATACTCACACAGACAGACACACATGCACATGCAAGGATCAGGGGTGTCAGTTTCTGCCCCCACTCAGTGGCCACAGGGACATCAAGGAAAGACCAGGCATCCAGAAGACCTTCCAATCCTTCCTGTCTTGAAGCATCTGCTGTGAGGGTATGGGCCAAGGTCACTGGACTCTCAGAACACATTAGCCCTGAGCCAAAGCAGCTTGGATGGATGCCACCAGCTTCAGAAACTTGCTCTCCATGTCTATGTAGCCATCACCTCTCTTCTTGGAATGAACCAACGTCCCCGCTACCATCACTTCAAAGAAGCCGGTGGCCTATGGAATCCCTTCACCATAGACGTCCAGGCACCTGGGGACCTCATCTTCTAACTTCTTGAGCTGAAGATACTTGGACTTGTAGCCTCAAACACCACCATAAATGATTTGGTTGGTGAGGGCCATGGCTAGGGACCACAGCATGGGAATCAGCACAAATGGGCAACCCACCTACGGCACGGACAGTTGAACTCTCCGTCCTGAGCTTCTTATCTTCCTCAGCCTTTGGCGTGCATATCTGTGCATCATGGATGCGGGGTTTGGACTTGAGGAAAGAGCGGAATGCTGCATCTCTCTCCATTACCCATCAGAAAGGTGGAGAGTGTCCAGGCTGGCCTCCCAAGGAGGGACGCTGGGAGGCGGAGGTGGCTTTCAGGGAAGTGACCCCTGGGACTGGGCCCAGAAGGTACTCTGTTCAATACGGCATCATTTTCAACTTGCCGGGACTTGCCAAATGAATTACAAAATAAAGACCCAAATGACAGAATAATGAGCAATTCATTTGAAATGTAAAATAAATAGGTAAACCTCTGGTGAGAAGGCAGGATAAATGGCATTCGTCTGACATTTGGTGATTAAATTAAACAGTAATGAACTTGTGAATAATGTGCCTAGAGATGGCTAGGGAGGGCGATTATTTTTTTCTGAAACCGAGGCCTTAAAGCTCCAGCTGTTCTCAATTCTCAAGGCTGGGAGTCTAGCTGGAGGTCACAGACTCTGGGAGTTGGTGGCAGGTAACTGGTCCACCTACCCCACCAGAGACCCAGCCTGGAGGACAGAGCTGGCCTTGAGCTTCCAGAGACCCAAGCCCAGGTCTGTCAGTACTAGGAGAACCTTCCAGACCATCTAGTTCGTTTCTGGACTGGTAGAGCCAGTATCAAGTCTTCTGACCTACCTACTTCACCACATTTCCTCTTCTCCCCTGTAGTAGTTGGTCCTCAGAGATGACCCCCCCAGCAGCCACACCTCCTAACATTCACACCTTTACATGGTGCCTCCCCTTAAATCCGAGCTGGATTGTGATTTGCTTTTAGCCATGATGGAAGTGACGCTGTGTAGCTTCCCAGGCTGGGTCACAGGAAACTTTGTAACTTCTACCTAAGACTCTTGGAACACTCCAGAGAAAGCCAGCCATCATGTAAGCAGCCCAACTCATCCTCCATGCTGTGAGGAAGCCCAAGCTAGCCACATGGAGAGGCTGCATAAAGAGGGAGAGATTGGGGTGTCTGGATGGCTCAGTTGGTTAAGCATCCAACTCCCGGTTTTGGCTCAGGTCGTGATCACATGGGTCATGAAATCAAGCCCTGTGTCACGCTCTGCACTCAGTGGGGAGTCTTTTTGAAGATTCTCTCCCTCTGCCACACACTTGCTGGCTGTCTTTCTCTTTCTCCCCCTCTCTCTCTCAAATAAATAAATAAATCTTCAAAAGAAGAAAGTGGAGAGATTGCTGAACAGCTGCTGGGTATTCTGGGGCATCTCAAATGAGGCCAGACATGTGCATGAAGAAGCCATCTTGGAATCAGCCCCGCCAAGATTTTGGATGATTCCAACGCCAGCTGCCATCTGGCTAGAACCACATGAGAGACCCCAAGTGAACTGAATCTAGTCAACCTACAAAAATGTGAGAATTAATAATAAATTGTTGTTTTCAGTTACTGTGATGGCTAATTTTATGTGTCAACTTGAGTAGGCTAAGGGATGCCCAGATAGCTGGTAAAACATTATTTCTGGGTGTCATGTGACTCACCAAGCCATAAAGTTGGGTGTGCACACCACACTCTCTCATCAAATGAAAGTGGTATATATGAGATCAGAGCCTATCAGGCCCTGAAGGCACAAGTAAGTTACAGGAAGGAATGTCCCAAATGCCCATGGTCCCTATTCTTGCTATACTGTTTTCTCTTCCAGCCTATACCACATGGGTATAGGTTCCCTACCATTGGCTGACAGAGGAAGGGAAGAACTCAGACCTGGTTTGTGAATGGCTCTGCACAACGTGCATGTTACCACCCAGAATGGACAGCCACAGCATGGCAGTCCTTCCCTGAGACATCCCTGAAGACACGGTCCCAAAGACAAGCTCTCAAAGAGGGCAGACAAAGTGGGCAAACTTTGGACCATGCACCTTGTTGTCCACTTTTGTTGGCAGGAAAAACGACCAGATGTGTGGCTATATGCTGATTCATGAGCTGTGGCCAATGGTTTAACTGGATGGTTGGAAGGAATGTGATTTAAAAATTGGTGACAACAGAATTTGAGGAAGAGGTATGTGGATAGTCTTCTCTCAATGGGCAAAAAAAGGTGAAGATATTTCTGTTCCACATGAATGCTCACCGAAAGGTAATCTCAGCAGAGGAAGACTTTAATAACCAAGTGGATAGGATGACCCCTTCCATGATACCAGTCAGCCTCTCTCCTCAGCCACCCCGTCATTGCCCAATGGGTTCACGAATAAAATGGCTGTCGTGGCAGGGATGAAAGTTCTTTATGGGCTCAGTAACATGACTTCCACTTACCAAGACCAACTTGGCTATGGCCATTGCTGAGTCCCCAATTTACCAGCGGCAGAGACCAACACAGAGCCCCCAGTATGCACCATTCCCCAAGGGGATCAGCCAGCTACTGGTAGTAGGCTGGTTACACTGGATCACTTCTGTCATGAAGGGGCAGGTTTTTGCCCTTACTGGAATAGACGCTTATTCTAGATATAGACTTACCTCCCCTGCATGTAATACTTCTACCAAAACTACCATATGTGGATCTAGAGAATGCCTCACTCACTGTTATGGTGTTCCATGCAACAACATTGTTTCTGACCAAGGGACTAACTTACAGCAAAAGAAGTGTGGCAATGAGCCCACAACCATGGAAGTCACTCCTCTTATCATCTTCCCCACCATCCTGAAGCAGCTGGCTTGATAGAACAGTGGAATAGCCCTTCAAAGACTCACTACACTGTCAGCTAGATGGCAATGCCTTGTAGGGCTGGGGCAAGGTTGTCCAGAAGGCTGTGTATGCTCTGAATCAGCATCCAATATATGGTGTTGTTTCTCCAGTAGGCAGTTTCTCCTGTCTACTGGAGAAACATAAGAACTACCACTCCCCAAATCTTATTCACAGTCTAAAAATGGAGGGGTGGAAATGGGAGTGACACCACTCGCTATTAACCCTAGTAACTCACTAGCAAAATTTTTGCTTCCTGTTCTAGAGACTTTATTCTCCACTGGGCTGAAGGTCTTAATTCCCGAGGGACAAAGGCAACCACTAGGAGACAAAACAATGATCACGTTCACTGGGAGCTAAGACTGCCACCCAGAGACTTTGGGATCTTCAAGCCTCTGAGTCAATGGGCAAAAAAGGGAATCATTGTGCTGGCTGGGGTGATTGATCCTGACTTCCAAGGAGAAACTGAACTATTACTCCACAGTGGAATGCCGAAAAGTATGCCTAGAATCCAGAAGATCCCTTAGAGAATCTCTTAGTGTTGCCCTGTGATTAAAGTCAATGGAAAACTCTAACAGCCAAACTCAGGCAGAACTGTGAATGGCTCAGATCTTCAGATATGAAGGTGTGGATCATCCCACCAAGTAAAAGACCATGACTAGCTGAGAGGCTTACTGAAGGCAGAGGGAATACAGAATGTGCGGTAGAAGAAGGTAGTTATAAATACCAACTATGGCCATGTGACCAGTGACAGAAGTGAGGACTGCAATGATCATCAGCATTTCCTCTTTATTTGTTGTGAATGTTTGTGTGTCTGTGTACATATATTAAGCAAATATCTCTGTTTTCTTTCCTCTCTTATTCCCTTATCAAGTAACATAAGATGTTCTGACTTACTGTCAGTATTCATGAATTGTTGATTTTACATCCCAGTGTTTAAGTTATGGGGCATCAAGGAGAAGAGTAAACAGCACTCAAGGACTTTGCCTCCTCTTCTGGGGAAGGAGTTAGTGTGTTTTGGCTCCTATGCAGCATAGCTGTATCATGTTAGGTGGAATTATGACCTTATGATTGCCTCTATTGGGAGATTAAGTGTAGTTTATGGAGATCAGTGTGGGTGTCAAGTTGACAAGAGGTACACTTGTGATGGTCAATCTTTTTGTCAACTTGACTGGGCTAAGGGATGACTAGATAGCTGGTGAAATGTTAATCCTGGTTGGGGGGGGGGGCAGTGTTTCCAGAAGAGATTACCATTTGAATCAGCAGACTGAGTAAAAAGATCTCCTTATAGACATGAGTGAGCATCATCCAATCCATCTAGGGCAGGAATAGAACAAAAAGTACAAGAAGGGCTAATTTCTCTCTTTGCTTGAGTAGGACACCCACTGCCTCCTGCCTTGGGCATTGGTGCTCCTGGTTCTTGGGCTTTTAAGCTCAGACTGGGACTTACACCATCGGCCCCCTAATTGTTGGGCCTTTGGACTCAGACTTACACCATCGGCTTTCCTAGTTCTCAGGCCTTTGGACTTGACGCAACAACACCACCAGCTTTCCTGTTCCTCCAGCTTGCAGACAGCAGATGGTGGAACTTCTCAGTCTCCATAATCACATGAGCCAAGTACTAAAAAAAAATCATATATATGTGTGTGTGTGTTCTTTACATATATATATATATCCTTTTGGTTCTGTTTTCCTAGAGAACACTGACTAAAACAGCTACTAAGTTTGGGGGAAGTTTGTTACACAGCAGTTTATAATCAGTATAGAACTGACTTTCAAAAGAAGGAGAAGTCATCAGAAAGATATAGCAGTGAGAGACCAGGGTCCTTGGGTCCCTCTCTCTGTGTCTAATGTGGGTCAACTTTAACTTAGATGTCTCATGAGAACCACCACTCCCTGGTCTGCAGGAAGCCTGTCAGAGGTCCTAGAGAAACTGACACTTTGGTTTCTTGACTTATTTATTCAGCAAACATGAATAAAGTTCTACCATGTGAGCAGTAAAGATAGGACTGCGAGAAAACAGGTTTTGTCCTGGGGCTCACCACTCACCAAGAAAAACAGACGTTGACTAAGTAACCCTGACAGGAAAAATCAGGCTCAGGAGTGGCATAAGCAGACCCCCCGCTGAGCCTGGAGCCTGACTCGAGGCACAGTCTCACGACCCTGAGATCAGGACCTGAACCAAAATCAAGAGCCAGATGACTTAATCAACTGAGCCACCAGGAGCCCCTGTTTTTCATTATTACCATCATCACTAACAAAAGTGGAGATGCCTTTACAAAATTCTTCCATTTTTTCCCCCAAATTAATGGAGAAACTATTGAACATCTTCTCAATGCCTACTTTGTAACCTGTCTGCAACTGGATGCTTTCCAAGTCTCTGAAACTTAATGTCCCCAGAGGTTTTCCCCCAGTGCTGCTCAACCTGGGTACCTCGCTCTGTCAGTGACTCCAGCATCCATGGCTTGGGGACACTAAAACCTGGCAAAGGGTACAGGGTGGGGAAAGTTGGGAGAATAGGCTTCCAACCCTAGAACTATGAGACACCACAGATCTACAGCCCTTCAGGGTCACTGACTGCATCCACATCTCCCAGACGGTAGAATCAGCTTCCTGACCCAGGAAACCAATCTCTCACTTGGAACCAAGCAAAGCTTCACTTCCCATTTTGCTCCAAGTGGCAGCTAGATGCATGTGCTAAACGTTGGTCACTCTTTACTATAAGAATTGGGGGCGGGGACAGATGGGTATTCATACTCAGTTCTAACCATGATCCTTCCCATTTGGAGGATGACTCTTGCCTTTCTGAAACTTTTGCACCCCAGAAACCTTCTTGATTCTCCCCCTACTCTTTGGGACTACTCCCACATGATGACTGCTAGAGAATCCCACCCACACCCCTTGGCACTCCCCTCCACACACAGAAGACACTTACTGCAAACACCTGCAGCTCATTCCTCAAGTCCCTGCAAGCATGGGTGACCTCTGACACGGCAGCCACTCCAGATGTTCCCTGGGGTGTTTGATGAGTCAATGAAGGTGGGGTTAAATTTGAACTCTAGAGCCAGCCATGAGAACTACCACTCCCCAAATCTTATCAAGAGTAAGATTCATTCAGCTTCATGCACCTGACACTAAAGCTCAGAAACCAGGGCCAAAATGGAAGCCGTCTCCCTGTTTGTGCATTCATTTCACACACATTTACTGAGCACCTACTGAGTGCCAGGCAATGTGATAGCTACTGGGAATACAGCAATGAACAACATGACCTCAATCTCAGTGCTCTGTAAGTGAGGTCTTAGAAGGCAGTGCAGCTGAAACCAGCAAGGTGCTTAGCAATCCCCTTTCCATTTCCTTAGCACACAGGAAAACTACATTTTCCAGCTCCCCTTGCAGTCTCTCAACCTCTCCAGCCTCAGTTTTTACTTCTGTGAGATGGGATTAATGACAGTCGACTGTGAAACTGTGGGTGAAAAGTATTTAGCATATAATGGCTGCTTTATAATTGTTCTGCTCCTGCTGCTGTTGGCTAAATGAGTTTAAAGAAGAGGTGGGATCTGTCCCTGGTTGTGAATTTCATCAGGAACAACTGTCTCTCCCAACCCAGGGACTCCAGGGCCTTGTGTCCAGCCTCCCCAGATTTCAGACCCAGAGACAGGAAGACTAACAACCAAGGGCAGCAGACCCATGAGTTTGGAGAACATTTGCAAAGAGTCACAGTCACCAAGAGACAAAATAATGTTTTCTTCCGAGAAGTCGGGAGGCCCTTGTCCCCCTAACCCCCTTCCCCAGATGCTACATGAGTACAAACTGAGGACAGCAACCTCATTTTCCCCAAAACACCCAGAGGTGGTTGGGGAAGGAGGAAAATCAGACCGAGTGGGGAGTTAGGAACCTCTGCCTGTAGGTCTGTCTCCATCCCCCACTAAAGTCGATATTGTTAAACTGAGGGTGCCACTCTGCCCCCCCACCTCTAACTGGGAATGTTGTAAGGCTAAAATAACATAATTGGGGTGAAAGCTTTCTGGAGCAATGGCGTTCCAGCACTCCTGGGCAGTGCAGCCCTGAGACAACTTCCATGGTCACAGATAATAGCCCTGTGAAGCCATTAGGTTATTACCAGCATTACCATTAAGGCACTTGGTGTCACTGAGCTTAACTCACACCCCACCCCCAGCGATAGGAACAGATTTCAGAGCAAACACTTGGGACCTTAGAGTCCTGCCCTGGGGATGGTGGGACTCTCCTATTTTTCTTTCTCCAAAGAGGCTTTAATCTTCTACACAGTGGCTCTTTCTTAAACCTAGACATTATGGAAAAGGGGAGAAAATGTTCCTGGTAGTGAATTTTCATGAGATTAGAAACAGGAAGACGCTTTCCTACTCTCATTAGCCCTGGAGTTGTCTGTCCTGAAGCCATTAGCCTCCAGCACAAGGACATCTGTGTTGCGACCTCAGGGCCTCTGCTCACGCTGGTCCTCCTGCCTGGGTGCTCCTCCCACAGGATATGCACACAGCTTCCCTCTCACTCAGGTCTCCATTCAAAGCTTGTCTCTTCAGAGACCTCCCCCAACTACCCTTCTAAAGAACATCCCCAGTCCTCTTTATCTTCTTATCTTGCTTCATTTTTTCGTAGTTCTTGTCCCTGTTCCTCATGGCATTATATATTCACGGGTTATGGCTTGTCTCAGATACTGAAGTCTACATTCCCAGAAGGCAGGAACGCTGTCTCCCTCACGACGGCATTTCCAGCACCTCGGACAGAGCCTCCAGCGCCTCGGACAGAGCCAAGCACACAGTAAGTGCTCAGCAAAATTTCTTAGGTATTTCTTAACAAATACCTGAAATGGATATTTACGCTTTATAGTCATTCCTCCACAATGTACTGATGGGAAGCAGAGATGTTAGCGGCCAAACAGGAGCACAAACCTGGGCTCAGTTTTATCCACTAACACCCCATCTCCGACCCTGACAGCTCCCCTGAGCCCCAGCCTCATTCATCCAGTCACCCACTTAAAATTGTTACTAGGATGGGAATTCAAAACAGAAATTCTGATTTCCCCCCACTCTTCCCTCCTGTTTGAGCCCAAGGGCACAGGCTCCACTTCAGTTGCTTACGCCAAAAGCCCAGGCAGCATCTTGTATTCACAGTTTGCCCACCCCCTGCACCCAACTGGCAAGTCCTGTGGGCTCTGTCTCCAACATATATCCCAAAATATGCTTCTTCATATGTCCCTGTCCCTAAATTCCTTTTCCAAGTCAACTCCCTAAATGCTTCCAGCATCCCTGCCCACTCAGCAGCCAGAAGGATTTTTTAAAAATATAAATCAGATAGGACCACCCCTCCCTTGCTTAAAGGCCTTCAGTGGCTCCCGTACCGACTCAAACTCCTTGCCTGCTGATTTGTCTGACCTCATCCCACACATTCCATGTTACCCACCACCACCTTCACCCTGCACTGGCTCTCCTGTTGCTTCCCAAACACTCCGGCCTCATTGTTTCTACCCCAGGGCCTTTGCTCTTGATATTTCCCCTGTTCAGAAAACTCTTTCTCAAGACCTTTGCAAAGTCAGCTCTGTCTTATCATTCGGCTCTCAGATCAAATGTGTTTTCTCAGACAGGCTGCCCTTGACCACCAAACCCCACTCCCAGCCACTGCCATGGCATTATCTCACGGACTCCCTACATCTCACAGAACACCATCTGAAACACTCATGTTCGCCTGTGTGTTGCCCAAGTGTGTATCTCTGCCATTGACTGGAATGGGGAGACCTGGCCCCAGAAAGCAGCTGGTGGGGAGGTTACAGAAGGAGGATGGGCAGGTCCTGCCTGGGTTTGTTGAGTCTGAGGGGCGTGGGGTTGTCCAGGTGGGGATGCCTAATGGGCAGGAAGACCTGTGGTTCTGGAACTCAGGAAAGTGTTCAGAGTTAGAGGGGGAGATCTAGATGAGAAGGGCATGAAGAGCGAAAAGGGAGGTGGGTAGATTAGCACAAGGGGTAGCTTGTAGCCACAGCAGGTTCTGAGCAGGTGACAGAGAAACCTAGAGAGAAGTGCTGGCCAGACAGGCCGGTGGGGCACCAGAGCCTGTGCCTCGGGAAATCCAGCCTGGTGGTCCTCACACAGGGAATAGAGAGGAAACCACAAAGGCAGGACCCCCAGCATGGGATCTGCTACGAGGACATCCTCTCCCCTTCTGCAGACAGGGGTCTGAAATGTTATCGGGATCCCAGCCGAGGCTCCAATTCAAGCTGCTCTCTTCACTCTGCTCCAGAGGGACAGCCCCATCAGGCCCTCGCACATCAGTTCTCCTGCCCCTTGGCTCTTAGGAGCTCCTGCCAATCAATGGCACTGAATGGAGTCAATAGGGCAGGGCCAGAGGGTGTCGGGCAGAGAGATCATCACAGTGGTGGTGCTGCCAACATGTATGAGGACAGATTTCCCATTAACCTGACAGCCCTCTCCTGGAGCACCCCCACTCCGCCTCACACCACAGGCTTCCGGCTTCTGAGCTCTCCGTATCCCTGGCTCCCTGCTGGCAAGTGCTGAACTGGGGACCATGCTGGGCTGGGTGTCAAGAGCCCCAGGAAGCTGACCCTCTTGCAGAAAAGAGCCAATGGGAGGGCAGCCCCTCTATACCAGCCAAGCCCAGTTCCAGGGAGCAGGAGGTACAGAAGGGGAAGTGGCCATCCCAGGGGTCCCAGAAAGAGCCTCAGTTCCCAGGGCATTGATGGCAAAGTGTCGGCAAGGGCAGTGTGATCTAGAGGTTAGGTCTATGGCTCTCATTCCCAGATCCACCTCCCAATCCCTGCACTTCCCAGCTGCATGGCCTTAGGCCAATCACCAGAGGCTCAGCTTGTCCATCCATAAAATGGGGATAATAATAGTACCTAATCCCATAGGG
Source organism: Martes martes (assembly GCF_963455335.1). NCBI lineage: Eukaryota > Metazoa > Chordata > Mammalia > Carnivora > Mustelidae > Martes > Martes martes. The sequence continues at coordinate 183,127,610 of NC_137891.1, read as the reverse complement.
CTGTGGCGAGGCTTGAATAAAATAATCCATGTGAAATGCTCGGTACGGTGCCTGGCTCATTGGTGCTTGAGAAATATCAATATTCTTTGACTCCTTTTTAGAATGAGGTAGAGATGGAGGAAGAAGAACCCGAGGTTTCCCCAATATTTCATCCCCAATTTTCTTCCCTCCCAGACTATTTAGCTCAGGAGACCCTATGTTCGGTGTTACTGGGAATATTCTCCACAGTCAGCTTAGCCAAAGGATGGAAACACGTTGCTGCTCACTATGACCCCCCAGCCTAGAAAGTCCTGCCCAGATGCCCAGGCCCCAGCCCAGAGCCCCACCTCTTGGCAACCCCTCCTCCAGGGAGCCAGGATCACAGTCCAGCAAAGACCCCAATCAGGAGGTTCCTGGCCACATTCAGGGACTCTGGGCCCTTCAGGTTCTCCGCGGGGTGTGAGGGCTGCTGAGGGTGGGGGTGGGGACAGGCAGGGGTCAGAGTTATTGGTAGCAACAGCAACAGGTTGGTCTCCCTGCGTCTCTGGACCCTGAGACGGGGAGGGGTGCTGCGGAATGGTGTTTGTAGCTTCCAGGAGCTCTGAAAGGCATGGGCTCTTGCTGTTCCTCTCCAGATGGACTCGTTTCTCTGTGACAAATGATAGAGTTAATGATATCTCTTCTGGGTGGAGGAGGTCTGGACCGAGGGAAATGGCTGCTGATCGCTGATGCCACCCCACAGGGTGAGCAGAGCCTCTCTCTGCCTCTTTTTATAGATTAAGAATCTATAACCTGAGAATCAGGTTGAGCACCTTGTCCAAGGTCACACATCTGTTACGTGGGGAGAGAGGGTCTGAAGCCCAGATTTCTGACTCCAAGTCCAGTGCTCTCGCAGGAGTGGGGAAGGGATGGGGTGAGAGCTTCTCAGGGAAATGACTTGATCACCGGCTCCTAGTGGTTTGAGGCCCCGGATACATGCGTCCCCACAGGGGCTTGGTCTCTCTGTCCACCCTGCAGGAAGGTCCTGTTGTGGAGGAAGTGGGGACACAAGTGGGAAGGGTGATGGCAGAGTAGGAATCAGAAGAGGGTTCTGGCCTCACTGCTGTCCTATCTCCCCATGTGACCTCGGACAGATCCCTTCCCTTCTCTGACGCTCAGTCTTCTCAGTTGTAAAACAGAGAGATGACATTGACAGACCTCCTCTTGCTCTCAGACTTCAAAGGGATGCTCCAACACCCTCAACCGTCAAGTGAAGGACTGAGGCCCAGAGAGGGACAGCATCTCACTGAAGGTCACACAGCTCCCTGTGGCAGAGCCAGCTAAGGCTGGATGCTGGACCAAGTAAGGGCCACAAGGCCAGACATGGGTGTCCTTCTTTGGCCAGTTCGGCAACACCTCTGCCGAGCCAGGGCCGGACCCGACCATCAGGCTGCTCCCCAGTCAAGCCTGTGGCTTTAATTCCCATAGTGCCCAGGCTGTGGTTCTCCAGCTGTGCTCCCAGACTCCAGGGGGCTTTTCCTAATGGCAATCAGCCCCACAGAAGAACCTCGGCGACATAATCGGAGGGGCAGGCAGGGCTCCCCTGGGCTCCTTCCTGTCTCTGCCAAAACCCCTCCCTCAGCCATGGTGAGCGATGACTGGCAGTAAAGGCGTTGGGAAAGCCCTCGCTGAGGCTCCCCGAGTGAGAAAGGGCAGGCTCTTTATTTAATTTATTAGAGAAAGAGAGAGAACATGAGAGAGCCAGAACACAAGCAGTGGGGAGTGGCAGAGGGAGAAGCAGACTCCCCGCTGAGCAGGGAGTACTAGTTGGGACTCGATCCCGGGACACTGGGATCATGATCTGAACCAAAGGCAGACTCTTAACTGACTGAGCCACCCAGGAGCCCAAGACAAAAGTCCTCCCTTCAATGGGAACAAAGTACACCAAGAGCTCATATTAAATATACCATTTTTGCCAACAATTTTCTACGGGATTTTTATAATTTGGTTCTTGGAAGTGTTTGGCTACCAGACGCTGATTTGACTGGCATTTGGCTTTGCCTTCCTTCTCATCCATTCTCCGGTTTACCCGGGATTTCTTCCCAAGTGAGAAAATGTAGCTGACGAATTGCTTTCATGAGTAATGACACTTTTATGAATACCTAATGTACTAATTAATGCAGTTGACCCAACGTTACATTTTGTAGACATTTAACATTTATTAATTTCAATTTCACAGTTTTCTTTACCCATTTTGTAGCCAATAAATATTTTAAGTTCTCAGATATTTTTGCAGGATCCTTAGAAGTTCGTAGGCCCGAAGAGCTACTATGACCTTGAAAAAGGGACTGAACCTCCCTGGGCCTCAGCTTCACACCCCCGCCTCTGTCCTGTTCCCCAGGGGCCCTGGGGAGCTGAGCCACCCCAGGGGCAACATTTTAGAAACACAGTTGGTCAGACCATGCCCAGCAGGGGCTGCCAGGCCCCCGACGAAGACGCTCAGAACCACACGAAGACAGAGACAAAGACCTCCCTTTCACCCATGAAGAGCAAAGCAATAAAAAATGTTATTTTGCCAGTCGGTTGAATTTCATTTGTGTGGTTTGGAGTGTATTTTCTAGTTAACGAACCTGCCACATTTATGACCATTCTTTTTCAATTCAATGGAGAGAAAGGGGGAAAGCCTGCCATGTTTCCCCCATACAGCTGGCTGGCTGACAGCAGGCAGATCTGGGAAGGGCAGGGCTGTATAGCTGTGGACCTAATAGCCCGGTCAAGAACAGGTTCACTGGGGGAGGGCTCGCTCACGCAGCATGTATGACGTGGGTTAGACCTCAGGGACAAGTTGCCAGTATAGGGCATTTGCTGGAGGGATGTCCCCAACCCCACCTCCAAGCATCTTTCCTGGGTCAAGGTGACCAGGTCTGCTGTGTTCCTCGGCCGGCAGGCTGGGGGATGCCAAGTAGCCAGCACTCTCTACCCTAGTTAAGCAGGTTTGTGGCAGAAGGCGAGAGACTAGAATGTGGGCAGGGGAAGAGGAGAGGAAGGTACGCCCCTCGAAGACTCGTCCACCCATGAGGCACGCTGTGGCCGGGTCCTGAATAAGCCATGACCTGTGGGACCAGTGGCTCCAACTACACACACACACACACACACACACACACACACACACACACACACGGGATCCCTCTCCTCTCCTTCCCCCAGCCCAGCACCACTCCCTGGGCCACTTCCCAAGGAGCAGTTCAAGGCCTCAACTTCTAAGGGGAATCTCAGCTGCCCACCCCACCCTTACCTAGACAGGGAACATCCCACCCACGCTGGTCAAGAACCAAGGGCAGCAAACCGGACAAGACTTTGCAGGACCCCCCGGGGATGAGCTTTGGCGGGCAAGCCCTTATTCAAGCTGGAGAAGTCCCTCTTCTCTGGCTGCTCCCTCGATCGCCCCCACGCCACTCTCAGCCTGCACAGCAGCCCCGGCGCAACTGTGCAGTCATGAACCAAGTCTTCATTCATTCACACACTTTCGCCCCCATCCACTATATGCAGGCAAACACGGCAGACCACAGCCCCTGTGCCTCAGGAATTCTCAACACTGCTAGAGAAACAAGTAAGTATGGGAGTCACAGAGGAGGAGCCACGTTCTGATGGGGGAAACACGGGCTCAGGGAGCACAGTGTGTACCCTGCCTGGACGGTTCTAGAAGTCTTCCTGGAAGACGTTCCTAGAAGACTTCCTAGAAGAGGAAACAACTCATCTGGGAAGGGAGGGGGGATTCTGAGAGGAAGCCAGGCCACAGAATGGTGCGTCTCTCAGCTCCACCAGGGCCGGGCAGTGGCTGCCGCAGATGGACAGGAAGAGGGGAGCCAGAGCCCCGAGGCTTGCCTTGAGCGGCCACACCCACGTGGCCGCAGGGGGTGTGAATGGGAACTGAGGAGAGAGAGGGTCTGAGTCACTGATTTCAGGCTACCGGGGCCTCAAATCTTCCACTTCTCCTAACAGCCTGTGGCAGCTGGCCTGCTCCTGACCCTCCCAAGGGATTTGCATTAAACGAGGGATTAGAGCCCAGGAAGGGCATCAGCTCAGCTCTCCGTTCTCGGCAGACTTTCACTTGAGCCTCTTCTCCCTTCCTCCACTCCTCTCCAGACGCTGCACCCCCGCACCCATCTTATGGGGTGATCGCCATGGTAACCCCCACACTGCCCCTGCTACTAGCTTAGGGCACACTGGCTCTTTCACAGCACCTGCCCTGGCTGAGCCAGGACTGAGCTCGGCAATCCTGCTAGGCCATGGGGAAGGGTGGGAGGGGACCACTAGGCCCTCCAGGTGGCTCTGATTTCCCGCCTAGGAAGACCTTCACATTGTAACAGGAGTGTCTAGAAACAACATCACCCCATGGAGGGTGGAGAGAAGTGGAGTGGAGGACACTGAGGCCGGGAGAGCCGGGGACCAGTCAAGGCTGCGGAACTAGTAGGTGTCTTGGCTCCGACTTGAATCCAAAGCTGTCTAGTTCCAAAATTTGTGTTTCTATGCACTGGGTCAGTAAGCCACAAAACCCCAAACACCTGCCACGGCTGAGCAGGTCAGAAGTTGAGTAGAATGTGAGTGGTGGGTGTTGTGGGGACTCGGCCCCATCTATACAGACAGCCAAAATTCTACCCAGCTGACAGCTGCTGTGTGGGAAGGTAGGATTCGGGATGTGAGATCATCTGCTTCTTTCAGAAAGCTGGAATCCAGGTTTTTGCAGGAGATACTCAAGTTTGTAAGGGTTATCTAATCAAAATACATGTCATTACACATCGTATTGGTTAAACAAGACATGTCTACCTCCAGTTTATATGTATTGACTCAGTAAATATTTAATGAACATCTACTTTATGACAGGTAGTGTAATCGAATCTTCCCAGTGAACCCAGGCTGTGTTGGTTTGAAGACTGACAGTCCCACCTCCTGAGAACCCCCTCAATCCCTCTACCAGATACCAAGCTTTGGATCTCCCGGGGAGCCTAAGAAAAAGTCCTGGCCTGTGGGAACTTCCACCATGGGAGAAGGGGACAATACACGCATCCCCCAGGCAAGACAGAAGGAAACAGTACAGGGTAAAGGATAGACTCGGTGGGGACCCAGGGCGGTGGGGTGTGTGTGGGGGGGATGCTGATCAAGGATGACTGCTCTGAGAGGGGGTGACAGTCATCCCCGCAGAATCCTGAAGGATAAGAAGGAAAGTAGTGAAGAAAACATCTGCCATAACAGATACACCAGCAAAAATACGAAAATGTGTCCGTACAAGCTGTTCGCTGCAGCTCTGTTTGTAAAAACAAGACTGGAAATGACCCGGATAACATCAGTAGGGGACGTGGGCGGTGCGGCACCATGCAACTGTAGGAGAGAAAAGGAGGAGCTGTGTACCCCGTTACACAGTGCCTGTTGTCAAGGACACATGTTTGAATGGAAAGCTGGGGTGGAAAGATACATATGACAGGCTGCCATTTATCTAAGATATTGTGGGTGTATGCTTACATTTAAAAGTATGTAAGTACAGGGATGTCCGGGTGGCTCAGTCGGTTAAGCGTCTGCTTTTGGCTCAGGCCGTGGTCCCAGGGTCCTGGGATGGAGCCCCACTTGGGGCTCCCTGCTTATGGAGAGTCTGTTCCTCCCTCTCCCTCTGTTGCTCCCCGCTCTCATGCTCTTTCTCTCTCTCTCATAAATAAATAAAATGTAGGGAAAAAAAAGTAAATGGTGCAGGGTTGCCTGGATGGCTGTTGGTTAAACAACCGACTCTTGATTTTGGTTCAGGTCATGATCTCAGGGTCGTGAGGCAGAGTCCCACATGGGATTTGCACTCAGCATGGAGTCTGCTGGAGATTCTCCCTCTCCCTCCGTCCCTCCCTCGCTCGCTCATTCTCTTTCAAATAAATAAATAAATCTTAAGCGGGGTGGGGGGAAGCCACCCGAATCTGGAGCTAGGCAGGAACCCCCGGTGCCCCATGTAAAAACTCAATAAAAATAAATTAAAGCACTGCCAAAAGAAAAATGTATGGGCCAATGGGGGAAATTTACCCACGTCCTAGGTGTCGGTTGATATTAAGGAAATAGAGCTTATTTCTTGGATGTGATAATAGTGTTGGGGTTACGTTCTGGTAGGGAGTCTTTTTATCTTTTGGAGATAATGCTAAAATAGCTACAGATTAAATGACAACATGCTTGAGTTTTGCTTCACAAAAACCCCGCGGGGGAAGTGGGTAGGGCTATAAATAAAACAAGACTGATTGGCCATGAATTAATAATCTTTGGATCTGGGTGATGGATAGAGGGGAGGTTCATTATTTTCTCTCCTATTGTATCTGCTTGAAAGGGGAAAAAAAGTAAAAACAAACGAAGGAAACTGGAGTTGGGGTGAGAACTTTCTAGACAGAGGTTATCAGCAGCTACAAAGGTTCTGGGGCTGATGTGAGTGTGGCCAGTGCAAGAGTAGGGAAGGAGGCCACTGTGGCTGGAGTGTGATAGATGATGAGTAGGAGTGCCACACGAGGCCACACGAGGTCAGAGACACAGGGGTCCTGGCCACGCAGAGCCTGGGGCCAGCAGAGGAATGCAAGCTTCACTCTGACCGCTGAGCAGGAGTCGTTAGAGAGCTGTGGGCAGCAGGGGGGACAGAATCTTTTGATTAACAACATGTAGCCTCCCCACGTAGTGGAATATTATGCAGCCACTAACAGGAATGAAATACTATAGCTTTTAACATACTAAGAGAAAGAAATCATACATTAAACGCCACATACTATAGGATCCTAAATATGTGAACTACCCAGAATAGGCAAATCGATAGAGACAGAAAGCAGACTCATGGTTGTCTGGGGCTCCAGGGGACCGACTGCTAATGGGTTACAGAATTTCTTTCTGGGGGATAGAATGTTCTGGAATTACTTGTGACAGTTGCACCACATAGTGACCATACAGAAACTACCGGATTACACCCTTCAAAATGATGGTTTTTATGTTATATGAATCATATGTTTTTTCAAAACCCCCAAAAGACAAGATTCTTTTGGCTGCTCTGGAAAGTAAGCAACAGGAAGGTAGTGGGGCGGCAGGAAGAACAGTGCTGGGACAGGACCGGCCGTGGCCATGGAAAGTATCACTGTTCATGCCCTCAGTGGGCTGGCTGGGGAAGACAGTAAAAGGGGTGGGGATGGCTGAAAATGCCACCATGCACCAAGATGGGGTAGGCCAGGGTCCCAGGAGTATCAGGCTTCTGTTCCATAGTCCTTAAATTCTAGGTGCTTGGTGGTCATTAGAACTTCTCCCCACATCATCCCAGCCCTTCTCTTCCAGGCCCCCAGGTGTGGGTTGGGGCCATGCTGCCCGTTTGGGCCGATGAGGTATGAGCTGAAATGAAGTGCATAAGGAGACCCTCCAGAACTCAGTGCTAAAATGACTTGCTACATTCAAGATGGTGGCTGCTTCACCAACCTGGGTTCTGGAGAAAGAAGACATGATCAGAGCCCCAGCGAGTCCCAGTTCCACCATCACTCAGTGAACGACCTTAGGGAAGTTGCTGAAATTCCCGGAGCTTCTGTAACCTATGACATAGAGACCGTGATAATACCCACCTTTCAGCATCACCTGGCCTGAAGGAAGTGTTGAATATATGCTGATGAGACTAATAAAAGAATGAAAGCGGGTATGCCAGTCTGGCACCTTTAGTCACCAGGAACCGAAGTCCAACCCAAGCTAGTTCATGGGGAAATGGTACTCAGTGGCTGCAGTTACTGAAAATTCCAAGTATGGTAGAGCTGGCTTCAGACACAGCTGATTCCAGGGACTAAACAAAGTCCTTCAACCTCATCTCTCTCTATCTCTGTGTGTGTGTGTGTGTGTGTGTGTGTGTGTGTGTTCTGCACACAGCTCCCTCCATGTATCAGGGGATAGCAAAATTTCAGCTGACATCATCCCAGTAAGCAGCTTTAGATGAAGGAGAACATGCAAAAGAAGAGAGATCTGATTGGCCCAGCCAGGATCTCATGGGCCCTCATTAAGCAGAAAGGAGTCCAGAGATGAAGAGCTCCGCACAACTAAATAGAGTGGCCAGGGGAATGTTCTCCCAAAGGAGGGGGCTCTGCCACCAGGAGAAGAGGGAGCAGTGATGCTGAGCAGATACAATATGGACACATCAGAGTCTCCCAGTAGGTGGCTGGGCAGCTGGCCGGGGTGGGGCTACAGCCTATGAACACTGGGGAGGAAAGAGTGTGGGGAGAAGGTAGAGGGGTATTGGGGGGAGAAGGGGGAAGAGAGAGGAGGAGAGGAGTAAGACAGAAAGTGAAAAGAAAGGAAGCAGAAGGGAGAGAAGGGAAGGGGGTGTGCCTGGACCACACAGGGCTCCACTTGAGCTCAGCACCCATACAGGCCCCCAGACACTCTGCTTGCATGAGGCCAGCCCCACCCCAGCCCTAACCCGCTTGCCACAAGGTCATCCCACACTCCTGGCTGCGGTGCTTGGTTTCCACAAACCAGGTCTGAGCCCATCCATTCATGTGCCCCTCTGGCCAGTCAGCCCACCAGGAACCAAGGACTTTTGCTGGAATTCTGGGTGGACATATCTCTCTCCTTCTGGGCTGGGAGGCATAGCTGGGATGGGCAGCCCTTTTGCCACCATGAAGGAAGACATCCTCCAGTGGAAACCAACACCAGGAAGGGAAGAGAATGGAACAATGGGAAATAATTGGACAATCGATGACACCACTGAACAGTTGAGTCCAGCTGTGGGGCATGCTTACAAGAGCTGATACACGCCCTCACCGGTTTAAGCCACTCTGAGCTGAGTTCTATTACATTCACACAAGGGCAGCAGAAAAGCTGAGGTAAATGGAGACCAGCCACTGTCCTCTCCCTGAGCCTCTCTCTGTTCTGCCTGATGCCACAGTGGGGCTGATGGCCACAGGGTGTCTGTATTAGTCATAGTTCTCCAGAGAAACAGAATTAATAGGGTGTGTGTGTGTGTGTGTGTGTGTGTGTGGAGAGAGAGAGAGAGAGAGAGAGATTTATTTAAGTAATTGGCTGGAAGTCCAAAATCTGCAGGATAGGCCAGCAAGTTAGAGACCCAGAGGAGAACACATGCTAAAGTTCAAGTCCAAAGGTGTCTGCTGACCCAGAGGTCAGGGTTTGTTCTTTTCAGGCCTTCGACTAGTTAGATGAGACCCACCCACCTTATGGAGAGCAATCTGCTTTTACTCAAAATCCATTGTCCACTAATTTAAGTGTTAATCTCATCCCAAAATACCCTCACAGAAACATCCAGAATAATGCTTGACCACGTATCTGGACACTGTTGCCCTGCCAAACTGACACAAATATAAACTATCATAGGGTCTCCAAAGGCACCTTGTTCAACCCCCTCAGGTACAGATGAAGAAACAGAGGTCCGGAGAAGCCCATTGTTCTGTCCAAGGTCACACAGCAGTGTTATCAGCAGAGCCTGGCTGCCTCCATCCCAGTTCTCAGGTCAGGGCTCTCTGGACAGTCCCCTCACTCCTGTTGTGGCCCCTGGGAACCCACGGACCAGATGAGAACACGGGTCACAGGAAGGCTAGCCACTTTGCCAGCCCAACACACCTGAGCAATTAGCCTTCAAGAAGAAATACTGGCTGGCATGGAATTTGCATAACGTTTACATGCTTTTTCCCAAAGTTCAAATGATACAGAAATTTCTCAGAAAACAAAAAACAAAAAATGAAACAAAACAAAATTTCTCAGAACTACCTTTTTGCCTAGAGCCTTATAGCTTCAGCTGAATTCCTTTGGAAGGATCCAGAAGCGCTGGTGCTTCTGTGTTAGTCACCTTCCCCATCACCTGTCCCCTGACTCCCCCCACCCCCCAGGCTGTACCAGCCATGAAGTCAGATTCAACTGGCCGAGGTTTTCCTCCATGTGGAAAACGCACCACTGCCCGTGTGGGAGTTCCTTCAGGTGGTACAAGAATAGACATTTTTTATTTTAATAGTCATGCATTCATTTTTATGTTGCTTTGAATTTATGACCAGGGATGCTGGTTTCCCATTTATGGAGGTGATATAAAGTTTCCCTTTAAACTAAATTTAAGTTTTTTAAAAGTGAGTCAATGGAAATAAAAATAGTCAGTAAATAATGGAACAGGAAGTATGTCGATATGGCCAAAACGGAGATGAAATAATCAAGACTTTAGAAATGCTGGACTGACCGAATTATCTCCTGACACCATGTCCACCCACTTCCACTTGACCCGGCTCCAGGGGAGGTGAGGGCCGAGGAGATACAGTCCCGTGTGTTGGGGAGACGTGTTCACTCTCCTGGCTCAGGAACTACGGCATGTCCAGCCACATGCTCCAGAATCCCGTAGACCCCAGGGAAAGGGTCCCAGCACCCATTTTTGGGACTCAGACCCACTTCCTCTCATGCCTCCCAGAAGGGGAGTCACGGTTTCCCACCTAGGCCACCCACCAGCATGGAAATAAGCCATTACTCCATACATAAAAGCCTGCAAGGTAATTAATATCCCAGCCATTTAACTCAGCTGTAATACCCTCACCGTTAATAAGCTAGCTAAGAGCTCCGCTTGAAATTAATAACTTGCAAATGACCCAAGAGCCCTGGTTTCCTACCTTCTTTTTTTTTAAACCAAAAAAAAAAGAGAGAGAGAGAGAGAGAGAAAGAAAGAAAAAAAAAACACCAGAATTTAAATAGAAAAGCAATTTTCATTTATGAGCCAGTATCATTATTCATAACTGGAGAATTGTAAGGAGTTAAAGCCGTTTCCACTTAATTAGAATCTTGAGCATCACAGCAAAGGGGGAGGCCGTATGTAGCACAGGGCATTCAGGAGGCAAAAGGTACACATCGAAAAGAAGGCAGTCCGTCCCAGGTCTCCAGTCTCCACACATCGACGGCAGGGTGAGCCCCGTGCTTGCTGCCACATGGGGACTGAGGCCGGCGTGTCACGTCCCTGTCCTCAAGACACCAACAATAAAGTCTTAAACTACAAGGGGAGCAGAAGGGAGAGAGCAGAGCCAGCAAGTGGACCTGCAGAGACCAGATAGATGAGCGGCTGGGATGGTCGGGGGAGAGGAGCGCTGGAGGCAGGAGGGATGAAACGGGGAGAGAGAGCTGTCTGTCCTTCCTCCCATTCGGAGGACCGGGCCCTGAGGCTCATGACTCCCAGCCACCCCACCCTACGTACCAGACTCTAAGCAGGTGCTCTCTCAGGTTAGTCTCGCGGTCACCTGCAAGCCTCACGAGACAACCCGTATCTCTGTACCGGCGAGAAGATGAGGCTCAGAGAGGGGAGGCACCTGCCCTGGGGTCATTCAGCTGGTGACAGGCAGAGCTACAAAGCAGACTCAAGTCTTTGATTGCGTGCCAGGCCCAGCATCCAAGGCCACCAGCCAGCTCTGCCTTCCTTTTATTTATTTATTTTTTAAGATTTTATTTATTTATTTGAGAAAGAAAGGGAGTGGGGAGAGGGGCAGAGGGAGAGGGAGAATCTCAAGGGGACTGCTGCTCAGTGCAGAGCCCATGCGGGGCTCGATCTCACGACCCTGAGATCATGGCCTGAGCTGAAAGCAATAGTTGGACGCTTAACCGATTGAGCCCCCCGGGCGCCCCAGCTTCTGGCCTTTCTTTTAAACCTCCCAGCATCCTGGTAAAGTAGACATCGTCATCGCAACTGAGGTTCGGGCTAGCTGAGGGCAAGTACCAGCCAGGGCCAGGGCTGGGACTCGAACCCAGGCCTTGGGCTCAAAGTCCAGCACTTGCCTCGCACCAAGGCACAAACATCATGAAAGTTGATGGTTGAACCAAAACACAGGGTCCAGCTGAGCCCCTGGAAGTGGCATCTAGACTCAGAATGTCCAAGCTCTATAGATCCGGCGAGGGCGCCATCTGCGCGGCTCAGTTGGTGAAGCAACTGCCTTCGGCTTGGGTCATGATCTCAGGGTCCTGGATCGAGGCGCAAACCTGGCTCCCTGCTCAGCAGGAAGTCTGCTTCTCCCTATCCCACTGCCTCTCTCCTCTGCTCATTCTTTCTCTCTCTTTCTCTCAAATGAATAAATAAAAAAGTCTTAAAAAAATAAAATAATAAAAATAAAGAAACGTTGAGTCCCCTCATCCCGTGCCATGCTCATTCTCCAGGGGAGGAGACTGATCTGAGAGAGGATGCCCTGGTCTGGTCAAGGTCACATGCTTCTCCTGCACTCCCCTCCCCACTGGCCTCCTGGGCATCCCCAGGCTGGCACCCCCACCTCGCACCCCCCCACGGCCCGTCCCATCCCATCCCCAGGCACGGGCACGCAGTGAAACCTGACAGACAGCCCCAGGAAGAGCTCTCAGCTCCCAGATGCTCCACCAGCCAGCAGGCCTGGGTCCCCCTGTGTGCCCCCCACCACGTGTGAACACAAAGCTGCCCCCCCACCAGGGGGCTTAGTTTGGAGTCTGGGCTCAGCGGATACTGCCTCTCTAGTCGTGGGCAAGACGTACCCCATTAGCTCTCGGGGGAGCTGAGGAGGCAAGCCGGGCCTCAGAGAGGAATGAGCTTTTCATCCCGTCCGAGGAACCAGATCTCTTAGGCAGTGGTTTACAAATGTCAGGTTATAAACCCACTACATCAGCATCACTTCTCCAGAATCCAGCCTCTGGGCCTCACTCCCAGGAGAGTGTGGTCTGGCGGGTCTGGGGGAGGGCCCAGGAAGCTGTATCTGAAAAGCCCCTTGGTCTGTGCAGCTAACTCTGGCAAGCGGGCTTGGGGACCACGGCTCAGAACAATGTACTCACAGAGGGTCAAACTTGGGGGCGTCTTAAGGACCCTCAAGCCCAGCCCGCCCATTGTACAGATGGGAAAACTGAGGCTTACGGGGCTTGTCTTGATTCAGTGATGGAGCTGTTACTCAGAGCCAGGTATCCTGGCTCCCAGGCCGGGGTGTTTGCCCTTCTGTGAAGCCGTCTTGGGGGACAGCGGGGAAGGGCTTCTGGCCCAGGACTGTGGGCCATGCTTGGCGCAGAGCAAGACTTTCACGGAGAATTATTGGATGGGGATAAAGAGCATTGACCTGGGGACAGATAGTACCTGTTTCTGCCCATCTCTGCCCACTCCACGGGGCCCTGAAGGAGCTCGGTCACGATGCTTTATGGGACACATCTCTCTCTCTCTTCCTCTCTCCATCTCTGTTTCTGTCTCTCTCTGTCTTTCTGTCTGTCTGCCTGCCTGTCTCCCTCTCTGTCTCTCTCTGTCTGTCTCTGTCTCTTTCTGTCACACACACATACACACACACACACACACACAAAGTGGTGGGTGGGTGATAGGACTGGGCTGCCCAAAGTTCTTACACACCACCCACCCCGACCCCTACACCCTCTCTTCTCCAGATCTGTGGTGACGACAGTAGCCTCCTGATTTATTGGCGTCATTGCACCTAAATAATCATCAAACTCCACCATAAAACATCGTCTGCACCTCAGTCTTCCCACTTATAACCTGGGGTTGCACCCACCCATCCTGCCCCAGGGGGTCGGCAGGAGTGGATCATGGTAACGTTGTAAAAAGCCTTGAAACCACGGAGGGCTCCGATCTTCAGGGAGAGAGAAGGCACATCTGAAGCCAAAGGCGGTCCTTTGAGGACCCCACTGCCAGAGTGCCCCTAACCCCCTCTTTCCAAAGAGGTAAAATGAGGCACGGCAAGGTAAGCGACTTACCCAAGGACACACACTGGTTATCCAAAGATCCGGGGCTGGAAATGAAGAGATGGGAGAAAGCGCCATCCAGCCGGTTGGGGTTAACCAGGGAGAGCGTCTCGGGGGAGGCAGAGCAGCCGGTTCCCAGACACGAGGTGCACGTGCACTCACACACGCGTTCACACCCTCTCTTTGCGCCAGCCCTGGCAGAATTAGGAATGCAGGCAGTGCAGAGAGCTGGCTAGACAATTACCCTGTCACTCCCACTCCTAATTCTCCCTCCCTGTTCTTGGACACAATTGAGAATCTCTTTTAGTTCACAATTGGACCCCTTCTCCGACTGGCATTGTTTCCACGCCTCACCATGTGACTTTCCCTCTCCCCAAGCTCTTCCACCGGCAGACCTCTCAGCCCGGCGAAGCCTGACGAATCCTTCCTGCAAACGTGTCTCAGGCTCAGAATAGCCTCTCCAAATAAAATAAAAAACCCTCACGAAGTGATTCCAGGTTAAGTCGGAGCGTTCCGTGAGCAGCAGCATTCCCAACGTGTCTGCCTTCTCCCCAGGTCACGACCATTTCTCATCTCCGACAGCCATTCAGGCCAAGGCCACAGACAGCCAAAAGGAAGCCCGTTGCTCTGAAAGCCCCCAGCGACCGGATCACGATGATTAGATGCCCCCCAACCTTCCCGTCTGGAGCGTGCTGGGGTCGGGGAAGGAAGACATCTGGTCTCCTGTGCAGAGACCGAATAACAATGCTCATGGATGTTGGCAATGCGGGCTGTTGCCACTGACTACATGCCAAACGCTACTGTGAGCTCTGTGGGTTTATTAGTTCCCTTAGCCCTCATACCAGCTCCCTGAGACAGGTAGCATTACTGGCCCCTTTGACAGATGAGGACAGAGACCGTCTGACAACCAAGATCAGCCTCCTCTCAGGGCAATGACCATCGGAGCAGAGAAACGGCTGCCTCTTTAGGTGGGACATGCACACTTCAGTTTGCCCTAGTCCCCACTGCCCCCTATTAGAGTATACGCTGTCTGCCTCGCCCATTTAAGTCACTTGTTCCCTCCCCTCCACTGCAGATGTCTGAGCTTTTAACCCCTTACAGCATGTTGCCTCCTCCCCCGTACTACCTCTGCCCCCTATCTGGCTGTTAAGGAATCAGGATTGTGGGGCTACAGATCTGCAAAAGGCTGTACCCTCCCCCTTCCTTCAGAACAGCTCCTCCAGGAAGCCTTCCCTGTTTAACCATCAACTCTGTAAATGTCTGAGCCGAAAGGCTTCCGGGAGTCCATCTGGCGCTCACCCATCAGTTACAGATAAGAATCTGAGGGCCAGAGAGCCATGAAATGCTGTTATCCCCTCACACGATCGTGAAGCCCTGTCCACCAACAAGGTCCCCACTCCCACTCCTAATCGGGCTGGGGTTGTTCTCATGCTCTTTTTAGATGCCAGGTCTCTCTTTGTCACATAATAGGCAGTTCTCACTTTCAGAGTCTTCCTGCCCTCTCATTCCTCCTGACTCTTCTGTGAGTCCCTGAGCTCTAGAACCAGGTCTGGGCCCTTCCCTATCCCCTTTGCCTTCACTTGGGCACAGCCTCAGGGAGGGAGCCCAAGCCTGCAGCTCTCACCGACTCTCCTGTCCCGATATTTGGGTCCTTCGTTCTGCCTCTGTTTCACACCCACCCCAGTTCCACTCTCCTCCTGGGCTGAAGTGAGGCCTGATTCTGCCCCGAATTTCCCAGCTGACAAAGGAGCATCAGAGAGAAGCTAAATGTGACCCAAGACCTCAGCTGCTCCTGCCCCCGGACTCCTGTTTTAACTGATTTCCACCCCCATCCTGCATTGCCCTCCACAGAAACAAGAAGGGACTCTGTGACATTGCTGTGACCATTCCCCTGCCTTGGACCTCCCCCCTGGGGACCCTCACCCCTTGGAAGACACCCATTTTCTGGAGAGGGCAATGGAGAACTTGCCCCCCACCCCCCGCCAATCGTCATTTTCTCAGAGCCTTTGCTATATAGGCCCTGGCAAATCCCCAAGTTCCCTCTCCCTGGTCTTCCCCAGGAAGTGGTCTGTGAATACCCCCAGGACAGTCCGTACAGCTGTGCAGGTTGTGCACTGCTCCCCCAGCACAACCACACGCTGCAGTCCTAATTGTCACTCACCAGGCATCGCAATGCGTCCTACAGGATGCGGCTGCCAAGCACAGGATAAATTGCAGCAGCCCGCCACTCCCGTGGGCCAGGGAGCCTCCCTTCCCTCCACCGTGTCCCCCACCCCCACCCCCTCCCCTGCCCCAGCCACTAAACTCCCTCAAGCAACTGGAAGTGGACCTCTAGGACTGACAGGAAAAGTCCCCCAAGCAGGGGAAATCTTGCTTGGCCGTAATTAAACTCCGCCACGGCATAGGCTGCAGACAAAAGGGAGCCCATAATGGGATTAGAATTGTCATAAATTAAAATCATAAATTCAATAAATGCCTTATCGGCCTCCCTCTGGAAGCGGCTGGCCCACAGCGGCTGGCTTTGATAGGCATAATGGAGGGGCCTTGGGAAGACAGGTCACTGCAACCGGGTGGGCTACAGGTTGGGGGAGACCCTGGCTTGGCTGCCGGGCCAAGCTGAATGGGGCCAGGTCAGGGGGGCCTTTTCCAGAGAACACTGCCCCAGGGACAAACCATGACAGCTGATAGTCTTTCAAAACCAGTGGGGGCTCCTTACCACCCCCAGCCTGGCTAATCACCGACTGCCTGCCTTAGAATTGGGTGACACACGCCTCTGACACCAGCGATATGAGCACCATTAAATGGCCTTTGGCCTCAAATGCACGGTAGAGGACATACACTGGACATACACTGACAAAGCAATGTTCTGGGTTTAAATCCCAGCTCCAGCATGTGTGAGTTGCTTGGCCTTGGCCAGGTGTCTGCATTCAGGAACATTCCCATCCCTCCCACCCTGGAGGTGCCATCCACTCGTCCTTCCATTCATGCCCACATTTGGCACATAGTTATGGTGTTTGGACTGAGTGCCAGACTGTGTTAACCCCTGGAGGAAATGGCTGTGAGCAAACCCGTAAGGTCATGGAGTTGACCTTCCAATGTGGAGACAGACGTTAGCAGGCAATTTCACAAATAATTGATTATAATCACAGAGGGACCACAAAGGAGAAGCCCAGAAGACCCAACCAGGTTGGACAGGCGGATGTACGGGGAGAGATTTTTATGAAGAATGAAAATTTGAACTGAGGTCTAAATGAAAAACCAAGAGAAGAGGGTGGGGGAAGCATAAAGAGCTCTCAGCATCAGGAAGAGTATGTGCAAAGGCCCTGGGGTGGGAGCAGCAGGGGATCCCAGTTTACAGGGACCTGAAGTTTATACAACCTGGGTGGGAGACAGGGCTTTAAAGAGAAAGAATGCAAAATCAGGCATCAAAATTAATGTTTATTTAGAATGAAATAAAGTTCTAAATAAAATTTAAAATGAAATAAATGTTGATTTAGAATGGAACACACATTATAAACTACATGCTTTCTAAAGCTGACAAATAACATAGACATCACAAAATCCAGGAAAGAAAAATATACCTTTATTAACTGTTTAACACATCTCTATAATATTTTCTTACATATACTGGCTGCAGACTCTTGGATTTCCTCTTCCTATGTCAAGATTTTGTAATATCATTTTCTAGAGGATGGAATAATCATCTGATAATCCCTCCAGCATGATTGAGGGAAATACACACAAGTGCATGCATATAAATACACATATGTAACACGCACATATGTAATAAATATATTTTGTTATACGGGAGACATAAAGCATGTGGCCTCACACACAGACACACTCAATGTCTGTAGAGCTACTACAGATGTACGTCCCACTGTGGTCAGCAGAGTAATGGCCCCATGGGACATCTACACCCTCATCCCTGTAAGCTATGAACAAGTTAGTTTACATGGCAAAGGGCAATGAAGTGGCAGCTGGAATCAAAGTTGACCCTGAAAGACAGAGACAATATGAGACTATTTGAGTGGGCCCCATGTAATACCAAGGGTCCTTAAAAGTGGGAGTGGGAGGCAAGAGGGAGAGAACCAGAGACCGCAGTATGAGGACTCCGCCCAGTGTTGCTGGAGGCAGGGGCCACAAGCCAAGGAGTGCAGCCAGCCTCCAGAAACTGGAAAAGGCCAGGAAACAGATTTTTTCCATCAAAGCTTCCAGAAAGGAAAGCAGCCCTGTCAAGACCTTAATTTAGCCCTTGATGGGAGACCCATTTTGGACTTCTGGCCTCTGGAACTGTAAGATACCAAATTGGCATTGTTTAAGCCACCGAGTTTGTGTTTATTTTTTGCAGTGGCACAGGAATTCTAATCAGTTCCATTTCACATGATCACCACTGAGAAAGGAAACACACACACACACACACACACACACACACACACGTGTGTTTATCCTGGTATATCACGTGTTCTCAAGGATCTTCCTGACTGGAGAGAACTGGTTTTGACAAGACCTTTGTGAGAACCACTTAAGAATTTCCACATCCAGGATGCCTGGGTGGCTCGGTCTGTTAAGTGTCCGACTCTTGATCTCAACTCAGGTCTTGATCTCAGGGTCGTGAGTTCAAGCCCTACATTGGGCTCCACACTGGGCATGGAGCCTACTTAAAATAATAATAATGATTATTATTATTATTATTATTATTATTATTATTATTTCCACATCCAACAACTGGCTTCCTGCTCTACACAAGCCAAACCACATGCCAAACTTTCTGAGACAGGCACTTCAGGACACACACACCTCCCATGTCAGCCCAACCCCTAGCCCATGTCTTCATGTCACGACCTTGGGCAAGTCATGGGTCGGGGGTGGTAGGAGGGCTCCTTAACTAAACTCAGAGATTGTGAGCCATATGTAGATCCTGCTGAAACCACACAAAATAATGTTCCCTCAGCTTAGGCTTAGATGGATTCTAATGCTGTCATAGCCACCCCAGCCCCCCAACCCATAGGCAATGGGAAAGCAGAGCGCCTGAGTGGACAGAGATAACGGTCTTAATGGGCTGCAGTTAATACAACTCCATTAGCAAAGTTTACAAACACACCTGACTGTGTGGACATAATGTTAGGGGAAGGGACCTGTGTACGAGAAGGACCTGAATCTTGAGCACCAAGCTTGGGCAAATCCATGTTTACCCCATTCAAGTAACTCAAAGCAGGAGCCGTGCCTGGGGCACAACGGGCCTGGAGGGGTGATGGGGGCAAGTGGTGGGCCAGACGGCTGGGCCTTGAACCCATGTGATTCACCAGTGGTGACTAAGACGGTGACAAGGTGAGGTCACAGCAGCTGCTAGATGGTAAACAGCTGGAGGAAGGGCTGGATGTGGGAAGGTTACTGCAGGGTCCCAAGAAGAGCTGATGGAGGCTGGGAGCTGGGAGGAGGAGCAAAGTAGGAGAACCACAAGACCTTGGGACAGACTGGAGGTGGGGCTTGAGGAAGGGGCAATGTCAGGGGTGACTCTGAGGTTCTGGCTGGTAGATGGGAGGGTTGGAGTGGAGCAGGGGCTCCAGGAGGAAGGGTTGTGAGGGAGAAGAGGAGACCCTATGTGCTCACCTCTCCTTCCATCCACTTCCCCTGCAGCCAATGAACCACGGCATTGGGACCAGACTAAGATCCTGCCACGCTGGTGCTTCCAAGTGCCTCAGCCCGGGAGGAAGAGCAAAAACTCCAGAAACAGAAATGGGTTCTTTTCTTGGGGACAATGTTCTTGCAGCTGCTCAGGCTCCCACTGGACCCGACCCATTCCCAAGGCCAGTGCTTATTCACCACCACTGCTCAAGCCCCCATTCCTCACCCTCTGGGGGTATCCTTCCCCCATCCCAACTCCCAAGCCAAGCCCAGAGTCTTTGCTAGTGCTTATTAAGCTACTAATTAATTGAATTTTTCCCCCTCATTGCATGCTGTTAATTAGTTTCTTGTAGTAACAGAGACTATTATTCTTGGAAGTAATAACTTGGTCCAGGAGGCAGTTTTAATGTTACTTATAATTGCTGGAGAAGGCGGGTTCTTGGGCTCAGGTGGGTGGTGCTAATTCAGGAAAGGAAGTAAAGTTGACATGATTCTCTTACCTAAAAGATGACTTTCATGTTTGTCTTTTTTTTTTAAAGATTTTATTTATTTATTTGACATAAAGAGTGAGAGAGAACAACCATGCAGAGCCACAGAGGGACAGGGAGAAGCAGGCTCCCCACTGAGCAGAGAGCCCGATGTGGGGCTAAATCCCAGGACCCTGGGATCATGACCTGAACCGAAGGCAGTCACTTAACCAACTGAGCCACCCAGGTGCCCCGACTTTTACGTTTGTCTTAATGTTGTCCTGTGTTTTCCAAATTTCCTCCAATGGTAAGCATTGTCTTTATAATATCAAAAGTATGCTAGAACTAATACATGAATTTAACAAAGTCTCAGTTTATAAAAATCAATGTACAGAAATCTGTTGCTTTTCTATATACCAATAATGAAGCAACAGAAAAAGAAATCAAGGAATCCATCCCAATTATAATTGCATCAAAACCGTTAAGATACCTAGGAGTGAACTTAACCAAAGAGGTTCAGAGTACACTCTGAAAACTATTGAACACTTACGAAAGAAACTGAAGAGAATACAAAGAAATGGAAAAATATTCCATGCTCATGGGTTGGAAGAACAAACATTGTTAAAATGTCTATACTACCCAATGCAATCTACACATTTAATACAATCCTCATCAAAATACCACCATCATTTTTCAACAGAGATAGAACAAAGAATCCTTAAATTTGTATGGAACCACGAAAGACCTTAAATAGTCAAAGAAACCCTGAAAAAGAAAAGCAAAGCTGGAGGCATCACGATTCTGGACTTTAGGCTCTATTCTAAAGCTGTGATCCTCAAGACAGTATGGTACTGGCACAAAAACAGACACATGGAACAGAATAGAGAACCCAGAATTGGACCCACAACTATATGGTCAACTAATCTTTGAAAAAGCAGGAAAGAGGGGCACCAGGGTGGCTCAGTGGGTTAAAGCCTCTGCCTTCGGCTCAGGTCATGATCTCAGGGTCCTGGGATCGAGCCCAGCATCGGGCTCTCTGCTCAGCAGGGAGCCTGCTTCCCCCTCTTTCTCTGCCTGCCTCTCCACCTACTTGTGACCTCTCTCTGCAAAAAAAAAAAAAAAAAAAAAAAAGGCAGGAAAGAATATCCAATGAGAAAAGACAGTCTCTTCAACAAATGGTGTTGGGAAAACTGGACAGCAACTTGCAGTAGAATGAAACTGGACCACTTTCTTACACCACACACAAAAAATAAATTCAAAATGGCCAAGAAACCTAAGGAAGGTTTTGAAATCCTAGAGGAGAACACAGACAGCAACCTCTTTGACCTCGGCCATAGCAACTTCTTACCAGACTCATCACCAGAGCCAAGGGAAACAAAAGCAAAACTGAACTATTGGTTCTTCATCCAGATGAAAAGCTTCTACACAGCAAAGGAAGCAATCAACAAAACTAAAAGGGAGCCTATGGAACGGGAAAAGATATTTGCAAATGACATGTCTAATAAAGGGTTAGGATCTAAAATCTATAAAGAACTTATCAAATTCAACACCAAAAAAACCCCAAATAATCCAGCTAAGAAATGGGCAGAAGAGGGGTGCCTCATGGCTCAGCTGGTTAGCATCTGACTTGATTTGGGCTCAGGTTCTGATCTCAGTGTCGTCAGATGGAGCCTTGCGTCAGGCTTCATGCTGGGTGTGGACCCTGCTTAAGATTCTCTCTCCCCGCCCCTCTGCCCTTGGCACTGCTCACTTGCTCTCTCTCTCTCTCTCTCTCAAAAAAAAAAAAAAAAAAGAATGAATGAATGAAAGAGGAAAGAATTGGGCAGAAGACATGAATAGAAATTTTCCAAAGACATCCAGATGGCTAACAGACACAGGAAAAGATGCTCAACATCACTCATCATCAGGGAAATTCAAGTCAAAACCATAATGAGATACCACCTCACACCTGTCGCAATGGCTGATATTAACACAAGAAACAACAGGTGTTGGTGAGGATGCAGAGAAAGGGGAACCCTCTTGCATTGTTAGTGGGAATGCAAACTGGTGCAGCCAACTCTGGGAAATAGTATGGAAGTTCCTCAAAATGTTAAAAATAGAACTACCCTACAATCCACCAATTGTACTACTAGGTATCTATCCAAAAGATACAAAAATGCTGATTTGAAGGGATACATGGACCCCAATGTTTACAGCAGCAGTATCAACAATAGCCAAACTATGGAAAGAGCCCAAATGTCCATCAACAGATGAATGGATAAAGAAGAGGTGATCTATATATACAAGGAATATTACTCAGCCATCAAAAAGAATGAAATCTTGCCATTTGCAATGATGTGGATAGAGCTAGAGTGTGTTATTTTAAGCGAACTAGGTCAGAGAAAGACAAATACCATATGGTTTCACTCATAGGTGGAATTTAAGAAACAAAACAGATGAGCATATGGGAAGGGGGAACAAAAAGAGAGAGAGGGAAACAAACCAGAAGAGGCCCTTAATGGTAGAGAATTGAGGGTTGATGGAGGGAGGCGGGTGGGGTAGGGGCTGGATGGGTGATGTGCATTAAGGAAGGCACTTGTGATAAGCACTGGGTGTTGCACGTTAAGTGATGAATCACTGAATTCTACTCCTGAAACCAATTTTGCTCTGTATTTTAACTAATTAGAATTTATCTCTTTAGAAGATTTTATTTGAGAGAGAGAGAAAGAGAGAGCGAGCACGGGAGTCCGATGCACGACTCAATCCCAGGACACTGAGATCATGACCTGAGCCAAAGGCAGATGCTTAGCTGACTGAGCCGCCCAGGTGCCCCTTAACTAATTAGAATTTAGACAAAATTTTGAAAAAAAAATATATGTATATATATAATATCTAACTTTTTTTAAAAATGCAAGGCAGGCAAGACCACAGAGTGTCTAGGAAGATTATGCCAGGGCATGGAGCCACAGAGTGCTAGGCTAGGAGCTGGGAGAGTGGGCTCCCTTTGCTCCCACAGCTTCTGTCCCAAGCTATCCCTTCTGCTCCCTCTCCGTGATCCCACAGCTAATAAGCAGCACAGCCAAGGTGCAAAATCTGGGCTCTGACTCAGAGCCCAGGGACCTCATGTGGACCCCCAGTGAGTTACGGAAAGAAAGCAGCTGGGAGTGATGTCTTCCCCAGTCAGGAATCGGGGGCCACAATGAGGAGATGGTGAAGAAGCATCTGAAATTGTACCCCAGACTGCTAAGTCCCTCTTTCCCATCTTCACAGAGCTTGCATTCTAGTGAAAGACACAAGAAACAAGCAGAAAATAAAGTGAAAAAGAAGACTGCGGGAACAGAGAAACATAACGTCGCTAGGATGGTCAGGGTCTCCTTGAGGAGCCGACACTGAAGCTGAGGTCAAAAGGATGAGGGGGAAACCCAGCCTCACCACATGGGTATTCTTGAGGACATGTCTGGGTTTACCTGGGAGGAGGGCCTCGGCGCACCCCACCTTCCCCGGCCAGACTCCTGCCTAGTCCTCAGAGCACAGCGAAAAGCTATCACTCACACCAATAAAAGCACCAGTTAACCTTGATGAGACCACAATTAGCCCGCAAGGTCTTAACTCCATCATTAGCCTGGGTGTGGGAGGGGAGGGCAGCGGGAAGCACATTGGATTCCCCAAATGGCCTGTGGTGTTGAAAAGTGGCCAGAGGCTGAAAACGCCTGACTCTTCCATGGGAGTTCATTCTGTTGTTCCTCAGATGAAGCAGCCACTTGCAGTCAAGAGGGACATCCTTGGCGGCTCCCCAGTACACCCCCATCCTTGGCGGCTGCTTCAGAAGACAATACCAGTCAAAGAGCTTAGGTGCAGTGATGTGCCGGTGAATGCTTACCAGCCCGCTCTCCGAGGGGGGAAAGCCCTGATCTGTGGCATCTGCCAACGCCCGTGGTGTAAATACTCCCACCAGGGCCCACTGCAAACAACCAACCTGACCTTCTTGAAGACCAGGTTGGGAAGAGGTGCAGACAGGTGCACCACTGCTCAACCCTTGGCAAGTTTGCTCATTGGCAAAGTGCAGATTAAACGAGGTAAGGTAAGTCACCGTCACCATCAGGAAGAGCTTGAACAAAAGTCAGTGTTGATAAAATAAAGATTTCCCTTTCTCACCCAAGGAAAGCGTGGGAGTCCCAGCACAAAATTGGGAAATGTCACCGGAGCATTTAGGGATTGAATATCTTGTTTAGCCATCTGGACAGAGATGGCATGGAGAGGGGTTGTGCGGGACAGGGAGGACAGACAATGTAGAAACCAGCAATTCCCAGTCCCCACCAGTGCTCAGCACCATCTCACCTCCCGGGTGGTAGCAGAGGGAGGGTTCCCCAGGACAGGGACCAGGCTTGGCTGGTTCACCCCTGCATGTGCAGCCCCCAGCCCGGTGTACAGCAGGAAATAGCAGATGTTTGAGAGTGTGTGCCAAATGACTGAAGGAATGAATCATAGAGACCTCTCCAAACGAAGGAAGGTAGCCTCCCCCTCTCAGCCCACGCACATGCACGACAAGCAGCCTAAATCATGACCACCAGGCCAGCACCCCCCACCTCCCAGACCCCCCCCCAGCCCAGGATGCTGGGAAAGTATCATGGGACCCGAAGACGGGCATGTGGTGCCGTGTGAGAACAGGTTAGAGACAGCCCCGTTATTCATAGCAGCAAATGCCGGGGAAATAAATATCACACTGCCCTAGCCCTTCCCATCTCAGCCTCTAATATCCTTTCCGCAGAAAGAGGCCTTATTATTCAGTGCCCGCGGTGACAGCTAACGAGTAAATCAGTGGCCTAGAGATTGCTCCCTGGGGAAATTGGCTACGGCTTCTGGTGGCAGCCACTCTGCAGGGGCTGCCACCAGCCCCTGGAAGGGTCACACTGGGGAAGGAGTGGGGCCAGGGGTGGGGTATGGAGAGAAACTCCCTGCCCATCTCCTTGCTTCTCGTGAAGCCCCACTCCCCACCCCCACCTCACCCCCATGCTGTCACTTGCCTTCCTGGAATAGAACCAGCTCATGGGGGAAATAGAGGCACAATTCAAAGGAGTATCATATAGTCTTCTGGGCACTAGCTCCCCCAGGACCAATATCTTGGAGGCAAATCCACCCTCCTGGGCTGGAATGGGTAAGAACCAAATTCACCAGTTATAGTGGTAAGAGATCACCTCTGTTTTCCCCATGTCAATACCTGATTCTTAACTATTTGCCTGGCACGTAATAACCCCTCAATAAATATTTGTGAATGAAGAGATGAATAAATGAAGGCCTGAAGGAATGATGACAGAACAGGCATGGCTGTGCATTTTCTTCTATTTCTCTGCCTCGTTATCTTCCTAATCTTTCCAAGGACGCACCACCACTTTTCATCACAGCAGTGATATAATTCACTGGGTCACACCAATTTCTAGTCGCCTGCTTCAAGCACCGCTTGGTTTTGCTTTCCCTTCCTCCCACTGTCAAAGTAACACCACTCCAAGGTCCTCTTCCTCCCTGCAGATGGTGGGCATCGTAAGCAAACTGGACCCTGTCCTCCCAGCCGGTGTAATGTCTTCTGACATCCCGACCAGGCCCCAACGTGATGGCCTTCATAGTTAGAATGCCAGATGCTGGGTCAAGCAAGGAGATAGTTTGGGGGTAAGAGGACTCTCCTATTGCCTTGAAACCCCACAGAAGAGTACATTTCAGGGGACGAGTGCCTATGGGGCTCTGTAGAGAACAGGATCCACGAACTTGGTGAGGGTAAAAGGCTCAGTTCTAAGTTTTCCCCAAGGTCAGCAGGATACAGCAGCACCAATCCTGCTGCCTGCCACTCTGGCAAATCTTTCTCCTAATTATATCTGAATTATGCAAATCAATACCAATGTCGATATACGATTTCCTCTAACAAGTCAAGAACACGCAAGAAGTGAAGACCTGGAGAGACGGAAACCCATCTAATTAGGAGTGAGATTCTCCGTTTTTCTCTTGGCTGTGGGAGTAGTTGGCTGCATGATAACCCCAGGGAAGAGAACGTTGGGGTGCAAAGCAGGGCAGAGGGCAGACAGAACATGAAGATGGGGTGTGGGCAGGAGGGGTCAGGAGACAGGGGCCATGCTGACAGCATGATGGGTTCAGTGCCAGTCTCAGATCAAGCATGTAATCTTGGAAACTCTCCTTCCAGTAAGCAGTTTAAAGTGTCTCGAAACTTGTTGTTGGGGGCCCAGGAACACAGAGAAGGCACAGTCTGCTCCCCTTGGACATGGGCTAAGAAGGAACGAATGAATGAATGAGTGAACGAGTATTATAGTTATCATACATTGGACCTTCGCCATGTGTCTCTGCTCAACTCTGTGCCTCCAGGCTTTCATTTAATCTTCAACACTCTGAGTCAGATACTACTATGACCCCATTCCAAAGATGAAGATGGTGAGGTCAGAAAGGGGAAATGTCCTGCCATGGTCCCACGACTATAAGTAGGAGGCTGGGACACCAGCCCTCATTGTCCCACTGCACCCCACTTGTTCGTTAACTACAAACTGAGGGATCATAGACAGAGTGTGGATGGGCAGAGTTGCCTCTGGAAGGGTGGGAGAGGGAACAAGAACACCTGCTTTATAGCCATGGGGGCCTTGGGCACCGTGACCCCTCCTGCAGGACCCTCATGCAAGGAAGAAGTACCAACACCTGAATCTAAGAAGAGGGAAGTCATCACAGGAAGGGGCTGGCTGAACTCCATTTGGAGCTTATGCCCAATCATTTTGTTATAGCATCTCTTCCCCAAGGGGAGACTGGAACACCTGGTGAGCTCTGAGGGCTCAGCATGAAGCACTATGCCATAGTAGCTAAGAACCTGACCTCTGGAGGCAGACTGTCTCCAATCCCAGCTCTGCCACTAGTGGCCATCTGGCTTATAACAAATTACTCTCTATGCCTCAGTTTTCCCATCTCTAAAATGGGACTGATGGTGGTACTTGACATATAGTAGGACCTCAATAAATGTTAGCTATCGTGATTGTTCAGGGCAGAGCACCAGGCCTCAAGATGAACAAGGCATCATCTCTGTCCTTGAGTGGTTCATAGTATAAGGAGAATAGGAAAAGACAGCACTGTGGTAAGTCAGTTATGGAGGTGAGCAAAGGGACCATGGGAGACCAAGAAAGAAGCCCTTACCCTTGCCTGGCTCAGTGGTCTGGGGAGCTATGGAGCAGGCAGGGAAGGCTTCCCAGAGGTGGCAACACTAGGGCTGAATCATGAATGATAAATGGTGCTTACAAGGTAGAAAAGAAAAGCAATGGTTTTGCAGGCAGAGGACTCAGCCTGTGCAAAGGCCTGGAGGCATTCAGGATGTGTACATCAGCCCATAGCAGGAGCTGAAGCTGGAGAGGTGGGCAGTACCTTGCCTTCCAGAGCCCTTGAATCCTAGGCTAAAAGATTGAGATTTCATCCTAGAAATGCCGGGAAGACCCTGAACACAGACAAGATGAGATTTACACGTTGGAAAGAGCACCCTGCAGGTGAGTGGAGGCTGGAGCAGAGATGTGGAGTGGGGAAGGCAGGAGGCTGCGTCCTGGAGCCTAAGCCCCAAGCTCCCAGCTCCCAGCCAGACTCCCTCTGTGGGGGCTGAGGTGGGAGCCGGAGCTCAGCGGGACCAGAGAAGTTATTAATCGCTCCACAACGCCGCAGGCCATGGTCCATTTGCTGCTTTTCTTGGTCTGTTTTGAAACTGTGAAATGAGCTCCAGTCTTCAAGGCAGCTCTAATAACCATCCTGATTCTGACATTTAAATTACAGATGGCATTTTCAATTAAACAGGCGCTCTCAGCAGGTTTAATCTAGCTATCAGTTCTGGTCTGTTCTTTAAGTGCTAAAAAAAAAAAAAAAAAAAGGCCAACAGTGAATGCTAGGTCTCCTTCCAGAAGGAGGGAGGGTCTCAGAGATACCACACCAACTCTCATCTTCCAGCTCCCCCTGGGACTGACACAGCCTCCTGTCAACAGTCACACTCCACTGAATCCACCCTCTTGCACATCCAGTGACAGTCACAAAGCCACACACATAAAAACAGACCCAACCTCTCAGCTGTAAGCCCAGCAGCTTTGGAGTCATTTTTGTCACAAGTATACAGAGGCTGTGCCTCTTCTGTCTGATCAGTCATAGTAAGAGATTCTAGAGCAAGACAAACCTCGATGGAGGTCCATTCTCTACACGAACCAGCTGTGTGACCTGGGACAACTTGCTTAAACTTGATGAGCCTAAGTTGTCTCAGAGGTAAAACGAGAATGAAGTTAAGGCCAAGTTGGAGTCATGTATTAAGGTGTCCAGCACTGGTGTGGGCTTATATGAATGCCTATGAATCCTTGTGTCCCCCACTCTCCTTCTCTTAGACTGCGCTACCCTGCTGTCTGTGGTTCTCCCATTCAGGATTTCCACTCCTGGATTCCTGGATTCCCCCCTACCCCGGGGGGGGGGGGGGGGGGCTGTCGCTGTCCGCGGTGCTGAACCATGCCTATTGCTTGCTCTTAGTTCCCGCTGAGTTATCTCCTGACCCCCCAGCCTGCTTCGCTTGCTCTGAAAACCTCACCACCACCCCCCAAGGCAGCCCCAAAGGCCCAAATGTCCTCCTAAGATTCTGCCTCCCCATATCCCAAAGTGATTAAACCGAGGGCAAGGGGCAGAGACACTAAAAGGAAGTGTGCCCAGACCTCCAGCCCATATCGACACAGAAAATCCCCAGCAATAGTCCAGCTGTTGGGCTCTAGCATGTGTGTCTGAGGCTTGTGTTGTTCTGGTTGATCCCTGCTCTCTCTTTGGGTTCTGGTTTTCTCTGAACTTTTGTTATCTGGACTTTGAAGTGCGGGCAATAAACCTTTGCCCTCTCCTTCCCTCAGCCCTATTTCCACTTGATCAGAAGTGGATCGGGAAGGGAAGGGACAGGCGGTCCATTCAAATGTACCCCAGCTGGCCACTTGCAGCTTCTCCAAAGCCAGCTTCTCCCTGAAACACTGGAATGAGCACACACTGTGCATCAGGTCAGGACTAGAGCTCCCGTCCACCCCAAGGCCAATAGACAGGGTGAACATCCTCCTGAAGACATTAGAAATTGGGGGGCAGGGGGAACATGAGGTTGCAGCCCAGAATCTCTGTAAAACAGTGTCTCCAAGGGATGGTTTTATAAGAGAGAAAATTCTTCCAGTCGAAACGTATTTGCAGAATATGAACAGTTCATAACGCACGTTCTCAACCACCCCCATCACTGGTTCCAGCAGGTGTTCCATGTACTAAGTACTATTATCCTATTTTATAGGGAAGGAAGCTGAGTCAGAGAAGTACAGTAACTTGCCTAAGGCCCCTGGGAAAAACCAGCAGTATGCGGATTTAAACTCTGGACTCAGGAAGTCCCATTCTCCCTGTCCTCACACCCCAGGCCACCTTACTCAGGAGGGTAGGGCAGTTGGCAGAAGACAAGGAGGGCCAGTGCCCTCTCAGAGCAAAACATGGAGCCTGAACCGAAGCCACGGGAATTCAGACAGACGTAAGAAGGCAGATGGGTGTGCGTACTGCCCCCACCAGGCTCTACACACCTGCAATAGGTGCTTTCAAGGCAGGGCACACCTGTGCTCGGCAAGGCTAAAGCTTCACCTCCCCAGACAAGTCCTCTACTCTCACCCCCTCACTGTCCTTCCCAGCATTTCTCATCTGGGCTCTGTGCTCTGTCTCCCAAGCCACAGCCTTTAGGGGAAACTGTGCCCAATGAGGACCCCTTCAGAGACCCCCACCTCTCCAGTATGTGCAGGACCTCATAGGAGACTCGAAACCCTCCCTGCATGCATCCAAACCCGATCAGTACCAGTCCTCGGTGAGCACCTGGAGTGTGTCCAGTGCTGTACACAGAACGAACTTAACTCTGGAGTAAGTATCACGATGTCCATTAAGAAAAATCTTACTGAGATTCTAAGGGGCAAAGAACTTGTGCAAAGCCCTCCAGCTCACTAGGAGTAGAGATACATTTGAACCCAGATGCTGCCTACATTTTTTTCCAACCATGCCCACTACTACAAGTTGATGGCTGGGAAGTGGGGGCAGCCTGGGAAGACGGAAGGGATTCTGGAAAGTCTTGGAGGAAGAGCACTTCTGGACTCCCCCAGATCCAGCCTCCACACTACCCCAGGTGCCCCCCCTCCACAGGTCCATAAGCTTCCATCTCCCACACCACCTCTGTTGCTCCTTCCACAAACCCCTGTGGACTACAGGAAGCAGCCTTGGATGACCTCACCCCTGTCCTTCATAAGGCCTCTAGCCCTGGCCCCTCTTCCAGAGCCCTCAAGTAGCTTTTATGCCCTAGAGGAAATATAATACTCATGAAATCAAATATTTGTTTTGAGCCCTAACCATGCCAGGCGTTGCACTGTGCCTTACACACCATCCAAGTTCCTTCTCATGACCACCAAACAAGGTAAGCCCAGTCTTGCTCCCTATTTGACAGTGGAGAAAACAAGCTCAGAGAAGTCTGGAGTCTTAGTCAGAGTCACACAGCCAGCAAGGGCTGGAGCTGGTGACTCTGCACCCACGCCTGAGCTGAGGACCTCGGCACTGCAGCGGTTCTCCAGAACCCGACCCCAGGTTTGCTCTCTGTGTATCAGCACCAATTCCTCTGGCTTCCTGAGGTCCCATGGACCAGGCGGTCAGATCAGGCACCTGAAGACCCCCCCAGAAGCCCAGTGTCTGCCAGCTGTTCCTACTTCCTTCTTCATTTCCTTTCTGGCTCCGGAGTCTTCCCAATGCACGCACACCCTTCCCCAGCCTGGGTTCTCCTCCACCCAGAGGACAATGGTGTAGGACGCAGCCTCCCCCCACCACACACACACATCTGATCCCAGAACCGAGGTGGCTGACTCTCAAGGGAGGCATGTTCATTCCCTCCTGTAACATGGCCTCAGTTTCCTCATCTGTACCTGGAAAGGTACAGAATAGGGGGTGTCTGGAGTGAAAACACCTAAGACAGAACGTGCCGGCAGTCTATGGTGAGTAGGAAATAGGACTGCTCCTTTTTTCCATCCTCTTCCTCCTCCTGGTCCTCCTCCTCCTCATCCTTCCTTAATCCCTGGGCCAGGTGTCTAATGGATGCAGTAGAGTTCATCAGAATCTCTCAGCATGTGTTGGGAGGAAAGGCTTGTAACGTAAAAAGGCAACCGTAATATTATAACATGACTTTATATTTGGGGAAAATAAAACAGATACCTAGGGCTTTCACAATACAGGCTCGAGATAACTGAGCCTGGCAAAATTGTTTTGGCCATTGGAGATAGTTTCTGCATGTGGGGGATGGGACACCGATGGGGCATCGAGGAGGGCAGGTACCCCTCGATAGCTGGCAGTGCCACTGTGGGCTGAGCAGCTCTCACCTCAGGGGGCACAGAGCCCCCTCTGCCCCCACCCCTCTCTCCCTGGCCAGACCTCCAGCTCCTGCAAAGCCCCAGCTTCGGCCCCTCCCCAGCATCTCCCTCGGCCCCAGCTCATTAGCCCTGAAAAACCTGCTCAAATCCAGGGGGAGGGTTTTTCAGCTAAAATAGCTCCATCTTGAACTAGCTTTTTCCTCTCTTCCCCACATCATTAGTGAAAATGCAATCTCGGCAGCTCCTGGGCTGTGTGGGGTGAGGAAACCCCCCCTCCCCAGGGACCCCTGGCCAGGCAGAGGGCCAAGGCTGGGATCTGGCCTGGGGGTGGGCTGGGGGAGCAGGTGGAGCGGGAGAGCATGAGGGAGGCAGAGAGTCTAGGCAGAGCCTGTGTATCCTGCTCAGGCCGACACCGCGTCGTCCTCACCAAAAATTGGCAGCACTCACTGACAGCAGGACCGTGGTTGGCAGACTGCTTGTCCTACGCCCTGCGCTGTGTCAAACATCCGCTCATTCTTGCCTGGAGCCCATGAGCGGCGGGGCTCCGTCCCAGGACCCAGTCCCCCTTCTTCAGGCCCCACAGCCCTCTACCGCCTTCTCCCAGCCTGTAGTCCTCCCTGGGTGAGTCTATACCAGGTCTTGCCCGCGAGAGGGCCATGACTGGCTCAGAGGTGGGTGTGGGAACCCACTGGACTTAATGTTGGGGGTGCCGGGCCCCTTCCAGAGTGAGCCTGTCTGGGATGAAGCCACACAGAGCCAAGAGACAAAGAGAAAACCCAAATCCTGAATATGCCATTAGAGCCCCTGGATCCAGCTATACCTGAGAGAACTCTACACTGGGTTTTTCTGTTACGTGAGCCCCAAATCTACTTTTTCATTAAACCACTCCAAACTGCATTTCTGTCATTTGCAGCTGACAGAGTGGCAGCCAGTACAAGGATTTTAGTAAACCCATTTTTTGGATTGGGAAACGGATGCCCAGAGAAATTGAGCTACTCTTCCCAGGTCACACAACTATGCCTGGGCAGAACGAGTATCCCAGAGTGAAAAGCTCTTCCAAGTTGTTCCACCTGGGATTTGGGGGGGGGGGGGGCGGGCAGGGACAGGGGGATGGATTTGAGGACACTTTCAGCTTGGCCCAGAGAGGGAGGGACCAAAAGGTAACAGGTTGCCATAGTTACTAGTTCACTGTGTGGCCTCAGAAAAACAACCTCACCTCTCTGAGCCTCAGGCTGGGAACAAAATGTCTCCCTCCTGCAAAATGCAGGTGGCCTCTTGAGCAGGTGAGATGACTGCCTCTTACCCCCCAGCCCAGAGTACTGTGAGCAGGGGGCTTGCTTCCCCAGCCAGGCGACAGAGGCCCCCGTGGTTGTCAGACACTCCCCACCAACATGCACACTCCACCTGGTTTTAAATTGTCTCGCAAAGACCAAATCCAATTTGGTATAACTCCGCCAGCTCTGCAGTGCAGAATTCATCGGATGAGGAGCCTGCTTTTGGGGGAATAATTCATTTTTCCGGTGTCGGAGAGCAGAGTAATTGATCCAGGGGGCCGATGCCTCCCTCCCTCCTCCCTCCCTGGGACCATCTGATTCCAAATGCAGCCCAAGACGGTTAGGTCAAAGTCACGGCAATAAATAGGAGGGGGGGTTTCTGCTTTAATATATTGGATTATTCCACTCAGTGGTGACGAAAAACAAGATTTAATTCCCTGAGAACGCCAGCTGAGAAAATCATTTCCCTGCCTGCTTCTCCTTTACTTATTTTTTTTTCCTTTTTATTTTTTCCAAAGACATCTTTGTCTTTATGCAGGCCAGGAGGGCCTTGCTACGTCCTGTACAAGAGATTTCTCCGCACCTGCCCAGGGTCTTCTATCTTTAGAGAAGATTCAGGACCCTCTTGGCCCACCACCCTCAATCGTGGGTCCCTAGGGCACAGATTTCTGCTCAAATCCACAGGACACTGTGGTGCTGAGCACATTGATAAATTATAACAAGAAGCCCCAGGAAATGACTGGTTACTACCATGGCTCCACCTGATGAGACAGGAACCTAAGAGCTGGTTAGGGAAGTGATTTATCTTCTCACTACTCCTCAGATCGAGAGTCTACTCACTGCTTCCTCCAGGAAGCCCTCCCTGATTAAGGTCCAAGTTAGATGCCTCTCCTCTGGGTTTGCAAAATATGGTGGGCCTTTTCCTCACAGCCCTTTTACTATTGATTACAAGCTGCCAGATTTGTTCATTTTACTTCTTTAACAAACTCACATACAGTACTTGCTATGTGCAAGCCCTGACCTTTACAAATATTACTTTGTGCATTACCAATATTCATTCATTCGATCCTCACAACAACCCTATGAGGTTAAGTACTATGATCAGCCCTGTTTTATACACAAGGAAGCTAGGGCACTGACTGGTTAAGTGACTTGGCCAAGGTCACACAGCAGGGAGAGTCAGAGCTGGCAAACTAGGTATTACCCCATTTCGTTTGAACTCCCAGTGGACAAGGCCTTCAGGGGTTCACTGGAGCCTGAGACTCATGCCCTCCCTCAATCCCACCCCTTACAGGACAGAATCTGCCATGAAAGTCAAGTCATGTGGGGACAGCCCCTTGGTGTGGACAGAACTCCCTCCCTGGAGTGGATTCCAGCTGTGTGGCCTCCGGCAAGCCTGCATTCTCTGGCCCTTGGTGAGAGCCACAGTCTCTCACATGGGAAGGGAAACAGTGCCTAGGTGTGCTGGAAGGATTCAAAAGCCACGCACCAGCGCCTAGCACACAGTGAGCGCTCAGTAGGTGTGCAATACCATGAACTAGAAAATGCGGACTTCCAGGATACTCTTGCCACACTCAGAAAACAACAGAACCTTATCAATCCCGGTAAATGAAGCAAGGCCTGAGATCTGGATGGAAAGGTGGACTATTTCTTAATAGTAGCAGCAAGACGGGTGAGTTGCCAACAATTACCAAGAAGAATTTTGCAATCAAGCACAACCCATTTGCTTCTGGGAGTTACCGATATGCCAGAGAGTCTGAAATGGAGACCTACTGGGCCAGAAGAGGCAAGTGAGGAATGTTTCATTCATTCAGCAAGTGTGGGTTGAATGCCTTCCAAGTGCACTGAAGCAATGTGGAGTGGGGGAGGGGCACAAACCCAAGGGCCTCTCGGATCCAGGTCCATTGCAGCTACCTTTGCAGGCCACAGTTTGTGATCTTGACCACTAGACACCCCTCGATGTGTCAAACTTCCCTTCCATAAATTGGGGTGACAAGTGAAGCTTCCCCCAGGGGCTGTCATGGGGAGTCTGTGAGATAATGTAGACGGGGCAGGAGATGGGCAAATGTTCGTCTCCTCCCCTACACCTCACCTCTCCACATTGGCCCCAGCAGTGCGGCAGTCCCCCTGATCCACGAGGCCCCTTGTCTTATACAAAGAACCCAGCAGGTGCCAGGAACTGGGCCTAGAAGCGTCAGTGCCTAAGCTCCTCATAGCCGCAAAGCAGGATGGCACGTGGGGTTGCAGGTCCCATTTTGCAGCTGAGAACGAGGGGCAAAGCCAGATGAAACCCAAGTGCTCTGTCTCCAAATCCATGCTCTTAACCCCGATTCCCAGGACAGGAAAGGAAGAGGGCAAGCAGGGTGGGGAGGAGGCTGGAGACCTCTGCATGCAAGTTCATTTACCAAAGCAACCCCAGAATGGAGCCCATGAGGCTGAGACAGGCCACCGCGCAATACCCTAAGGGAGGACAGGCAGGGAAAGGTGTCAGGTGGCCTGGGATGGAGACGGGTGAGAGGTCAGGACCTTAAGGAGCAAATGTCTTGAATGTTCAGGGACCCAGATGCTCCTGGGGAGCCTCCCTCCTTGTCCTACAAACCTCACCTGGCCAGGTGATTCCATACCCTTCACAACCCCCTCCTTGGCTTCAGCCCCTTCTCTCATCTAAGTAGTTCTTCTTAACATCTAACTGAAAGTTCTCCTGCTGCATCACCAGCAGACCCCTACTGGAGCACTAGGAGACAGCCCCCAGCCCTGATCACCCTGTCTGTAAGATTAGCGGTGGCTCCCGGTTCAGGGTGGTAATCCTGCTGACAATTAATTGGCTTTTGTTGGAGGAGAATGAATACCGTCTCATCTTAATCTTCTTCATTATTCTCCTTGTTCAGCAGAGTCAACACAAGATTAGGTTTAATTTACGGGGGAAAAAATAGCAAAGTCATTACTCACCAGGAGATCAGGACTGTATCTGCCTGGTATTCTGTGTTCACTGCAGGGGAGGGGCCAAGATGAAGACCCAGGGCTCTGCCAAGCTGGGGGTGAAGTAGCAGGGGTGGTGGTGGGGGAGGGGCGGGGGTGATGTCTAGGCCCCCAGACCTGTTAGGGGCTGGATTCCCGGAGACCACAGTCATCCTAATCTTAAAGAACTCTAGCCTCAGAGGACCTAGCATCCTAAGTATTTCACAGGAGCCTCTGGCGTTAGAGCAGCCCCAAAGCAGGCAGGAGGCCCAGACTTTCAGGCCCAGCCTCGGCCCCAGACAAGAAATCAGGCTTGGAATTCAAATCCCTCCTGCTGATGCCCCCCTTCCTCGGCAGAGATCCGGGCAAGAGGAGCCCAGCCTGGGAACTCCCTTGACGATGCTG
The DNA here is from genome assembly GCF_963455335.1 of Martes martes. Taxonomy (NCBI): domain Eukaryota; kingdom Metazoa; phylum Chordata; class Mammalia; order Carnivora; family Mustelidae; genus Martes; species Martes martes. The sequence continues at coordinate 183,091,832 of NC_137891.1, read as the reverse complement.
ACACCTAGTGGTCATCTGAGGAACTGGTCCCTCTTCCCTCCTCCCTATACAGCCACTACTGAACGTACCATGCCTACAAAAACCCAGGTTTCCAAAGAAAATAAATCAGGGGCGAAAAGGAGAACCTTTTCCCATTGCAAAACTGCTAAATAGGGGCGCCTGAGTGGCTCAGTGGGTTAAGGCCTCTGCCTTCGGCTCAGGTCATGATCCCCGGGTCCTGGGATGGGGCCCCGCATTGGGCTCTCTGCTCAGCAGGGAGCCTGCATCCCCTTCTCTCTCTCTCTGCCTGCCTCTCTGCCTACTTGTGATCTCTGTCAAATACATAAATAAAATCTTAAAAAAAAACTGCTAAATAGAGGGCCCCATCAAGAAATCTAAAAGAAAATTAATTTTACCTTCCCCAGCCCCATTACCAAAACGGCCCAGAAACACTTAGCACCCCCTCCTTCCATCTGGGGCAATCAGTAATATACTTTAGAAGGCCTGGAGCCCGACAACCCTTGTCATCTCCACCGTTTCCATGCTTAGTCACCTCAGAGCCTCTAGCTTCTACCCTGGCTCTGTCACCTGGCATGTGCCCATCTTTGAACCCGTGCCAGAGGGAAGTGGCTAGGACTTGAGCAGGAAGTTCAGCTCAACTGGATTTGAAACTGGAAAGTCATGACTATCTACACATTGGTTATATCCCTGGGCAAGTTACCCAACATCTCAGAGTCCGAGCTCTTTCATCTGTAAAATGGCAATATCTGTATCTACTGGAGAGGTCGAAGGAGACGGTGTGTCGAAGGAGACGGTGTGCTTAGCACAAGAATGGGGTCCCACCAGGTCCCAACCGATGCCTGTTATCATCTCCATCACTGCTGTTATCAGCACCCTCTTCATCCTGTTACTCTTGGGAAATTTGGTTTCATCACCCTGACTGTAAGCTGCTCATGTCTAACCCCCCATTCTTAGGTCCTGCTGGATAGAGCAAAGCTTTTTCCTTAAAACATGTATACTGTGTAAGACAGAGCACACAGCAGGTGCTCAGGAAACTCCAGGACTGCCTGCCTATATCTCCAACCTCACGTCAAACCACTTCCCTACTTGCTCACTGAGCCCCAGCCTTTCTGATCTGTGAATGAGTTCATTTCCACCTCAGGGCCTTTGCACTTACTGCTTCTACAATGCGTTCCCCACCCCCACCCCCAGATACCTGCATGGCTGGTTTCTCCTCATCCTTCAAATGCCCCTTCCTCAAAGAGGTCCTCCTTGATCAGTTTGACGAAAGGACCACTCTCACTCTCTAGTTTGTTTACTTCACTATGAAAGTCAAGTGCCTAAATGACTAAGTGGAATGCCAGTTCCACCAGATATTTGCTGTGTGGCCTCAGGCAAGCTGCTTAACCTCTCTGTGCTCCAGGTTTCTCTCCTATGAAAATGCAAGTAGTAATAGTTCCCCCTTCATAAGGTTATTTTAATGAATCTATATATATATAAAGCTCTCAGAGTGTTGCCTGATATGAATGTTAAGTACTCTATCATGTTGATAATTATCTTATTTATTTAGCTGCTTGTATTTAGTTTTCTGTCTAGACTGTATATTCCAGGGGGCAGAGTCCTGGTCTAGTTTAACCCTTCCTGGCAGATAGTAGGCACTCAATAAGCACCGACTGATTAGAAAGGACCTTCAGGAACATGTACCTCTCCTGAGTCTATGTTCAGGGACCAGAGCCATGGCCCTGACGGGTCCGCTATGCACACTCTCCCCTCAGGGAGGGCCCTGAGGCGCCCCCTGCTGGTCAGCGTAGCTTTTCCCTTGAAGGAAGCAGACACCAGCAGTCCTATAATCAATGGGGGGGGGGGGGCGGGGTTAGGGGTGAAGTGCCCCCTGTTTGAAGCCCATTGCCCCTAGGCTGAACCTTGTGCTTCTCGAATGAATCTGTGAGCCATATGCCAAGTCTTGGTTTCTCAGCATCCTCATGTGTACAGCAGGGTTAACAATGCCCTCTCCCCCTTCCTTCCCCATCGTCAACTGGGTCATGGGGGTGGTGTGACAGGCTGTGCCCCCACACATGGCGAGCTTTGCTTGCCCACCTACCCCTGAAACATCAGCCTTTTGATGACTCAGGAGCAGCTGTCTGGTTTTCCCAAGCTAAATGCCACCAGTGTATCCAACAGTCCCTCTGGTGACAGGCACTCAGGGACAGTGGGTCTGAAGCACCCCATTATCTGAATCCCTCAGGTCTCCTCTGTGGGTCCCATGCTCTGGGGCCTTAGGGCAGAGAATCTGGTCTCTGGATTTCTGGCTCCCTTCTCCTGAGAGCAGACCATTGTCCGCAGGTGACCTCACAGGGCTTGCATTCTCCTCCCCCCCCCCATTCCCACCTCCCTGGCTGTTCTGTCTCCCCCATCGTGGCCCCAGAGGCTGAGGTTTCTCTGTGCCCTCTCCCACCTCACTTCACATTTGTCCCCAGCCCTCACCAGGGGCCTTGGCTTTGCTGCTGGCCACATACGCTGCCAATCCTGTCTCTCCAGCCCAGAGCCCCAGACCTCTCAGGAGCCTCTCTTCTGACTGCCCCATGATGGGGGGGGGCTCCTCCACCCGCAGCACCTCCCATCCCCATGTCGCAGCCCTGACATCCCATCCCCACGGGCACCTGGGTTCAACTCCTACCTCTCACACTCACTGAGTCTCCATCCAGCTTCCTCCTTTTGCCCCCAGGGGAGGAGGGGGTGTCCCAGTCCTCTCCCAACTCACCCTCATGGGGCTCCCCACACGCCCATCCTAGCCCATCGCCCCAGAGCACTACCTTGCCTATTACTCTTTTGTGTAAACCTGGAATCTCACGGGGGGGGGGGGACCCTCTTCCTTCACGCTTTCATCAAACCCATCAAGGCATCAATTCCCCTGACTGGCAACCCACGTAGGTGTGGATGGTGCCTTCCCCACCAGACTGTGTGAGATCCCCTAGAAATGACTAAGGATGTGCATAGGGCAGGGGCTCTGCCTCCACCTTCAGACTGGGAGTTCTCTGAGAGACTGAGGGTGTCCCCAGAGATGGGACTCCAGTTGGAGCCCCCCCCCCCAGGACACTGGATATTTCTTTCCAGGGTGCCCCATATTCCTGGGACAAAGAGTGTCTTCCTCACCCCTGGACCCTCAAGGCCCCGCACGGAGCCCGGCACCAGGGCTGGGGCTTCAGGAATCATGAGTGAATGAATGAACCTGTGAACAAGTGCCGGCGGGCCCAGCTTAAACCGGGCCGTCCCATCTGACCCGCAGGTGGCAGCAGGGCTCGGAAGCAAAGGAAAGCTGGACGGCTGCTGAGATTTTTTTTGGTCACCGTTTCCAAGAGGAGAGCACCTGCGTTGAGACTCTCGGTCACCCCCAGGACCTGGGTTTGAGAGCTGCTTGGGAGGCCAGAAAGAGTGCCTGGCACCACAGCCCTGGCCCTTCTGCTCAAACCAGCGCTAAGGGGCCCGCCTCTGGGCAGGGCTGGAAAATGACCGAAGACCAGATGTGAATGACTCCTGCTCAGTCCAACACCAGAGACACCCCAAAGCCACCCTCCCCATCTCCCCATCCCCACCCAGGGCCACTGTCACCCATCCCTGGGCTCAGGAGAATTCCTATTCTCAGTGAGCGGCCAACAACCCCCTCCCCACACCCCACCCCCCAAAGATCCTGCCCTCAGAAAGGAACAGGATGGGGACCAAGGTATCCAGAGGCCTGGAGGGCAACGCCCCCCCCACACACACACACGCCCCGTTCTGGCCTCTGGGCAGCTTGGGTGTCAGTCAGGCGCCAGGCCCAGCTCCCCACTCCTCGCCCTCACAATCCCAGCCTTTGTCCAGCCGGCCCAGGCCTGGCCAACTCTGCACCGGCCCAAGGGCCCCTGGAAACCAGAGCAGCTGGAGCCCCACCAAGTATTTTTCCAGGCCGGGCCAGGGGCCCTCAGGAGACAGAGGATGCAAAGGGAGCGGTGTTCATTCATCCGTTTGTTCATTCATTCCTTCCTTGGACAAATAATATTTATTCGGCGCCCACTTCGTGGCAGGCATGGTACTAGGTGCAGGGGGTTCAGCAGTGGGCCCAGCCCAGGCCCAGACCCTCACCCATCTTACTTTCCAGATGCAAATAGATGCCAACAAAACCGCTCTTTCCCAGTGTGGGGGCTGGGCTTGGAGTGTGGGGCAGGAGAAGCCGTGTGGGGGTCGGGGTGGGAAAGGGGAGGAGTCTACCCACTAGACCTACATACCCCAGACCTCTGCCCCTCCTAGGCGAGGCGGCTGAGGTTGGAGAAGGGGGGTCCCTCAGGGCTCCACCCACACGCTGCTGTTGGTCACCCGGGCCCCGAACCAGCCCTTCCAGTAGACGGAGTCCTGACCCCCGTGCTCGAAGCGGACAAAGCGGACGCCGGGCCCATAGTCGGTGAAGGTGTGGGAGATCTGGGGAGTGGACGTAGGAGGGTCAGATTAGGGCCCTGGCGCCTCCCCCAGCTACCCCACCCCGGTACACTTTCCCGCCTCCAGCCTCCCCCCCTACTACGGATTTCTCAGCCGGGGTCTCTCTTCCACACCTCCGCCAAGTAGGCCCCAACCTCGTTCCGTGGGCGGGGTTCCCACGAGCCCCGCCCCTCTTTCCCAGGCCCCGCCCCATCACCCGGAGCCTCCAGATTCACCTGGATCCAGCCCGCATCGTCGCTGTCTGGGGGCACGGCCACCTGCCCGCTGCTGAACTCAGCCAGCACGTCCTCGTGCTCCGACAGCAGCTTCACGGTGAGCTCGTACAGGCAGCCGGCGTCGCTGCGGCCCGAGTACCTGCCCCGAGGGAGGGAGCGATTGCCCGCCAAGCCTCCCGGAGCTGGTACTGCGGGTCGCGCCTGCTACAGAAGTTCTCATTTCCGCCCAACCCCGCCGGCCGGTACTGTCAAGGTGCCCGTTTTACAGATAAGGAAACTGAGGCCAGAGAGAGAAAGGACTCGCCCAAGGTCCAAACCCAAGGCCTACACCCCAGACCCAACTCTGAGGCAAGCCAGCCGGCAGTGACGCGCTTTGTTTTTTTCACTGCCAACATTTAGAAATCAGGAGGGGAGGTGGATTTCCACCTTCTCCTGAAAACCCCTGGCCCACATGGCCACGACCACTAGAGTTGGGATGCAGTGGCCCCTGGGGCAGAGCAGCGGCTCCAAGCTGCCCCTATACACACACACACACACACACATACACACACTCCCTGCTTCACACCCCCCCCCCCCACAGTCCTGGCCCAGCCCCATGGCCGCTCACCAGTCCTTCGCCACGATGGCCGGCTGAGTGGTGTCCAGCAGCTCCTCCCAGTAGCCCTCAGCCTGCAGGTCAATGACCTGCGCTTTGCGACACCACCTGGGGAACTGGAGTTAGGAGGGGGTGGCGACCCCTCTCCCCTCTTTGCCCTCCATCCCCCTTCTCCTTACTCAAAGGACGAGGCGAAGTACTTCTTGACGCTCTCATCGTGGATGAATTCCACCCCACAGTCTCCGGGCAAGTCCTCCACCCTCCAGCCGTCCCCACCGTGCTCCACGTCGCACCAGCCCTCCAGGTCCTCTGTAGGAACAGGACAGCCCCACGCTGGTCACCCACTCCCTGCTGAGGGTGTGCCTGGGCTGGCTCTTTGTCCGATAGTTGGGGCGGGGGGACACGGGACGCTGGGCAGGTGATGGTGTGGGTAGAACCGGAGGCACTTCCTGTCCGTCCCCAGATTCTTTCTCCCGCCTGGGAGGGTCCCCCACGGGGCCGGTCTTGCCCTGGCTGGCTGAGAGTGGAAGGACCTGGGAAAGGGACCCCACTCCCCGCCCCCAGAGAACAGGCGACCAGGGAGGCAACCATATGTACAGTATTTGATGGGGCCACTCGGCAGGGCATCGGGCCAGGGCTTTATGTCACGCAGCACTCCGAGCGGGCCAGCGTTGTTCCTGCCCATTTTGCAGAAGGGGAAACTGAGCCCGCCGAGCCCCTCACCTTCTCCGCACGGATTGCGCAGCAGGTTGCGCCGTCGCTTGCTCAGGAAGTAGAACTGCTGCCAGTGGTCGCGCTCGTCCTCGGCGCCGCCTTCGGGCACCAGCCCCTCCTGCTGGCACTTGAGCAGCCAGAGAGGGGCGCCGTCCACCAGCTCCTTCCAGCGCAGGCACACCAGGCGGCAGGCCTGCACCAGCTGCGCGGCGGGCAGCTCGGCCAGCACGCGCAGCAGCAGCGGCTCGGGCAGCTCGTCCAGGTACGGCGCCGCCGCGGCCTCCTCGTCCTCCTCCTCGGGCCGCTCCTCCCCGGCGCTCGCCTCCTCCGCGCCCGCCTCCTCCTGCTGCCCCTCTGGGCTCACCTCCTCCTCCGGCTGGCCCACGCTCTCTGCAGGCGGGGGCGCGGGGGGGGGGGGTGCTGTGACTCTGCTCAGACCGTCCCTCTCCGAGCTCGAGAACCCCCATGCGTCGGGTATCTGCCTCCCACCCACCCTCGGATAATCCGCAGCTGGGGCCCGAGATTCTGTGCCCAGAGACTGGTGCCCAGTGGAGGAGGCCCACCCAAGGTTGGGGGAGGGGTGAGGACCACAGACCAGTCCTCAGTCCCAAGAGTGGCCTCAGAGGCCTCAGTTGTCCCTGCAGGGCCAGTAAACCTGAGAAGACAAGAGCTGATAAAATATTCCTATAAGGGCATGCATGCATTGCACAAACTTGACTTGATGTGTCACACCTCCACTCCTTTATCCTTACCACCAACCCCTGAGATCCCTGCTCCCCTCACCTCCTCTGGGGAGTGCTCCCAGACTTCCCACCAGGACATCTTCCCACTGTGGAGCTCCTGTCCGGCCTAGCCATCGTCCTAGCGTGTGTGGGGGCTTGGAAACACCTCTCTCAGGACCAGACTCAGTGCGAGAGGGCAGGAACTGGGTCTCGGACACTCACGGCTTCATCCCAGTGCCCGGCATCTGGAACCCTCCCTGGCACACTGTCAGCAGCTAATGTTTACTGGGCACGGAGCAAGAGCTAGACATAGTTCTAAGCGGTTTCTTTACTCTAAATCCTTACAGCCCCTCTTCGAGGTTGTTCCTGCTGCCGTTGCTGTTTCATTGATGAGGAAGCTGAGGCGTAGAGGGGTGAAACCGTCCAGGATCACACAGCAAATGAGTGGTGGGAGCCTGCACTTGAACCCAGGCAGCCCAGCTCCAGAGCCACCATTAACCACCATGCCCTCAATGAAATAAGGTATTGGCTTTGGAGGCACCGTTTTGAGTTTGAGTTTGATTCACCAAAGGTTACACCCCTAGTATGAGGGCAGGGCCGTGGGGGTCTGAGGCTGAACGGAAGGGAGAGCAGGGGTTGGAACCCCCCGCCAGCCACAGCTGGGTGACGGGGGGGCTCCCTAAAAGAGAGCAGGTATGTGGAACAGGGACATATAATAAATGCTGGAGAAATGAAGGTCCTTTCACTCCCTTCTTTTCCTACCCCCGGCCCTCTGTTTCCTCATCTGTGGAATGGGAGTAATCATTGGGCCAGACCACTCAAACAAGTACTGATGTTCTGATCCCCTGAGGAGGGGGCCAGAACACTCTAAATTGTAAGGAGGGGGGCAGATGTCAGGAGCTGCAGGCTGGACTGTCTCCTGGAACCCAGCCGGCCTCAGCTGGGCCATCAAAACCTTGAGTAAGCAGATACTGAGTGCAATGTCTCGGGAGGAGGAAGACAGTGGCGAGGAGATGGGGCCACTCCGGGTGATGGGGGGGGGGGGGGCAGTGTTCTCAGACGTAGGATGGGAGGGGTAGTCCTAAGGGTTAGAGACTGGAAAGCCCAGGCAGTGGTAGAAACAGGCTGAGCAGTGGGGGAGGGCACAGGCAGGGTCTAGACCCAAGTCAGGGTGTTGCCAGGACCCTGGCCTGCCAGCACTTACCTCCTTCCCCATGTGCAGTATTTTCTCCCCCTCCCACATCAGACCCTCGAGCTCAATCAGGGTTTACCTCTTCAGAGCCCAGAGCACAGTCAAACCTGCATAACACTCTCCTTCGTTAATAGCTCTTTTTTTTTTTTTTTTTTTTTGCCACATCTTTATGATGTGGGAGTTTACCCTTTCTCTTTTCCAAAGAAGGAACTGCGGCCCAGAGAGGCTTACTAGCTTCACTCAGGAACAAAGGGCATGCAGAGAGGAAAATGCCAGGCCCCAAAGCCACATCACCTGCCTGTCCTGCTGCCCACAGCTCTCTGGGGAGCTGGGCCCAGTGTCCTCACCTCTCCGCCCCTCCCCCTGCCCTGCCCTGGCCCTGGTGGACACCTGATGCTCCCCCGAAAGGTGCACCTTGCCCGGTCCCCTCTCCTGGCCTCAGGCCTGGCTCTCCAGGCCCCAGATCTGATTACAGGCCCCCCCACCCTTTTCCAGCACACACAACTCCCCACATTGTTGCCATCGGAAAGTTATCTGGCCCCTGGAAGCTGCCCCCCAGGCTGACTCACCTGCACTGGGCCCTGGAGGGGAACAGCTGAGCCCTGGGAAAACAGCAGGGCCCATTCTGGGGCCCTACAGAGGGTGTGGCAAGGGGGTCACGGATGGGGGGCAGGGGCTGAAGGAACTGGGAGTTTCAGTGCTAGAGGAGAGGGGCTTGGCTGCCTGAGCGTGCATGAGTGTTTCCCGTGGCCTGCTCCGAGCAAGGCCCCCTCTCAGATGGGCCTGGTGGGGGCAGGGGTGGGGGAATCTGCAGACAGGTCTTGTTCCCACCCTGACTCAGCAGGCAAACCCTACAGGCTCAGTAGGGACTTCAAGGGATGGGGGGGGGGGGTCCCTTGTGCCAGACAAGATGACTGGGCAGTCTCAGGGCCCTGAGCATAGGCAAGAGCTGTGCCCCAGCAACCACTGACGGCTGGTCTGATCCCCACTGGGCAACCAGCAACGCAGTTGAAGAGCAGCCCCACTAGCCAAGGGAGCCCAGGAGGAAGACTGGGGTGGGGTGGGAGAGGCCGGTAACCCCAAGAAATCCATGGGGCTACAGGAAGCTGAAGGGCCAGAGCTGGCAAATGAAAGAAGTTGATGGAAGAAAAAGGCATGCAGCCTCCTGAGATGTGTCCCAGACCCGAACCCAACAGACCCTCAGGTAGCGAGAGGGGGGAATGTGGGATGACTCCTGTGCTATGTCCCTGGTAAAGAGGACCCAGGAGCCCGTCACCTCTGGAGGCCTCCAGCCAGCCAAAGGGCTGTGCTCTTTTAAGAATGTCTCAAGGGGTTTGCTTGGGTGAAAGTTTGCTGCGCTGGATGTCGGGGACCCCCTCGCTCTCTGATGCCCCCTCTCTGTAGCAGTCGCCCGCCTGACCCGGTCTCCCCTCCCGGGCTTGAGCGAGTGGATCCGGCTGGCGGCAGCTACCTGGTTCACCGTCTCCGTCCATCGCTGCGGAGGGCGGTCTTGAGAGGAGGAGGAGCCGGAGCGCTGCGGGGCTGCGGGGCTGCCCGAGTCCCGCGGCGGCGGCGGCGAGTCCAGGCGCTGTCCGCGTCTAGGTCGGGGCCCGGCTGGCCGCGCCTCTTAAAGGCCCCAGCCTCCCCCCACCCCCCGCCCCGCCTTTGGCCGGTCGCCGGGACGCCCCGCAGTCTGGAGCGGTCGGCCCCAGGCCTGAGGCTACTGGTTCCTCGGCGGACCCAGGAGGCAGGGAAAGGTCGGGAGTCGGGTTTTTTAATGGGGGGGGGGCAGGAATCCGATTTGGGGCGTCCGTCTTCCAGCTCCCTCCAGGGGTGGCTGCTGGGAGGAGGAGACGAGGGGGCAGCGAGTCTGGGTCAGGCGGAGGGTGCGGGGCGCGCAGCCCAGGAGGAGGGAGGGGGCAGAGGCTCCTCCGGTGCCCCCCACCCCCACCAGGTAATTTTCCTACAGCGCGATGGGGAGGCACTGCGCGGGGCAGGGCCGAGGGGGCGGGCCCGGGGCGGGGTCTGGCGGTCAGGGGCGGGGCCGCACGCTCCAGCTAGGACAGGCCGAGGCCCGCCCAGCCCCAGGGCGGAGCGGGACCGCGCAGCGGCGGCGGAGCGCAGGTGACCGCGGGGAGTGGGCGCTGGGAGCCCCGCGGTGGGGGAGCCGGCGGCCCAGGGCCCCGCGGGCGGGCGGACTGCGCGGACGAGGAGGAAGGCCCGGCGCGGACAAGGCCCAGGCCTCGGGGACTGCGCGGCGCGGCCGAGAGCGGCAGCGGAGGCGAGAACCCGGGCTGGGGTGGCTAATCAATGCCCAGGGGTCGGAGCCCCGGCTTTGGGGGGTACTTGAAAGCCACAACGCGAGGTGGGAAGGCTGCAGGCGCGCCAGGGATCCTGGGGCTGAAGCCCAGCCGCGGGGGTAGAGGTGGGCGTCTGGGAAAGGCCTTTCCCCATCGCCCACCCCCTCGCGAGTCCCAGCTGGGCAGATCATTTTATTCTGCGGCCTCGAGAAAGTCTTTTGAGCTCTTTGGACCTACGTCGGAGACAATGATAATTATCCCCTGCCCCCAACCTCTCTTCCACCTCCATCTGAGGACTTGCTGGATGGTTCTGCCGGACTGCGCATTGTTACTTACACTCCATAAATACAGACTGGCCTATTGGAAAAGGCTTGCTCTAGAAGCAGAGAAGACTCCGTCCTCTGTCCCTGTCCGTTTGACCTTGGGCAGGTACTCGCACGCCTCCCGGCCTCCTTAGCGTCCTTTAGAGGCCGTTGTGAGGTGACAGTAAAATCGGTCACCTTTTTTTTTTTTTAAAGATTTTATCTATTTACTGGAGAGAGAGCAGGAGAGCATGAGCTGGGGTAGAGGGAGAAGCAGACTCCCCTGCTGAGCAGGGAGCCTGATGCTGAGCTGCATCCCAGGGCCCTGGAATCATTACCTGAGGCTAAGGCAAGACACTTAACCGACTGAGCCACACAGGCGCCCCCAAATCAATCACCTTTTATCAAGCATCTGCTGCATCAGGTCATTTGAAACCATTTTAGTACCCTTCCTGACCCCATTTTACAGAGGAGGAAACTGAGGCTCAGAGAGGCAGAGTGAATATCCCGAGATAGTAAATGGCAGAGCTGGGATGGGAATGTCCACCGCCATGGGGTGCTGCAAATTTTCAATTCTGGGGAGGGAGCCCAGTCTATATATCTTTCTATATATCTTTCAATAACTACAGGGGGGGCATCCAGAAGCCACCCGCCATGGCCGTGGGGAACATCAACGAGCTGCCCGAGAACATTCTGCTGGAGCTGTTCACGCACGTGCCCGCCCGCCAGCTGCTACTGCGCTGTCGCCTGGTCTGCAGCCTCTGGAGAGACCTCATTGACCTGGTGACACTCTGGAAGCGAAAGTGCCTTCGGGAGGGCTTCATCACTGAGGACTGGGACCAGCCCGTGGCTGACTGGAAGATCTTCTACTTCCTCCGAAGCCTCCACCGGAATCTCCTACACAACCCGTGTGCTGAAGGTGGGGTGCAGAGCGGGTCTGGCGTGCCCCCAATGCACACACTGCCATGATAGCAGCTGGCTTTCATTATGCACTTACTATGAGCCAGGCACCCTGGATTGTTTAACTCCTTTAATCCTCTCACAATAATCCTAAGAGGTAGATGCTGTTAGCACTCCCGTTTTTCAGATGGGCAAACTGAGGCCAAGAGTGGCATTTTTGTATTCCAAACCTTATTTCCCCAGTGACCTTTCCTAGGAGAGGGACTGTTGGCCAGTTGGGACTACCTGTGCCCAAGATACAAGACCAGGAAGTCAGAGCCATATTCTGTTGGCCTAGTTCCAAGACTCCAGGGCTAGGCTTCCTAGGACGGCCCCAGAGTGCAAAGGGGACTTTACTTATGGAAGAATGAGAGATCCAGTCTTCTTTCCAGCATATTACAACAACAGGTAAAACAAAATTTCTGCATCACCTAGAGCTCCCTTTTTCCCTTACTGTGCTGTAACTCATCGGCTCCACACTGGGATGAGATGGGAGCCTTGTTTCCCATTATGTGGCCAAATTCTGGAGCAAGATAATAATGACATGACTCCAAGCTGTCCACAGTTTCAGATGCCTGCCTCCCTTGACTCCCCAACAGCCATGTTCTTGACCACCAGTTGGTATACTATGGTCCATGAGCCAAATCTGGCCCAGAAGCTAAAAGTCATTTTTGCAGTTTTAAGTGGTTATTAAAAAAAAAAAAAAGACTGCAACAGAGATAGATAGTATATAGCCCACAAAACTTACAGTATTTTGGCCCTTTACAGAAAAAGTCTGCCAGCCCTTGTTCTTAACTCCAGTTTACAGAGGACAAAACCAAAGCTCAGAGAGGGAAAGCAACTTATCTAAAGTCACACAGCCCAGTATCTGGACAAACCTCAGATCTGTCTGGTGGGTGTCAGAGTGTTCTCCATCCCGGAAGGGTCATTCACGTGGTCATTCACATGGTCACATGTCTTGGGATTCCCAGTGGAAATCACTATGATGCTGGGCACATAGGCAGTATCTAATAGAAGACAACCACTATGGATCTGCAGTGTCCTACAGCATGGGGCTCGAGGGCAGCTGCAGAGATTCAGGGAGAGGATCAGGGAGGAAGGGGCTCTTGTAAGAAAGAGACCACTGGGGAGGGGGGGCCTCCCTATGATGTAAATTCTGCTTTATGGCCAGAGGGCTTTGAATTCTGGAGCCTGGACGTGAATGGCGGTGATGAGTGGAAGGTGGAGGATCTCTCTAGAGACCAGAGGAAGGAATTCCCCAATGACCAGGTCAAGAAATACTTCGTGACTTCTTATTAGTAAGATCCGAGGCTGGGGAAGTGTTGGGGTGGGGGGAAACCCAATACACTTCACCCTGGGGTCTCCTGCTCTGGGAAGGGCAGTCCTAGCCCCCCCCCCCAGTGCCCTAGTGCTGAGCCCCAGCCCCTCCCACCCCTCTGCCCGCCCCCAGCACCTGCCTCAAGTCCCAGGTGGTGGACCTCAAGGCCGAAGGGTATTGGGAGGAGCTGATGGACACCACACGGCCGGACATCGAGGTCAAGGACTGGTGAGTGCCTGGGGCGAGGGTCTGGGGGAGGGGGGCCTGCCACTCAGGCGCCCCACCCCCACCCTGCCCCCCATCTCCAAGGCCCTGATGGGCCCTCCCTCTGCCCACAGGTTCGCAGCCAGGCCAGACTGCGGGTCCAAGTACCAGCTGTGTGTTCAGCTCCTGTCGTCAGCACACGCACCTCTAGGGACCTTCCAGCCAGACCCGGCCACGATCCAGCAGAAGAGCGATGCCAAGTGGAGGGAGGTGTGTGGGCGAGGAAGAGGGCAGGTGGCACATCGCCCGAGGTGGAGACTGCAGTCAAACAGGCTTGGGTTCAGATCCCAGCTCTGCGGCTTCTCACCTGGGCCTTGGTCACTCAGCGTCTGAAATGATGCTGGTAAAGCCATGTTCAAAAAGGGTGACCATTATTAGTTATTAATATCAGTTATTACTACTATCTAGACCAAGGGCACCCAACATTTTCTTAACAGGCCAAATACAAATATTTTGGGCTTTGCAGGCTGAGTTGTCTCTGCCCCAACTACTCAGCTCTTCAACTCTGCCACTGTGTGGTGAAAGCGGCTTTATGGACATGGCTGTGTTTCAAGAAAACTTTATTTACAAAATTTTACAAAAGGGCAGTGGGCCCCTGGGCCACAGTTTGCCAATCTGACCAGTACTGTCCAGTAGAATTTTCTGCAGCAGTAGAAATGGTCTGTCTGCACCTGTGGTATGGTATAGCCACGTGTGACCATGGAACGCGTCCTAAGAGCCAGATTCTGCTGTGACTGAGGAACTAAATTTTTAATTTTATCTAATTTTCATGAATTTCAGCTTAAATAGCCACACGTGCCCAGGGATGACCATAGCGGACATCTTTTGGCAGTTTACAGACTTTCCTTCTGTTCCCTTCCATTCCTTTGAGCTGCCCTTAGGTAATCCTGTGGAGTGGACCCGGGAGGATTTGCTCCATTTTACAGATGAGGAAACTGAGGCAGAGAGGGGAAGTGGCCTGCCCAAAATCACAGAATTAGAGCTAGCACTGAGTTCTGCAGACTCTTGGTCCACCACTAAGACCTTGGCCCCTTCCTTGCTCTTGACCTCTCTCCACTTGTCCCCCACCCAGGTCTCTCACACCTTCTCCAACTACCCGCCCGGCGTCCGCTACATCTGGTTTCAGCACGGCGGCGTGGACACTCACTACTGGGCCGGCTGGTACGGCCCGAGGGTCACCAACAGCAGCATCACCATCGAACCTCCCCAGCCTTGACACCCCCCAAGCCCTGATCCGCCAAACCCTGACTGCTGTCAGAGAACGGCTGGGTTAGGGAAGGGGAGGGTGACCAGGCTCCCCCAGACCTCCTAGTTCATCCTTGCCCCTCAGTCGCCTATTCTGTGGAGCCTCTCAGTTTGTGCGGCCCTCACAAGCCGTGGCGGGGGGCAGTGCTCTAGGCCCAAAGTCTCAACCTGAATGACGTCAGGGGAGGCCTGGTGTCAGGCCCTTTAAGAGATGGGGCCCCTGAGGTTGGGGAGGTGCAAGGTGTTCTCCCAGGCTCCTCCAAGAGTGGTCTCCAAGCTCAGATGCCAACCTAGATGTGTGTCTCTACCTTCCCCTCCTGGGTCCTTCCTCCCTGTCTCCATTGGGGGCCCTCGGAGCAGGGACAATCTGGACATCTGGCAAGCCTGTGGCTGCTCTGGCTAGTGCAGATGCTGGGAGGTGACCATGTAGCTCAGCCAGATCTGAGAGTGGAAGGGGGGCTGTGCTGGCCTGTCCTCTGCCTCATCCTGCCACTCCTAAGCTCTTTGCTCTGCCTGCCTGCTCAGAGACGTGACTTTGACCCAGAGGCTCAGGCCTAGTCTGAGATGGACAGGGCCAAGATGGAGTGGGGGCCTCACTGTCAATGAAGCCCAGAAGTCAGATGGGTATCAGGCAGGGGTAGGATCTTCAAAAGACCCCTGGAATCCTGTGCATGGTAACCCAGGGCAGGGGAGGGGTGGATCAGACCCTGAATCTGAGAGCTGGGGCACTAAGCCCTGGGATGAGGTGAGTGGGTGGTTTTCAAGGACCACCTGTCCACCTCTATGCTTAGACCAGCTTCCCCGGGGCTTGGAATGTCCTAACCTACCCTTGGAACTGCCTTTCCTTGCACCCCCCACACCCTGCCCAGCCTCACTCCTGCCTCTCCCTCCTGCTGGAAGGACAGCAGTGCTCGGGTTTTGCCCCTGCTGCATGCAGCTAAATAAAAGGTGTTTCCGCCCAACCTTTGTCCTGTGGTCTCTGGGAGGAAAGGCAAATTTAATGGGAGGTCCTGCCCTGGACCTGCAGAAGGTGAGCCTGTGTGGCTTCTGTCCAAGGTGCAGGGAATGACTGACACTTCAGTAGCCAGACTATGGCAGGACCAGGGCCCTCATACAGATTCCTTAATGAGTCACCGACATCTCACCCCAGCAGGCCTCCAGTACTGGCAGCTTCCTCCAGAGGCCTGGCCACAAACCTGGGGTGAGGGGGGAGCAGTGGGTATCTGAGATACACCTCATGCTGGGTGTGCCGTCACAGGCTCACTGCTCACTGGTATCTTACTTACTCTGCCAAGAGCTTTACAGACATTAGGTGAAGCCAAAGCATTTAGAATGGTGTATGGCACACAGTAGGTGCTCAATGTACTGTTTAATTATCTCAATAGTCAGCTGGATTAGGGCCTCAGCCTTGACAGGGACACCACTCACTAGCTATATGTAAGTTAGCAGAAGACACCCTTGGGGGATATGCAGCCCTGACGAGTTAAAAAGGTGGCCTGGGCCAGGCACCTTTGCGCAGTGCACAACCTGCACAACCCTTTTTGGTTGCCTTAAGTAGGTGCTTGATGATTACCTGTTGAAGGAGTTAAGGAATTAATGACAAAAATGCGGAGATTTTTACCTTTGAGTAAACTGAGGTCTCCCTGAGGCCGAACTCTAGTGAAGGTAAAAGCCCTACTCCAGCCGTCTAGAGTGTCAACAATCTCCTTCCGGGGAGAGTCCCGCCTCCCTCCCTACAGCGGAGGAACTAGTGAAGCGGCCTCAGAGTGGCCCGCGCCGAGGTGAAGACTACGTTAGGTGAACGCCCTCTTCTTCCCGGAAAGCAAAGGGAAGCGGTGGGACCCTGCTGCTGAGCCGCCGATTACCTGGAGGAGAAGACAGGTTGAGGCTACGAGGTCGGGGGAGCCCGTCGCGCGACCCCCGGCACTGCGGAGCCCAAGACCCCCGCCGGGTAGCTGCGGTAGAAGCGGGCTGCGGGCTTAGGGAAGGCGGTGGGCGGGGAGAAGGCGGGGGGCGGGGAGAAGGCGGGGCGGGGCGGGGCGGGGGGCGGGGCGAAGCGGTGGGCGCGGCCCCGAAGCCCGAGGGGGCGGTCCGAGCGCGCGCGTGACACGGGGCGGGGCGGGGCGACAGTGGACAGCGCCGCGGAGGCCGGAGGCTCCAGACCGACGCGGAGGTCCGGTCCCGCCGGGCGTCCCGCCCCGCGTCCAGGTCGCGGCCCAGCTTGGGGAACGGGCGCGGGGGGGGGACAGGCGGGGGAAGGGCTGGGTGTCCTACACCCGAGGGCGGGGGTGGCGGACGGGGGGCGGGGCGTTAATTGAGCCGGCGGCGCTGTCCACCGCGGGCCTGCGGGGCCGCCGGGTAGGGACCCGGGCTGCGCGCGGTGCGCTCGAGACCAGATCCCACGCGGCCAGGCCCTGGCTCAGACTCCGGGAAGTGCTGCCTGGGAGCGACACCCTGGCCACAGCTCGCTGGTGGCGCCCCAGCCCAGGGCCGATCTGGGACCTCCCGGCACACGCACGCCCGCCGGTCCTGGGACGGGCCAAACTTTCCCAAGCCTCAGCTTCTGCTCTTGAACCGTGCTTACAGGGGTCGTTGAGAAGGCCGCGACTCGGGCCGGGCACGTGGGAAGTACAGGAACACCCCCCCCCCGAGGGTGGGGGAACCTCACCCCATGCCCCATTCGTACGCAGTCGGGCTTCGCCCTAGACCCACGAACGCCAGAAACTAAGGGAGGGGGTGCGACGAATAACGTGCGACCAGAGTCAGAGACCAGACTCTGGACTCCTGGGTGAGGAGCTCTTTGTACCTAAGTCGCCTCTGACTCCCACCCAGCGACTTTTATTTGGCCTAGACGGTGCTTTTAGAAGTTGCCAACATTTAAAAACCGATAGGTTTCATATTTTCGAAACTGCTTATGTAAAGTTCCTTCTGAAAAAGCAGAAGACCTAGCCACATGGAGTTTTTCCCATCATAGCATTTTTTGCACAAGGTACAAGTACCGTATTTATTGTTCTCTCCCGTGAGGACACGTTCCTGTCTGGGCCCGAGCCACGGTGTGCGTCTGCTCTCGTTTTTGCTGGGATGGTAGCTTTGAGAAGTCTGTGGGAGGATTCTTTGGTCAATTCTCTATGGAAAATGAGAAGCCTCCTCAGAGACTCTACCTGTGGGAGGAGAATAATCTCTCCCTCTCCCACCTGTGAGCAGATAAGGCCCATCTGAGTGACAGGGGCTGGCCTTCCCTCCCCCCCCCCAACCTGGTGGGGGAAGGGGACTTAGAGATCTCAACAGCCAGGCAAGATTCAGGCCAGGGTAGTGGCACTGTAAATTTTCCAAAACCCTTGTGCCATTCAGGTGTAGAGGGAGGAAGGTGTTCTCCGGAGCCACTGACTACTACTGACGAGCGTTTTTGCTCTAATGATAGAGAAGTAATGATGCCTGCCCAGTGCTAAAGGCTTGCCTTGTGCTAACTCAGACCTCCCGGCCCTGCTGAGGCTGGGACGGTCATTCACTCCTCTTAAGGCTCCCCAGCTAGCCACTGCAGGCCAGGATTAAACCCCCGGGCGGTCTTGCTCAGGGCCCCTCAATCGGCTTTGCAGTTTCTGAGCATTTCAAGGTGGGTCCTGACCTGATGCCCCAACCAGGATGGAAAGGCAGGTCCTCCTCGCTGCGGTGTCTTATCACATCTGGCTTCCAGGCCAACGTGAGCAGTTTGGGGAGGAGAAGTTGGTTTTAGCAACTAGCCCCACCACTTAATGAAGCTGTGACACAGAACGTGAAATCTATATTACACCCACAGACGAACAGTGAATTCCCAGCACTAAAATAACCTGACCACACACTTCTGCAGAGCTTGCAGACAGTGGCGTGGCCTTGGCAAGGTCTGCCAGTTCGCTGGGCCCGGCAACTTAAAATAAAGTAATTATTTTTTTAACAGGGCGGCGGGGGGGGGGAGTAGGGGAGGGATGGGTGCGGGGTGGGGGGGGGAGGTCAGGAGAGGGCCTCTTTAAATATTAGCCCCTGAAGTCTTTGTTAATATTTTTATTACACTCTTTCAAATGTGTGTAACGTGTGTGAGTGCTCCGTATTCTGACGGCCCACTGTGTACCCGAAGAATGCCTGACCCCTCTTGTTTCACAAAAGAAAAAGGATGAAGAGCCCCTGGCCCAGGTCCCTGGAAATCTGAAGGGTCCACCTCCTTGGTCAGGGCTCATAAACACTGTTGCCCCCTACAGGCCTGTGGGCGCCCCCCCTGCCTCCCACCCCCCGCCAGCCATGGCTCTGGTCAACATCAACGAGCTGCCCGAGAACATTCTGCTGGAGCTGTTCACGCACGTGCCCGCCCGCCAGCTGCTACTGCGCTGTCGCCTGGTCTGCAGCCTCTGGAGAGACCTCATTGACCTGGTGTCCCTGTGGAAGCGCAAGTGCCTGCGGGAGGGCTTCATCACCGAGGACTGGGACCAGCCCGTGGCTGACTGGAAGGTCTTCTACTTCCTGTGCAGCCTCCGCCGGAATCTCCTGCGGAACCCATGTGCGGAAGGTGGGCCGGGGGCTGCCCTGGGGCTGGCTCCCCACCTTTCCTGAAACCCAGGGCCTTTGCACCTGCGATTCCCGCACTATCTGGAATGTTCTCTCTCACAGCCCTGACACCTATACCACTCGCCCTTGGTTTCTCCTTGTTCTTCGGGTCTCCGTTCAGACCTCTGGCCCGGTCCCCCTGCTCCCCCACCTTCATCCCGTCTGTGCCGTTTTGTTCCTCCGTAGCGCTTTCCTAACCTGTAATTGTGTTTTTTCTTGTGGCTTTGGTTTTTTGTTTTGTTTTTTCTCTGCTACAAACTTCAAGGTCCAGGGGCCTAATGGGTCTTGGTCACTGCTCCACCAACACGAGTGTCCACAGTGATGCCTTCACATAGTGCTTGAAAAACGTTTACTGAATGAACAAACTGCACGTTCAGCTTTCCCTCTCTTGCTCCATCTAAGCCGCGTGACTCATATGGCGGGCGCCCTCCGTGCTGGGCCCTGGACTTCACTGGGCTCAGGGCTTCACAAATGTCCTTATCCTCCCGTTGCCCCCATTGCCCAGAGGAAGGAAAGGATTTTCAGAGGTGACTGTAATCACATCATTTGAGGGCCCTGTTTAACTTACTAGGTTCTCTTGTACTTGCCAGGGTCTTTTTCCTTCACTGAACACCTACTGCATACCACGCAGCAGGCTTCTTGCGGGGGCTAGGGCAGTAATTAATGGTCTGTACATAGTTTGTACACTTAGAATCCCCGTCGTGTCGGTTTTCTCTCTTGAGCCTCAAGAGGACCCCGGGAGTTAACCAAATAAGTAGGGTTGGCTCCATTTTATGGGTGGGGAGCGTTAGGCCCCACAGTGAGGATCCTGCCCTGAAACTGCCCCGTTGCCGGGGCCTGGTCCCGACCGATGAAGGCCCTCAGGCCCCTCTCGGAGTCCCCATAGACCATGGCTCAGACAATCCCTCTGCCTGCCCCAGATGCCGCTCAGAAGCTGCCTCGCCGGGCCGCCAGCTCAGCTCACACAGCTCCATGGAGCCCGGCGGCAGCCCCAACTTACACTGGGCTGTGGGCCGGCAGCCGGCAGCCCGGCCTCGCTTGGACCTCCTTGAGCCTGAGCTCAGCACGGCCTCTCCTGGATTTCTGTGGTGGTCCTCTGCTTCTCTCCGGGCAGGCCCCACGGCACCTGGGGAATATGTGCGGGCTCCTAGTAGACGGAACAATTTGGAAAAGTTCCCTTGGTGATTGTTCTGGAAAGCCTTGGTAGGGAAACACTGCTGGGTGTAAGGTCCTCTCGGTTCAGCGTGGAGGAGGAGACCAGAACCTGCCAAGCCAGCCTGGTGGGGATCGCAAATACGGGGTCGCTACGTGCCTCCAGCACCGAGGATGGCCATCTTCATGGTTCTCCCTCCCACCCTGGGCAGAGCGGCTCCAAGCTGGCACGGCAGCAAACCCAGAAAATCGATCCGTGGGCCCCCCGGGATCTCAGTTACATAGTTAGGGTGTCAGGGGAAATGTGAGTCATCCCGTAAGTGGTCTGCATTGGGACAAACGGACATTAGTCATTGAACAGAAGTGTTATCATAGGCCCTTCACAACTTCCTGTTTTGAGAACTGAAACTTTGGTATTTCCCCGAACCCCCCAGCAACACCAGAGGGAGAAAAGGCTAGTTTAGAACTCCTGGTAATACTTTTTTTCCCCCCCTCCAGCCTCATGTTAGGAGTCAAACCAGTCAGGGACGAAGTGGGAGAGAGAAGGTCCCAGATCAGAGCTGATGTGGTGAGGACAGGTGGAGATGCGTTGGAGGAAGGGCACTGTGTAGGGGTGCTTCGAGGCACAGTTGGGGTGCACACTTGAGACGGGAGCCTGAGCAGGCCACGCCTTAACCCCCCTCCCTCCCTGGCGCAGGTGGGCAGGACCGGACGAAACATTTACACAGGGGATCTGACCTTGGCTTCTGTTTTTCCCTAGAGGATCTGACTTCCTGGCAAATTGACTCCAATGGGGGAGACAAATGGAGGGTAGAGAGCCTCCCTGGAGACCATGGGACAGATTTTCCAGACTCCAAAGTCAGGAAGTACTTTGTCACATCTTTTGGGTAAGATTAACAACCGAGCTGGCAGTGTCGAGAGGGAAAAGGGTCAGGACCCCTTTTGCCAAATCTCAGGCCTAAGTGAGGCCCCCCCCCCCCCCCGTGCAGCTGGAGGAAGGCAGTTCCCAGACGGGCTCAGAGTCCCACTTTCCTAGAGCAGGAGTACTCAGCGGCCACGATGAACAGCCGTGGAGGGTGGAGACCAGTACGGGGGCCTGGGAGCCACTGGGTGACTAGGGTTGAGGCAGAGATGCCTGTAGGTTCCTCATCTAGGGACAGGGGTTCCTGGAGGTGCCCTCGTTGGGGCCCTTGAACTAGATCACATGCCCCCTAGGCACAACTGGGTCAGGGCCCCTGCGTGTTTCTCCTAGACCAGCCACAGCCAGAGGCAGCGGTCCTGCAGCAGTCTGGGGACTGTGCTGGGTCCTGGCCATGCAAAGCACACCTGGGAACATAAGCCTTTCCTTTTGCTCCCCAGGATGTGCCTCAAGTCCCAGCTGGTGGACCTCAAGGCCGAGGGCTACTGGGAGGACCTGCTAGACACGTTCCGGCCTGAAATCGAGGTTAAGGACTGGTGAGTGGGGCTCGGGCCACGCTCCGCAGCCTTCCCTCTTCTCTTCCTGAGGCTACCTAGAGGCAGCGCCCACTCTTTGCCCAGCGGTGTCCCAGGGTAGGCGCTGCCCCGGGAGCCAGCACTTGCTCATTCCACACCTCCTGACCTTCCTGCCACAGTGCATCAGCAGATGCTAATTCCACTTTACAGATGGGGAGACCGAGGCCTACCCACAAGCTGTCACAGACAGGTACTAGAGCATCAGAGGCAGCACAACGCAGCCTCCCTGGACCTCGCTCCCTTCCCTTCCATCCCGTCTGCCTCCCCGGCCCCTTCTCTGGGCTTCCCTCAGCTCTTTCCCAGGCTCCTGCTCTGTGCCCAGAGCTGTGCAAGGCTCTGGCTTGGCCCACAGCGGAAGCAGGACCCCAGTGCCAGCCAGGGCCACCACTCTAAGGGTGTGGGGGGTGGTACTGAGGAACGTGCGGAGGGGTGGACAGCAGGGCCAAGCAGAGGGTGAGCTCTGCCAGCTCCCATCGCACAGGCCGCCCCTTGGATCTCCCATTGAATCCCCACTCTGAGCCATGATAACATTCAGATGGCTCAGCTCCCACAACCCAGGCCTTTATCTCTGTAGAGAGCCTTTTCATGTGTTAAGGGAACGTCTTCACTGGGCACCCAAAAGGGTTGCCACTTTGCTCTGATATGGCCCCGCACAGAGAGACTGCAGACCCCAGGGGCATAGGAGGTCCCAGAGAGCAGTGAAACCAGCTGGGCCTCGGGCTCCAGTCTGTGGGTCTGCTGCCTGCCCTCCTCCAAGGCCACCTTCTGTCTGGGGGTGCACAGTGCTGAGCCCCACCTGCCCCTAGGTTCGCTGCCAGAGCCGACTGTGGCTGCACGTATCGCATTCGAGTGCAGCTGGTCTCAGAAAACTACATCGTTCTGGCCTCCTTCGAGCCCCCGCCTGTGACCATTGATCAGTGGAACAATGCCGAGTGGACAGAGGTGAGGCCTTACCTGCTTGGCCCTCACCACCCCCTTCTCAGAGCCCCTGCCTTCCAGCTCGGGGGGCTGTTCCCTGCGGGACCTGCCACCTCCCCTTCCCCTCTCCAGCGGAGTGATCACCCCATCTTTCCCCTCCCCAGTCCTGGTGATCTCTTCTTCCTCTTCCTTCCTCCCAGGTCTCCCACACTTTCTCGGATTACCCATCAGGGGTCCGCCACATCCTCTTCCAGCACGGGGGCAAGGACACCCAGTTCTGGGCAGGCTGGTACGGGCCCCGTGTCACCAACAGCAGCATCATCATCAGCCCTAAGATGACTAGGGACCGGGGCCCCTCCACGGCTCAGCCTGAGACCCTGTAGGGGCAGGAGAAGGCTGCCCACCTGCCCTCGTCACTTCATCTCCAAGGGCCCTTCTGACAGTCTGACATCCGCTCTCTGGGCCAGTCGACTTCCGGAGGTCCCCTCCAGCTGAGCCTGTAGTGGGCACTGAGGGCCCCTACCCTGGGAGCTCCTACCCCAGTTCCAACCTTGGGCAAACCCAGCAGTTTGTGGCAACTCCCTGTCATATACTCTGACATTTCATGACAATAAATGTTTTCAGTAAAACCAGCCTGGGGTGGGGTCTAGTGGCGGAAGCCCTGGTTGCTTCGGTGGAGAAGCTGCCCCTCCTCCCAGGGCAGTTCGGCTGCTCCTGTCCCTCCCACTCCAGGTAGTGACGGCCCAGCTCAGCCCTTGGGGCCCTTTATTGAAACAACTCACAGCACAGTATTTGAGACAGACAGTGTTGGCCGGCCAAATCCCAGGAGGCTAAGATCAGAAATCACAGTCCGAGCATCCTTCCCTGCCTTCCCGGGGAGAGTTTCTCCATGAAGGCAAGCAGCCCTGAGCAGCGCCGTGCTGGAGGGTGGGCGGTCCGTACACAAAGGCAATAAGAGCACTTGGAATCTGGGGGGCCCTACAGCACTGCCCTAGTCCGGGGCCCCCGGTGTCCAGCGGTGGGAGCGTCCACGGTGGGGGCAGGCACACCCTCAGCTGCTTTTATGAGCTCGCTCTTCCACGTAGAGCTGCATCTGGTGGACAGGAGTACACAGCCAGGGTCAGGAGGACACCCCGGGCACCGCCTGAGGAAGTCCCACAAGCCCCGGGCAGACAGATCTCTGCCAGGGGCTGGGGTCGTGTGGCGCAGCCACCGGTTAAGAGAAAGGCAGTTTGGAGCCTGACACCAGGCGTTTCCTGGTCATCTCCCACGCACCTTGAGCCATGCAAAAGCCTCTGGCAAGGCCTCAGCACACCTTCCATAAAGCTTACCAGGTCCCCATGCGGCTCACCTTTAAAATGTCTGACGTCATGGTTTTTAGTGGGATCAGCCGGGGGTCGTGCATGTGGACATCCTGCTCGTCTGCCAGGATCCAGGGAAAGTCCTAGGGTGGGGGACCGGGGGATGCTAGACCGTGGCCTGCCCTCACTTCGCGACCCCCTCCCTCTCCAGAGCTGGGGATCCTCAGACTTCGGGGAGCAGCAGAATCACTAGGGAGCTCCCCGCAGGACAGATGCCTAGGCTCCTGAGAGGGCGAGTCTACAGATCCGAGCTGGGCTGGGAACCCAGTGGTTTAACTGGCCTCAGGCACCAATTCGGAATCTGGGGGACAGTGAGAACTGCCACCGAGCTGGCAGCCCCAGGACGTGGCTCCGCCCTCCTCTCCGTGCTGAGTGCCCAGGCTGGGCAATGACAAGCACGTGGCCACCCAGCTGACATACCACAAAAAGCCACCAGCTGCTGGGCACTGCCGTAAGCAAGGTAATGAGCGCGCTGTCAGCGGCACCCCTGCCTGCTCTAGTTTTCAGGGCCTCCTGGCTGTGTCTTCCTGCCTACCTTCCCCAGCGCATCTCATCTCACCTTGATGACCTGAATCTTCTCCATGTTCCGCGTGGCAGCTTCTCTCGTGTGCACTAAGACGGTGAAGGTACAGCCTAAAGAGGCAAGAGTTTGGTCAGGGCCGGGCCACCTCATGCCTGCCACTGGGCACAGCCTCTTCCCACCTCCCCAGCTGGCTCGGCAGCCCCCCGGAGAGGAGAAGAGTGGAAACCAAGGACCAGGACAAGACACAGTCAGTAGGGAGCCTGAAGCGGGTGGAAATCAGGGTAGCTTCCTGGAGGAGGTAGACTCTCAGAGAAGTTCTAAACGGCAGGAAGGAAGAGAGGCAGCTTGCTGCAGCCAAGCAGGGACCTGAGAACACAGACCAAGCCAAGGGAGCCCTGGCCGTGCCTGAGGACGGGGGCGTGGGGGTGAGCACACCTGGGGGGTTGTGGTCCAGGACAGCGTCACATACGCTGATCTTCAGGATGAAGGCTCGGAGCAGCTGCTCCACATGAGACAGCAGGGAGTCTGAGCTGGCAGGAGAAAAGGAGGGTCTCCCATCACCCTGGCGCCCCCTCCCACCAGCAGGCAGTCAACCCAGGGAGCAGGCCTGGGGGCCCAGAGCCCCTCTCTGCTTCTGAGTGTGTTGGTTTCTAAGGGCCTGGCTACTTATCTTGTCTACACGGTTAAAACCATCTGAAAACCAATGTCAAGTGCCATCCCAAACTAAGTCCAAATGGGCCCCAGGGAGCCCCAGGAGGTCGTTCTAATATGCAGCCCAGTCTGAGAACAAGGACACAGCCCAAGCCTGTTCATACCCCAGGACACCAAGCCAGGAAGGGAGAGGGATTGCCCGAGCCTACACCTTGCCCCAGGAAGCCAGCAGCTGACCAGCTAGCACCCTTGCCCAAGGCCAGCCTCTGGTTGCCTAAAGACTGGACACTTGACTGGGAAGGCAGAAAACTGGGTCTGTGTCCTAACTCTGTCACCATTTGGGTGACCCTGGGTAGCTCATGTCATCTCTCCGGTCCTTATCCATCTGGAACATCAGGTTGGGACTAGCCCTTCAGCAACACTATGATATTCCAGGTGTGGACATCATAGAGGTTACATGGAGAGAGCCCTGAGCTGTGGCTCAGCTGCTAACAGGACTTGGGGTGGTGCACCTTGCCAATCCTCTCTTTGCCAAGCTTCCTGGAGGAGGTGGGCTCTCAGAGGGGTTCTAAAAGGCAGGAAGGAAAGAGGCAGCTTGGTGCAGGCAAGGAGGGACCTGAGCACGCAGACCAAGCCAAGGAATTCAGGGGCTGCCTAAAGCGGTGAGCGTGAGGCCTGTTTCTAGAGACTTCACAGCAGTCTCCGGGAGACCAGGGAGAAGCAGCTTACCTGATGGACAGCAGTGGCGGCTGGGTGATTTCAAACACGAATTTCTCCACTGGGCGGTGCTCTTTGTCCAAAATCACCACCACCACCTTCTCCACATCATTCTGCAAGGACAGGAATCCCCTATTCCAGAACCGGGTAACCCACCACTACCACCACCTCCCCGCCCCAGGAAGGATGGGAAGGACCCACGCGCAGCCCTGCTCAGCTTCTAGGCTGAGAGTCCCTGAGAGCCCAGAATGAGGTTTGAAAAGTTCAAGTAGGCACACTGCCTGACATGAGTGGTACAGACTGAGACAGGAGAGGATGCCTGGGCCTTAATGGGGCTACATCTCAGAGAGAAGGAGGAAACTCTGAGGGGCCAAGCCCAGACAGAACTTAGGGGTGGAAAGAGAAACAGACGTGGGCTCTGGGGCAGTCAGGCCCCAATCAGCCAACTCCACTCACCAGGGCTCTCAGGCCCCAGCACACAGATTGTGGCTCATGTGTCCTAACATCTGTCCCTGGGCAGGGGTGGTCTCCAGGGTACAGGAGACAGGCTTTAGGGTGTGGAGTCATGGGGACCCTGCACGGTCCTAGCATCACCCCATCCTGGAGCACTGGAGGAACAGACTGGGGGTAGAGGTGGGCTGGGGGACTCAGTACCCTCACCTTCTCCAGGAGTGGCTTGACACAGTGCAAGGTGTCCTGGATATACTGGTTCAGCTCCGGGTGGCAGGACATCTACGCACAACCCCATGATGGCTCGTGAGGCCCGAAGCACCAACAGGAAACCACCCAACACCCCTCCAGGAGCCCAGGGAGAGAGGCCGGCAGCTCCCTAGGGCTCCGCACCCAAGACACTGACTTCCCATCATGGGGCTAAGAACTGTGAATTATCCAGAGAGAGGGAGAAGTTAGAAGAATTCAGTCCCAACATCAGCACTCAATATAGCATTGGGGGTTTCTAATGGGTCCGTGGGCTCCTCCAGGGGCTGAGAAGTCCCTAAATTGTGTGTATTTGGGCATACAAGCATTTTTCCCATGAAATCGAAAAATTTAATCAGCTTTCAAAAAATTGAGAATCTGGAACTAAGAGCTATGTGGCCTCAGGTAAATCACTTAGTTTCTCTGAGCTTGACTTACTTCATCTGTACAAGATCTCATAAAGACAAAGTGAAGAGTGGATAAGCATCCAGTACACAGCAGGTGCCCAATAAATGCTATTCTGTTTTCATTGTACATCCTTCAAGCCTCCACCACCTTCCAGTATCGGCTCATCCATTTATTTAACGTTTACTAAGTGCCTTCTAAGGGGCCAGCACTTCTAGAGTGGGGAGAGGGGAGCACATACTTACTGCTTTGTCTGCTTTTTGGACCTGAGAACCCACTACAATGAAGGCCAAAGGAAAGCACCTGAGATTTCTAGGAATCACCTCCCCAAAGCAACCATTCATTCATCAACCTCAGGAGCTCTTTTAAATACAACCATGCCCCAGGGGCAATTCTGATCCCAGGGCCTGGTCCCTAACTTCAGGCAAGGGGAACTCCAAGTTCAGAGGGGACGAAAAAGAAAGTTACTGCAGTAGGAGTGAGAGGCTGTCAGCCTATCAACTGGGAACTAGAAGGCAAGGCCAGGGGCATCTGGGTGGTTCAGTGGGTTAAACCTCTGTCTTTGGCTCAGGTCATGGTCTCAGGGTCCTGGGATCGAGCCCCGCATGGGGCTTGGCAGCAGGGAGCCTGCTTCCCGACCCCTCTCTGCCTGCTGCTCTGCTCTTGTGATCTCTCTCTCTGCCAAATAAATAAAATAAAATCTTCAAAAAAAAAAAGAAGGCAAGGCCAGCCTGCTGGTGAGTGTGGTGGGGGAAGGGGCCTGAGCCTGTGAGCAGAGGATAGTTCAAAAATCCACCCTCCAGGGACGCCTGGGTGGCTCAGTTGGTTAAGTGGTTAAGCATCTGCCTTTGGCTCAGGTAATGACCCCAGGATCCTGTGATAGAGTCCCACACCGGGCTCCTTGTTCCTTGCTCAGCAGGGAGCCTGCTTCTCCCTCGGCCTGCTGCTCCCTGTGCTTGTGCTCACTCTCTCAATCTCTCTGACAAATAAATAAATAAAATCTTTAAAAAAAAAAAATCCACCCTCTACCCACCCTGTGGTGACCCAGTGGCCCCTGCCCCGATGCGGGGCGGAGGCGGGGGGACGGGAGGAGGACGCTCACCTGGACAGGCACGTTGTACTTCTTACGCTTCTGGAAGATACCCACCGGGTAGACCTCGCGCACGTAGAGGATGAGGTGCACAGCTACCTCCAGGAACTCGCAGAGCACGTCGGCCACCACTGCCAGGGGACAGAAGCCGGTGAGCTGGGAAAGCCCGCCCTCCCTCGCCCCCCACCCCGAGTCCACAGGCCCCGCCTCCCTACCTTGACCAAAGTTGAGGTCCTGGCGCGTGAGCGTGGTCATCCTTACCGCCACCTAGGGAGTGCGGCAGGAGTGGGGGCTAGTTCCAAGGGGCAGGGAGCCGCAGGGTCCGCCGGCCTCCACCGCCCCTCCCCTCCATCTGGGGGGACTGGGGCAGGGCGCTCCCCCTTCACACAAAATCAGGGCCGCTAGAATGGACCCTCCCCCCACGCTGGCGTCCCAGCTCGGGGACATCAGCTGCGCCCGATCGCCCTGCTGCCTCGGTGGGCAGAAAAGGCCAGAGCTGGGCGCATGGCCACAGAGGGAACGGCGGGTTGCGCAGGCCCGCGAGCGCAAAATGGGACGCGCGGAGAGCGAAACTAGGCTGGAATAAGACTCCCCAGGCTCTGCCTGGCCGGAAACCTCTCCCGAGGGAGCCCCGCCCCCGCCCCTCCCCTTCCCCGGTACCGGTTCCGGCTTCGGGGCCCGGCTGCGGGCCCGGGCCCGGCGCGGGAAACCAGCGACCCGACCACTCGCGCCTCGGGCTCAACCAGCGGCCTGGAAGCAGCTCCGTGACGTCCGCTCGGCGCTCGGGCAGGTCCTAGTGACCGCCTCCGGCCACGCCCACTTTCCCGCGCAGCCAACCGTGGGGGCGGGAGGGAGGAGCGGTCGGGGGCGGGGCCTAGGAGGGGCGGGGCCTAGGAGGGGCGGGGCCGGCCTTGGCGCCAAGGTCCCCCGGTCGCGCCGCCTCCCTTCTGTTTGGGGTGGGCGCGAGAAAAGACAGCTTTGCAGATCGCTAAGCATTTTGCTCCCTAGGCCATCTTTCTCTCTTTGGGAAGCTCTGAGAGGGGGCGGATAGGTGGTGCTGGTGAGAACCAGGTGGAGGGCACAGCGGGGGACTAAGACAGCGACATCTACTGCTAGCTCCAGAGTCACCATCCCCGGACCTCAGCTGCCCAACCGAAAGCGAATCCGCCGGCTCCGGGGGCGGGGACAGCGGAAGACAGGGTGGACCAGGGAGTCCCAGTCCCGCCCCCACCCGGAAACTAAATGCAGCCTGGGTTTACCTCCCAAGGAGATAAAACCTCCCGGGCCCAAGCATCATAGGGGTAGCTGCCCTTTATAGGGCGCCAGCCCTGTGCGAGGCCCGGGGCTAAGTGTGCCAGCGGATTATCTCACTAAATCCTCACACCAAGTCCGCGGCACAAGTACTATGATTGTCCCCACTTTACAGATGAGCCAAACGAGGTTCAGAAGGGTGAAGTAACCTGCCCGAATCACACATCTTTTGAGGGAGAGGATAGGTGGAGTTGTCCTCGGCCACAAACACTTTACAGTTTTGGAATCCCCTAGAGACACGGACTCTGGAAGGGCTGAGAGGCCCCTGGGATATAATAATAGTAATGTCAATCGTCACTAATACGGATTGAACATTTATCTGTGAAGCACTGATTTCTTTAATTCCCTCATTAACCCTCAGAGCCAAGCACCCATTTCCTAGCCCCACTTCATAGATGGTAAACAGGCTCAGAGATGTTCCCTAATTTGACAAAATCACACAGCCGGTAAACAAACCCAGTTCCGACTTCTAATCTGACTCCAGAGCCTCAACTCATTTTCAGCCGCTTTATCTTACAGGTGGGAAAACTAAGGTCAGAGAAGCGTGACCACAAGCCTGGGGAGCTTGTCCCTGACCTCCGGGGACATAAGAGCTTGTCAAGAGTCATGCCCACCTGTGGGTACACAGATCTTGCCAGCAATGTTTATCGGTTACAGTTCAGTATTGGAAACCTGTACTCCTTTTCACTCCGGATGCCTTCAAACCTGCATTTGCCCACTTCTGGGGTGAAGGCAGAGGAGAGGATAAGTAACCTGGTCCATTAAGCCAGGAATACCAGCAAAGCATTTCTCAGAAGCAGTCCTAGGAAATCTGCATCAGAATCCCTGGGGAGCCCATTTAACACCTGGAACCCAGGGTTCCCTGACCTACTGGACCAGTCTGGGCGCAAACTGGGGTATTGGCCCTTTAACAAGTTCCCCCAGGCGCCCGGATGCCCCCAAAAGTATGGGGATGGCCATAGCAGTCTGGGCTGTTCCCAAGGAAAATCTGCATTTCATACAATTTCCATGCTTACCCCAAAGTGATAGATGAATTATTTCAAGAATTGATACACCTGGGGCACCTGGGTGGCTCAGTGGGTTAAAGCCTCTGCCTTCGGCTCAGGTCATGATCCCAGGGTCCTGGGATCGAGCCCGCATTGGGCTCTCTGCTCAGCGGGGAGTCTGCTTCCTCCTCTCTCTGCCTACCTCTCTGCCTACTTGCGATCTCCCTGTCAAATAAATAAAATCTAAAAAAAAAAAAAAAATTGATACACCTGGCAGCCCATTTTGGGCTTGTAAACAGTGTCCCCTGCCTCCTTGAGATTTAATCATCTTGGATACTTTAGTACTGGAGACAGAGGTCCTTCTTTGTCCCTCTCTGGGGCTGTTCAAGCAGCTTTTCTCACTAGCGACAGGAAGTGGCAGTCTTGCGGGGGCGGGGTGGGGGGTCCAGGGGCAATTCCTTGTAAATTGTTTCTTAGGATTGGATCTGGGGTGGGAAATTCAGAGTCCAGCTACTCCTGTGGGATGGCTTCAGGGTACAGTGTGAGCAACGTGGGAACTCATGCCAGGTCCCCAGCCTTAGCCCCCTGCCCTGAGAAGACACAGTGCAAACCACCTGTCGGTCTCCTGACCCACGGAGCTAAAGCACGTCAAAGAAACCTTGGCGGACATACGACCCAACACTCAGCATCTTTCAGACACAGAAAGTAAGGTCCCAACAGCCTCTGTTTGACTCCGGGGCACCTCCTAGAAACCCATGGACAAAATGCCTACGTTTGGGGCTTTGGATTCAAAGCCAGCCAGAAGCAGAGGAAGGCAGGCTGGGAGACAGATGAGGAACAGTTCAAACTAATCTGCCCCTTAACCCCAAAAAGGCCTGAACAGGCTGGACAGATGTTCCCTAAACCCCTGACGGCCTTGGGTTCCGTGGGGGCCAAGAAGCTGGAGAGGGGTGGGGGGCTAAGGGAGAGCTCTAGGAGGACTCATCTGTCAATTTTATCCATAGGGCTCTGCGGCATCTGGCTTTCTAGATCTTAAGCACATCAGTGTGATGGATAGTCTTGGGACCCAGATTACATTATGGGGTTAATTTATTACATTTTTGAATACCCATTTGCTGGGAGACTGTTTTTCAAAGTTATTTGCATATTTTTCATCATAATGACAATATGTAGGAGGGCATCTGGGAGGAAAGGATTGGTGTTTAGGAGGAGAGAGCTTATTTGCCAACTGGAGCAGGTCCCTGAGGGTCTGCAATGAGGACAGAAAGAAAATGACTCTCAAGAGACATTGAAATTGAAACCAAGAGAAGGCAAGATGTAACAAAGTCTTGCAACGACCAAGGCCTTCAGGGGCAAAGGAAGATTCCTGGGGTCCCCCTGAACAGACATGCAACGAGTGAACTGGGTAAAACAATGGGCACTGGAGTGTCCAGACCCCTGAGATGCTTCCAAAGTCCTCCCAGACTGATTGTGAGACTCAACATTCAGGACTCAACATTCGTCCCATCCCTGCCTAAGATTCCTAAAATGCCAAACACAGGAGGGGGCTGCGGGGGGCAGTCACAGAGAGTCAGCCACATATAGTCTGGTGACAATCCCACTGGTCCCCGGTTGCTCAAGGACCATTCCAGTTAGAACACCTCCTGAGGGGCGCCTGGGTGGCTCAGTGGATTAAGCTTCTGCCTTCTGTTCAGGTCATGATCTCAGGGTCCTAGGATCGAGCCACCGCATCGGGCTCTCTGCTCAGCGGGGAGCCTGCTTCTCCTCTGTCTCTGCCTGCTGCTCTGCCTACTTGTGATCTCTCTCTCTGTCATATAAATAAAAATAAAAAGAACACCCTCTGAGCAGAGACCCAGCCCTGTTCATTCTTTTGGTCCAGCACCTAATCCAGGGCCTGGCCATACCCAGGTTCTCAGTGAGGACATGCAAATGAATTAATAAGACAGGAGAAAGGAAGTCATGGTGTACACTGACTCATTACCACTTGCCCCACTTGAACCCCAACTTATTCTGGATGAGAACAAACCCGGGGTTTCCATGCCTGCACTACGGGTCGCCACGTGCAGGGAAGAGAGGCTTTCAAAAATGAAGCAAGAGCTGGGGGGCCACTATGTGCCCCCTTCCTGCACCCACCAGGCTGCTCCTGGGCCTAACGCACTGCTCCCCCTCCCTACCACTGGTCCTTAGCCAGCTGTGAGGCCCTTCCCTCTCAATCGCAGGTTCCTCATCTGTAAAATGAGGTAATGGTAGCACCTTTCCATAGAGCTGGGGGTGTGTGTGTGGCAGAAAACAAGTGAGATGTTTGTAAAAATGTGAAGTCCACAATGTCTGGCCCATACCAGATTGGTGCTGTTATGACAATAAGATTAAGATCTACCCGCACTGGGGAGCCTGGGTGGCTCAGTGGGTTAAAGCCTCTGCTCAGGTCATGATCTCAGGGTCCTGGGATCGAGCCCCACAGTGGGCTCTCTGCTCAGCGGGGAGTCTGCTCCCCCCTCTCTCTCTGCCTGCTTCTCTGCCTACTTGTGATTTCTGTCAAATAAATAAATAAAATCTTAAAAAAAAAAAAAAAAGATCTACATGCACTATCCAAGCCCCTAGAGCAAGCACTCTGTAACCAGCCACCATGCTTTTCAGAACCCGATCTAAAACACCCTCGGCTGCATCTCCTTCCCCATTTCCAAAAAGGCAGCCCCCAAGTTGCCTTACGGGAGGACATGCATCCCCATGGCCAAGATGCCTGAAGACAAGGGACTGTGACCCACACTCAGCTCCTCCCCTCCCCGATCTGGCCTTCTGAGATGAGGCCTCACCAACATAGTTCCCCAGATCCTCTGCTGACCTCAGACCCAAGCCGGGGCCCTGACCTTAGGCCCGCGACACTGGGGGCTTCCAGCACCTCGGCCAGGGCAGAGTCCACACCTGCCATCCCCTCCCTGGTGTTTTGCTGACTCCCCAGCATCATTGACCCCTTGTTCGTCAGGAGGACCTTAAAATAATCTCTTCTTAGACTTAGAACCTCCACCCAGAGACACAAAATGTCTTCTGTACTGCAAGTTCAGGGATTCCTGGGCCCTCTGAAGTCATCCCAGACCACAGGTTAAGAACCCTTGATCCAGCTCAACTGCCACTTTTTAAAAAAATAACCGCTTTACTGAGATGTATTTCACAAACCATTTAGTTCTCCCTTTAAAGTATGCAATTTAGGGATGCCTGGGTGGCTCAGTCGGTTAAGCATCTGCCTTCGGCTCAGATCATGATCCCAGGGTTCTGGGATCGAGCCCCGCATCAGGCTCCCGGTTCAGTGGGGAGCCTGCTTCTCCCTCTGCCTCTGTCTTCCACTCCCCCTGCTTCTGCGCTCATTCTCTCTCTCTCTCTCTGACGAAGAAATAAATAATATGCAATTTAGTGGGTTTTGGTAAGTTGTACAGCAATCAGCACTAATTCCAGAACATTTTCATCCCTCCATAAAGAAAAACCCACACACACAGTAGCAGTCAACCCCCACCCCCATCTCCCCTTCAGCCAGCCCCAGGCAACCCCTAGACTACTTTCTGTCTCAATGGGCTTGCCTATTTTGAACATTTCATATAAATCCTACAAAAGGCGGCCTTTTATATCTGGCTTGTTTCACTTCCATAACGTTTGCAGGATTCATCCACATAGTGGCATGTATTTCATTCCTTTTTATGGCCTAATAATATTCCATTGTATGAACCCTCCTCCCCGCCCAGCCGCAGATTTTCTTCATCCACTCATCAGCCAATGGATATTTGAGTGGTTTCCACTTCGGCCATACAACTCTGGGGAAACTGAGGCTCAAAGTCACCATAACCACAATGGGATAGGAGTCCAGGCCTCTTCTAACATCTGTCTCCCAGTGCACCACTCTGGGACAACCCAGAGGACAGAGCGCATGGCAGAAGATCACCCCATTGGTGAACAGCCAGAGGAGCAGCCTTTGAACCACAGTCCTGGGGATACCCACCACAGTTTCATTCCTGAAAAGGAGAATCACGCCCACAGAGCCCCCTCCCATCCCAGCCCCCATCACCTCTTCCCAGCGACAGTTCCTCACTGTCTGCCCACTTTTGTCCTTGCCCTCTTGCAGTCTACTCCCAACTTTAGGAACTGGAGTGAACTGGTTAAAGCCTATCAGGTCATGGCTCCTCCCTGCCTAGAACCCAGTCCATCCTGGCGCCCATCGGGCTGATTATATTACAATAAGAGCACTTAATTTTTCCAGAGCATTTCCCCATGAGGCCAGGATCTTAGCAACATTGTTTCCTTACAAAGGTCATCGCACTTAATCCTTGAACTCTAAGAGTTAGAGATGATGATGAGCTCAGAGAGGTTAGGCGCCTTGCCCAAGGTGACCAGGAATGGCCTCCGCAGATAAGCCCAGGCATCTGGCCTGACCACAGAAAGGAGCTCCTAAACCTCTGAGCCGTAACTGCCACATTCTGGAGGAGGAGGAAAACAGTCGAAAAGGAAGCCATTGGGCGAGCTCCCGGCGCCAGGCAAGGCTGCCTCTTCTTGCGCGCCGGAGTCCCGCCCCACTGCTCTTTGATCCTCGCCGTGCTTGTGGCCCCACTGACCCCGCCGTGAGTTATGGGGGCCACGGGACTCATAACACAGCATTCCCGGACTCCCAGGGTCGTCGGGACGCGGCGCCCCGCGCGGTGATGGATGAGCCGCCTCTGGGGCTGGCTTTGTCCCGGCTGGGCTGAGCTGGGGAGCATCAGAAGCACTTTGGACAGGGCGTGGCTAGAGGAAGACTGTGTGTGTGTGTGTGTGTGTGTGTGTGTGTGTGTGTGTGTGTGCTGGGTAGAATTGTATTTCTACCTTCCCTCCCGGGGCGGGGGGTGGGGGGCACACAGTGCAGCCGTCACGCCCGGGATTCTCACCTGGTAACGTCTGAAGATCCCCCTATACCCCACATTGAAGAGCCACCTCTCCCAGAACCCCGCCCCCCGCTCCGCGCACTTTCCGAGGCTACAAAGGCCCTGCGGTGCCCCGTCCCGCCTTCCTTGCACCGGGCATTTCTTCTGTCCCATTTGACAGCCCGGGCGGAATAATCCTTTTGGGGACTGGCCGGCCCCTGCCCAGCCAGACGCGGCCGCAGCTGAGCGCACAGCTCCGATCCATTGTTGGGGTCCGCCAGGGACCCCCTGCCGCGACCCTTTGTCGCCCGCTCCCGGCGGGGCCGTTCCAGATGCGCCACCGCTGCCCGCGCCCCGCCCGTCCCACGCGCTCCGGGCAGCGCCGAGGCGGCTCTTACGCACCGGGAGGAGTGGGCCCGCCTCGCCCGGTGCCCGCACGGCCGCCCGACTGCGCCCGCCTTTGTCTGCCTCCTTTGTCTGCCCCGCGCCCTCGCGGCGGCGGCGGCGGCTAGGCCTCTGGGGAGCGGGCCCCGAATGCCGAGCGCAGCTGGCGAGGGCGCGCTGGCCGGGAGCGCGCGGGACCCGGCCCGGCCCGGGGCTGCCCCTCAGCAGGGGGCTAGCCTTGCCCGCTCCAGCCGCCCCTCCCCCGCACCCCTCTCCGCGCGCCCGCCCCCTTCCCGCGCGCCCGCCCCCTCTCCTTTCCTCCAGCCCCACTCAGCCTGGGCATATCCTCCCGCCGCCCGCGCACCTCTCGGTGCCGTCCACGCTTCGCGGCTTGGCCCTCCGCTGCGCTCGGCTCCCGCAGGCGCTCGGCCCCGCGCCCCTAGGCCCCCGCCCCGCCGGCCGGACAGGTAAGGCCTGGCCTTAGGCCCGCCCCTGACCCCGCCCTCCCGCCTCACCTGGTAGCGGGCCGGGACAAAGGTGGGCTACCTGGTGCGCTTAGGGGCGGGGCGCGCGGTGGTCTGTGGCCAGAGGTGAGGATCCCGCTTTCTGCCCTACCCGCCCCGCCTTCGGAGCCGTCGGTCCGAGTGTCCGCCGCCTCCGCTCCTCGCCGCGTCTCGGCTGAGCTCCAGGCTCAGCTCCCGGTTCTCCGCTCCAGCCCACCTTCCCGCCGGACGCTCACTTTTCTAAGCTCTGACGCTCTGCATTGCGCGCGCCCTCGCCGCCCTCTCTGGGTCGCGGCGTTCGCCCGCTCTCCTCCTCGCTTTCTCCCTCTGGGACCGCGTCTCTCTTTGTCTCTCTGTCTCTGAGTCTCTGGGTGGTCTCCAAGGCCGGAGAGTAGACTGGGGAGTCCACCACCGTTCAAAGAAGCTTCGAAGACTCCCTGCGCCCCGGACAGAGCTGGCAGGTGTGTCCTCCTGGCCCTTTCGAGGCTGCCGGGACGGGCTGGGGGGCGGCTAAAGTGTTTCTGGGAGAGGAGGTTCTGGGTGCGCCCCTACCGGTACTGCTGGTGGCCCCGCGCCTGGGCGGGTTCCGCGCGGTAGCAACCCCGACAGCCCGGGCTCAGGGCCGCTTCCTGCCCACTGGCTTTTCTCTGTTCGCGCACCTGGGTCTCAGCCGCCCGCGGGAGCCAGGAGTCCAGGTTTGAGACCAGAGGGCTCTTGGGTTTCCCGCCAAGTCTTCTTGCTTTCCTCCACTGGGTGTTTCCTTGGCCTTGGCCTCCCTCTGGTCTCCTGCCCGGCACACTTCTCCACGCTGCCCTCCTCCCGGCCTGTGTGGCACACCGAAGTGTCCTGGGGCTGATTCAGCACCATCCCTCTGTGATCCAGGAGACAGAGGCCCTGGGAGTGATCTTGGACAAAGGAACGCATGTCTCTGAGCCTCAGTGTCCCCTTCATAAAACGGGGATAATAGTACCTACCTACAGGGACGTGTGTTGGAACAGTAAAAAAGAGCAGATTGTATACCAGCTTGCTTGGGGGTCCTGGGAGAGGCCTCAGTCCCTGGCTGGGTTGGGAATGGGGGCGCCACAGCAAGGGGGAAATGACCACCAATTCCAGCCTTAGAGACTCTGCAGAGAAATGGGACTGTGGCCCCCTCCCACATGGAGGTCACAGTTACAGCCCCGGGCCATTACAGTGTTCCCGCTCTCATAGGCACTGCCCTCTCTTCTCGATCCTCCTCTCCACCTGTCCTAAAATCAGTTTAAAAATCAGGGTGAAAAGGGTCTCTGCTTCCAAAATGAGATGAGTGTCGCTGTGGCAGTGTTGCCAACAGCTGGTCATTCATCATAAGGTATCTGTGTGACTCATTCCCAATTCTGAACCTCTGCCTTGCACGGATTTCTTTTTTAATGGCCCTAGCTCACAAGCCATTTCCTTTCCTCTGAGGGCATTGTCTTGCTGTATCCTGGACCTGCTGTGTAATTGCCCAGAGCCTCTGACCATTAAAGCATCCCTGTCCTCCTAACAGGTGACACACACCCAATGCCTCCCCCCCCCCCAGGAGTCCAGCAGGGACAAGGGCCAAGTGGCTTCACGAGGGTCACTTCAGCAGAGGGAAACCTTCTCTCAGCCAGCAAGTTCTAGGCTTCCTTGGCTAAGTGCTGGTTTTCAGCCCCAGCCAGAGCTGGCAATCTGAGTCTTTCTCTTTAGAGAGGCAAGGCTGGGACTAGGGGCACAGGCGCACCGCATCCAGCCTCCTGCCCACGCTCCTGCGTGGCAGACAGGTCCATCTTTGCAAGCCAGGACCCTCCTGCCATGTCTGCCCCCTCTGGCCATAGCCTTCCTCAGGAAAGCCCGCTCAGCAGCCCCTGCAATCCCGCAGAAATCTCCTCCGAGCCTCCTTGCCCCTCACCCACTTTCTCTGCGTCCTCCTCACTGCTCAATCCACCCCCTCTCCCCAGCCCTAAATCCTGCAAATGCTCCCTGTTGCACTCAGTTAAGGACTCTACCTGCCTCCCACAATACTCTCATTTGCATCTTGGGTTTCAGCCGCTGAGGAGGGCTGAGCATCTCCACGCTGACTTCCTCTGAGCTTTTGCTGGGGCTCTTCCCTCCATCTGGAATGTCTCCCCTGCCCTGCGTTCAGTCGAAGGCTGCCCTCCTTGCAGGCCAAGGTTAGCTGTCCCTTCTCCTGGGAAGCCCTCCTGCTCCCCACTTGCCTCCCTGTCTCTCTTGGGGTCTGCCCTTCCCTGGGGCAGGGCTGGGTCTTATTTCGTTTGTGGTCCCAGTACACAGAGTAGGTGCCCTAGGTACACGTGTTCGGTCAGCTGGAACGCTGGTCACAGGGTTAGGAGTGAACTGAGAATTGCAAGCCACAGGTTATCCAGGGTTGGCCCTGGAGCAAAAGACCATAGCCGGGAAGGTTGGCGGGGGAACGAGCCACCTGGGAAAAATCCCTGTGGCACCAGGGGCTCTTCATACTTCTGGAAGATGAGGATGATTTTGGTGCCTGGTTATAGACAGGGAAGTGATCGCCCAAGTCCCACAGAATGGGTTTGAATCCCTGCTGTTGGCCTCCTCACCATTTGACCTGGAGGGAGTTGCTCTACTGGGTTCAGGCAGGAATGTGGGGGAGCCGGGATTTGCATGCTGGCCTCCCTGATTCTACAGCCTGGGGAGAACAGGAGCTCCCTCCAGAGAGGGGTTCTGGGCATATTCCCAAGGGTGGGTGACATACGAGCATCCCTAGTCTGTCCTTTCCAGGTGACACCTGCCACCCTTGCTGCCCCAGCCCCTCTGCCCGTCTTCGGCCAGCCTTTCCTCTTGAGCAGGCCGTTTGGCCACCAGAGCACAGGCCTTCTCCAGGAAGGACGTGGGAGGGCAGCTGAACCTTTGCTGCTAGAGGCCCTGCCCCTCACCCCCGCCAGGTCCCAGCTTTGGCCGCTCTCCGTACCACAACACCATGGTCTGGCACTGACCATCTGGTACACATCGCCGGATGGGTGGGGGGGACAAGGCCTCTGCTGGAATCCAGACCTGTTGAGATGGAGTCCTTGCAGAAAGTACACGTTTTTTTGAGGCTCTCTCTATGCCAGGCTCTGGCTTACGGCCCCCCACATGCACCATCCTTGAGAGTCCCAGCACCCAAACTGGTGTGGGTCCCTGAGGGTAGCATGAAGAGTGGCCAAAGACCCTGCCTTTGGAGTCAGATAACCGTGAGTTCAAGTCCCAGCTCTACCACTTTCTCTACCGGGTGACCTTGGGCAAGTCCCACAAAGCTTTGCCCTGATACCGAGTCCTTTTCGTCCACTTCAAAGGGCTGAATTAGATAATGGGCATAAAGCTCTGGGCCCTGATTAGTACATGGCCCATATAGGATGCTCAAGCAGCACATTCCTCTTTCACATGTGGGACTGAAGCCCAGAAAGGTTAATTGCCTTGCCCAGGGTCACCCAGCTATAAAGTGCTGGAGCCAGGATTCATCCCCAGGCCTGCCTGACACCAGGTGTCTTCCCACTCCATGCTGGCCTCTGCCAGAGCCAACAGCAAGCATTTTGTCACTTGATGATTAAGTGGTGGGTCTGCCCAGACAGCAAAGTGGTGTTAAATTGTCTGGGTACCAAGATAATGAAGTTTGGGGAAGAGGGGGACCAGGGGATTGCTTGGTGGGGGGGGGGGGGCGGAGCGGTAGCTACATATAATGTAGCAGGAGGCAGGATTTTGGCTCAGGGGGTGAGCAGGATTTTGGCTCTGGGAGCCCCTGGGAGGGGGGCTCCTCAGCCTCCCAACTCAACACCCCTGTGTAGGTTTTTTGAGGTGTGAAGCCTTAGGGGGGTTGCCAATTCCCAAGGTTAGGTTTGGAAACAATGTAAGCAGATGGGGCCGCCCCTGTGGGGAAGCCAAACCTCATTTACCAAGACAATGGTCCTGTCCAGGCAGGCGGGGGCCTGTCCTGCCCCACCCCACGGAAACCATCGATCACCCCACTGAGGACTGAGGACATGGCCACCTGCGCTTGCCCCCCTACACACACAGGCACAGATGCACAAATGCTTCCTGGACCAACCCCACTCCCCCGCCTCCACTGGCCACCCACTCCCTCTTTCCCTTTCCCTGTGAAAACCAGGGCTGTTGCTTATTTCGCCCTTACTGGGGACTGCTACTTTATATACCTTTATGTCTCCTCCTCCTTACAAGGCCTGGCATTTTACAGGAGAAGAAACTGAGGCTCAGAGAGGTTCGTTGACTTGCCCAAGGTCACACAGCTCTTCCCGCTCCACTCCATGGGCCCCTCCCATAGCTCCACTTCATGGATTTGTGTCGCCATCTGTGTTTGAATCAGTGCTAGTTATGTCTGGGCCTTGGTCTGTCTTTTTTTTTTTTTTAAGATTTTATTTATTTGAGAAACAGAATGAGAGAGAGAGAGCGCGCATGAGAAGGGGTAGGGTCAGAGGGAGAAGCAGACTCCACGCGGAGCGGGGATCCTGGTGGGGGACTCCGTCCCAGGATTCCAGGATCATGACCTGCGCTGAAGGCAGTCGCTTAACCAACTGAACCGCCCAGGGGCCCCTAAGGCCTTGCTCTCCCATTAGACCTGCGGCCTCTCCACCTGGTCAGAGTGGGGACGCCTGGAGCACAGGGGACTGTGTCTCTGCCCGTAGACTAAAAACTCCCTCCAGCAAAGGATATGTTTTCCCCCATGTTCTGGGAACTTCCAAGGCTGGATCTGGAACTCTCCTATCGGGCTGGGAAACCCCTGAGGGCATCACTGGATCTGCCCCTTTAGACGGCAGGTTTCCTTGGGCCCGGGGCTGAGGGCTCCCTGTGGGCAGGAGCGGGTTCTCTCTTATTGGTCTAGGAGTCCTCCGTCCTAGTCTTCCAAGGCAAGACCTGGATCTCCCCCATCACACTGGGAGCTCCCTAGGGCCTGGCCTAGTGTCCCCACTCAGACCGGGAATCATCAGAGCAGAGATCAGGTCTCCTCCTTCAGACTGGACCAGGCTGACGTGACATCCAGGTCCTACACCCAGAGGGGTTCAGCAAGTGGTGACCCCCTGGTGTCCCTCTCCCTGAAGCTTTCATTGCAGAGAAGCACCCAATGTTCAGCCCCTGGGGCTTCATGGGTCAAGATGCCACGTCCTCTGCATGAGGCCAGACTGGCTTAAAGTCCTCTGGAAGGGTAGGTAGGGTTCTGGCTCTTCTGAGACCCCTTCCTATCGGCCAGGGAGAGAGGTAGGGACTAGCTCAAGACTGTCAAGGCCCCAGAACATCGGTGAGCACCCCCCCAGGACAGCACCCCACAACATCAGTGAGCATGCCCCAGGGCAGCACCCCACTAGTGAGCTCCTCTTTGCTGCCTTCTACCCCATACACACTACTTGGGTTCCATGCATAGAGGAATCCCCCCCCCACACACACACACACACACAACACACAGAAATACTGATTTCCTAAACAATCCTATGTCGTGACAGGCTGATAATCCCATTTCAGACAGGGACGTCATGACTCATGGGGAGGTCTGATGGTGGGAGTAGCTAGAGGGGCAAAGTCTGGTCCCAAAATGCCTTGGGAAGAGCTCAGCCCAGGAACTTAAAAGCCACCTGCCCCCCCCCACACCCAATCTAGGCTATAACGGTTTTGATTGAACAAGCAAAATTACCCATTTTCTAGCCCTGGGGGAGTCAGCTCCCTGTAAAGAAGACAGGAATCTGCTCCCAGGAGCTCTAAGACCCCCCGCCGGCCAGAGCTCCAGCTTGGGCAGCCCCATTGTTCTAAGAGCAGAAGAGCAGAGGGAGAGCCTGGGGCTGGCCCCCTCCATTCTCCACTTCCAGCCCTTCCAGGAAGCCGCCAACCTGGTGAGGAGGAGGCACCAGAGGGAGGAGCCAGGCAGATGGGTTCCAAGTTAGGACATTCCTAAAATCTTCATGGACATATGGGAACATAAAACCAGAGATGATTCTTGCATCGAACAAAATCTGTCCTAAACACTACTGAGCCAGGCTTCCAGGCCTGTAGTCACTGCCAGGGCTCCCAGGCTGGGGGTGTCAAGGGGCTGGCAGTAGGTGAGAGCTCTTTATTTTTTAAGTTTTTATTGATTTATTTGGCAGAGACAGAGAGAGCACAAGCAGGGGGAAGGTCAGGGAGACAGGGAGAAGCAGGCTCTCGGCCAAGCAGGGAGCCAGATGCGGGACTCGATCCCAGGACCCTGGGATCATGACCTCAGCTGAAGGCAGCCGCTTAACCAACTGAGCCACTCAGGCGCCCAAAGACCTTTTTATATATTGAGGGGTTCATCTCTTTTCTGCTGGATAGGTTGCAAAAATGTCCCCCAAAGAGTTTTAAGCCTTAGAGGCAGTAATCAGATTTGTTCTTCTGACCGTGAGGCAGAGAACGTTTTGGTGAAAAGCCGGAGCAGAGACAGAAGGGCAGCGAGAGGCAGGGGAGGGGGCGGGGGGAGGTACTCAGAGGCTGCTGCTCGGAAGAGCAGAATCATCCCAAAGAGACCACTGTGTCGGTCCTAGGGTGGATCCCAGCAGCTCTGGGGGTCAGGGTCCCACTGGTGCCCGAGGGTCAGCCACTGTTAGAGAGATGGACAGAAAGATGGACAGGGCTCCTCCAAGAACAAGAGAGAGGGAAGGCCAGCCCTGGCATGGGGTTGTTACCATATGATTGTGCTTTAATTTGTAGCACGTGCCAGTATG
The DNA here is from genome assembly GCF_963455335.1 of Martes martes. Lineage (NCBI taxonomy): Eukaryota > Metazoa > Chordata > Mammalia > Carnivora > Mustelidae > Martes > Martes martes. The sequence continues at coordinate 183,049,227 of NC_137891.1, read as the reverse complement.
TCCTCTGAGTTCACGCTGCTCGGGAGATGGTCCTAGACCCTAGGTCCCTACTCCAGATCCTGGAGGATATCACCTGTCACTGCTCCCCACAGGGGGCTGTCAGTTAGATAGGCAGACAGATGGAGAAGGCTTGTCACTTACGGTGGGTCACAAATTCCCAGGTTTCCAACACAGACAAGACCCTTAGGACACCCAACTTGTGACCAGTGGTCTTTTTCTTCCACTCCCCTCACCCCAACTTTTTTGAGCAGTGCAAGTCATTTCCCATGGAATCTTATTCATAATCCCAACCCATCAAACCGAGAAAGGGAGTTTCCTATGAACAGAGGTTCCCTTCCCCCACCAAGAATCTCTTCCCAGAATCAAATTTTCTCTGTCTCACGAAGACACAACTTCAAGCTCTCCTAAGCAGTCAGCCCTCTACGTAGACATGCCAGGTGACAACCTTATGCGCCCCGATTTACAATCCTGCCTTAAAGCGAATCAATGAGAAAAAAGAACTCATCCCCAGCGATACGAAGGCATGCAGTGGATGTGGGTTGCACTTGTCCCCAGGAGGCTGGGCCTCTAACTGGCTTTATGGGTCACGTCCAGAAAATCCTAGAGTGGGTACATAAGTAGGTGCAAATGGTCACAGTTCTTCTTTGAAACTGTTCCGCTTGCGTCCTGGGGACACTCTTCAATGACCCAGGAGAAGCCCGAGTTGTGATCGCGCCGTGCTCGTGTGCACATCTGAGCAGAGAAGGCATCTGAGAGCGTCTGCTGTTTTTGCTCCAGAATAGTTGGCTTTCAGAATAGTTTAAAATATATTTTTAAAATGTGACGTTAAAAATGGAACATCTAAAGGACCCCCGAAACATCGCTACCCAATGTGGGGGCTCCGATGTGTAGTTTTCCCACGTGAGGAGGAGATGCAAAGTCAGAGAGAGGGGTTCTTGGGCCAAGTTCTCCCAGCGGGTGGTTGTCTGGCTCATAGCCTGGACTGAGCTCCACACTCTGCAGCTCCGTCAGAGCATCACTGAGATTCCTGGCCCAGATCCCCAGCAGCCAGCCCTCCTCCCATCCCCATCCAGCTCCCCGCTGCTCCCCGCCCCCAACCCACCATCCCCCAACCCACCGTGCAGAGTGAGCTGATCAACAAGGCAGGAATGTGAGTCCTACAGCTGTCCTGGGATGCCCAGTGGCAGCCCAGCTCCACAGTTGTTGGCCAGGCAGGTGGGGCAGGAGTCCCCCTAGTCTCCCGGCCCCCACATGCCAGGGTGTTGGTGGGGGAGGGGCTCAGGAATCAAAGCCAACTCCAGGCTCAATTAATTGCCTTCATTTGCACGTGCAGCCTTTGCATGGGGGCAGTTCACAAGTCAACTATCCCCAGCGTGCAGGGACAGCTTCAGGACATGTCAGCTCTTTCCCCTCCGTCCCCAGCCGCCGGTGCCCGGTCCCCTTCTTGGTCCTTGACTGCACTCACAGCAATAACCGACTATGAGGGGGAGGCAGGGGACCCCTGATGAAGCTTAGTGCACGGGCAGTGGCGTGAAGGACCGTCCCGAGTGGCATCATCTTGGATGTGTGACTGAGCAACCCCACCCCAGAGTCTCCGCTTCCTCGTAAAAACGTGGAAAATGGCGCACTGTGCAGGGCGGCTGAGAGGACTCCGTAAGAAGTGGGTGAAAACAGCATGTGAGAGCTTCGTTTCCCCAGGAAGTAGAGGCTCGGAAGATTACGTTTGCTTTGGTTTTGTTTTGCCTTTAATGAGTCACTTAGATCTCAGTTATGAGAGGACCGAGGGCCATCTCTGGGCTGTGGATGGTCTTGATGCCCCTTGACAACTCTCATCCAGGCTGCTGGGGAGGGGGTGAGACCCAGGCCCAGAAGAGCAGACTTTGTGAGCGAGCGAGCCACAGGCAGAAGCATCCAGGGCTGACGGGGCTGGGGGAGGCGGACACCTGCTGCCCCTTTCTGCCTGGATGCCTGGCGCTTTGTGACGCTGCCTCCAGCCGGCTTCCAGAGTGACAGAAATGGATTGGAGCCCTTCATCGCTGTGGATCCCTGGCACGACTTCTGTAGCGTCCCACGTGTGCTGAGTGGCGCTTTGCCAGGCTGGCATCTCGGCTGCGGGGCTGGGCCAAGATCCTCGTACAAACCCTGCGGGCTTGGAGAGAGGGCTCCATGTAGTCCCGGGGCAAAGTGGGGCCAGGATCCCAGCCCTCACTCCAAGAACCTTTCTCAAACCCACACACACAGACACACGCGTGCACACACACGCGCACACACCACCACCACCACCACACCCTGAGAATTTATGATCTTCCACTCGGCTCTCAGTTTGTGCTCAATCTGCTTCCATCCCGACCCACAGTTAGTGCCTGTTATTTGCAGGGTCCTGTAGATGTGATAGGAACAGAGAGAAGAAGGGGATGGAGCCCCTAGGATCTGCTGGACCCATCAGAGTCTTTAAAAAAAAAACAAGGCTGATTGGCCCAGCAGGAGACAGCACGGGCGGTCTTCAAGAGCTGGGCAAATCTGTGTGGGAGCACGGGCGGGGAGCACTTCTAACTGGGGGACTGATGAGACTTCCTGGGGGAGAGGACATTTGGGGTGGACCCCAGAGGATGGGCAGGATTTGGACAGAGGGAGCTGGGGGTGGAGCGCAGAGGTTGTTCCAGGCAGAGGGAACAGCCCAAGTGAGAACAGAGACGGGAAAGAAGGGGTGTATTCGGGGCTTGGGAAGTAGTCTCTACTGCCTGTGAAGGGAGGAAAAGTCAAGGCTGGGAAATCAGGTCGAGGCCACATTATACAAGGTCTCAGGTGCCAAGGTCAGGAGACCATGGTTGAATGGGAAGGCAAAAGGGAGCCAAGGACAGTTTAAAGCAGGCGAGGGTCAGGGTCAGAGGAATCTGTCAGCAGTATGGACTGGTCTGGGACGGGACGGTGCTGAGAAGTTCTGGAGAGAGGGATGGTTCCCCATGGTTGCATCCGCACTGCACCCTGAAATCCCCTTCTGCTGGCCCCAAGCAGGCTTGTGCATGATTTGTGGGGTGCAAAGGGAGGGAGGGAACAAATATGGTTCTGAAATTCACTGGGGTATGTTAAACAGACCCACAGCCTTTGGAAGGGTCTTGGCAACAGGGTATCAGTGAGAGAGAGAGAGAGAGAGAGAGATGGCAACGGGGTTGGTGGGGGGCTCGTGATGCCTGAGGGTGTGGGATGGGCCTCCTCTCCGGGTTTCTGCAGAGGAGGGGGTGTCCTCAGCGCTCAGACCGCTCAGACCTCGGCTCCCGCTGCCCATATAGGCCCGCAGTCCCGCCCCCCCCCATCCTGAGCCAGCCTCCCCGGCCCCTTCTGCACTTCTGGAGTGACCTGCCTTGCTGACTCCCACCGCGGGAGGGGGGATCCCAAAGCTTCCCTCCCACGAGGCCACTCTGTGGGCTTCTCCCGGGCTATTGTCCCTGCGAGACAGAAGGGCTGGGCCGGGCGGGGGACCGCATCCCACACAGCCTCAAAGCCTTTCTCAGCCACAGGGAGAGCGAAGTCTGGCCAACACCAGTCTGGAGAGCGGCCCGCATCTGCCTCAGGCCTGGAAACCCGGTTTGAGGGGTTCCCGGGAGCAGAACAATACTTGACTGACAGGCCTTTAGAATGGGCCCCTCCTCTCTCCCAGCTGCCTCCGAGCAGAAGGCCTGGCCGCCTGAGCTGGGCCTCCAGGGCCCTCATTAGGGAAAGGCTGGAGGTGAGGCTGAGGGGGCAGAACCAGCTCGTGGCCCCGTGAGGCGGCCAAGACAGCGGGGCCGGGACTGCCCGGTGTCCGGTCTTCGGAGCAGAAGGCTGTGTGATGAGACGGGAGCTGTCACGCCAAGCCACCCCACGGTGCCACCCAGCTCTCCCAGAACGTGCAGGCAGCTCCCAAGGTGCGAGGGGATATGACAGACTCTCTCTCTCAGTCCATGGTTCCAGAAAGAGCAGAGCTGAGGGCAGTGGAGGGGACAAGGCCTGGGCCTCGCAGGGGACCAGCACACTCCAGGCTGGGAGGAAGGGGGAGCAGGAGAAAGGATGGTGGGGACCGGGCGAGGTGGGAGGAGCTGTTCCCCACCCCGCCGTCTGGCCCCCCTTCTCCTCAGAGTGGGTCAGTCTGGAGGGGACCCAGCCTCCCTGTCCCACCCACCCTCCCCGCCCATTCCCAGGGCCTCACTGGGCGTTGGCTAAAGGCGAACCTGGTAAGGGTGCAGGGGGGCGGTGAGGCGGGGGAGAGGGCTGGAGGGAGAGATGCTAGGAGTTATCACAGGCCCACCAACCTTTCCTCAGCCCTGCGTGATCCCATGGCCACAAATCAAAAGGAAATGTTTGTGTAAGCCCCTTTGCCAGCTTAATGGGACACATAGGAGGCCCGGGGAGGCCATAAAAATGCAATCAGCCTGCTAACCTGGTGCTGAGCTTGTCCAGATGCCATGAGACTGGTAGAGGGTGGGGGCCGTGGGGGAGGGCCGCAGGGGGTCGTCTCCGGACTTCGGTAGACATCCCACCCACCCCCAGCCACGGGGCTCATGAGCCTTAGCTCTGAGGTCCTCCGGGACATCGGGGGTTGCTCCCTCCTCCCACAGGAGGCTGATGGAGAATGGGGGGGTGATCCTGAGGGTAGGTCAGGGTCAGCTCACCACCCCATCACCTGCAGGTAGCAGACCCAGGCTTCCACAGTTCCGCAGCCCCAGCGGGGACAGGGCTGGGTCAGAACCTGCCAGGCCCTTAGAAGGAAAGAAAGAAGCAAGGACCGGACTGGGCTGCAAGGCAGGTGCAGAGCACAGACATGGCAATGCCACTGTGCCAGGTCATTCCTGCTGCAGAAAACACTAGAAGCCACCTCGGATGCTTGTCGGAAGGACAAAGTGACATAAATTCCCATGAAGCACTAATAAAGCTGATTCCTGCCTGGGGCCCACTCTCAGAGGGGCTGTTCTGTTTGTTTGAATTTACACTTTGAGTCAACCTCCGGGATGACAGTCCTGTTTCTGAGCTTGGAAGGACTCAGCTCATTCTGGGGTACTTGGCAAAGGGCAGAGGTGTGTGCAGAGAAAGGGATTCTAGACTCATCTGGAACCTGGATGTTGCTTACACTATTTAAACCAGGGCTTCCCAGCCTTAGCAGTGTGGTCTCTCCAGGCCAGCAAGTCACCATGGTGGGGCCATCCTGGGCACTCGGGGGCGTCCGGTAGCATCCCTGGCCCCAGGCCCTGGAATCAGCAGCACTGCCCCGCTGTGGCAACCAAAAACGTCTCTAGGCATTGCCAAATGTCCCCTGGGGGCAAAGCTGCCCTCCGTCCCTGTTGATAGACACTGGACTCTAATAATGTGGGCAAGGGGACTTGGCAGTGGGGAAGCAGAAGAAGGCTCCTGGGCTGTCCACTCACGGTGCTACTTTTCTTCCAGACCAGAGCTCATGGCTGGGCCCGGCACCCACGTTGTCCCTATGCTGTTCCTCGCCCTTCTGGTGCTCCTGGAGTTGAGCCTGGCAGGCTCCCTGGGACCTGGAACCTCTGCTCGGAACGTCCCTGAGAATCACATCGACCTCCAGGAGCCAGCACTGTGGATGCCTCCAGCCAGCCACCACCGCCGGCGGGGCCTGGGCAAGAAGGAGCGGGGCCCAGGCATGCCTGGCCGGGCCCAGGACGGAACTGTGGTCTCCACCACCAGGCAGGCCTCCAGGCTGCCAAGGGCAGAGGAGCTGCTGCCCGGGCAGAGTCCTGCAGGCCTGGTGCAGGACAAGGAGCTGCTCCTGGGGTTGGAGCTGCCCTACCCCGAGAAGGAGAACCAGTCTCCTGGGTCAGAGAGGGTCAAGAAACGCAGCAGGGAGCACAAGAGACGCAGGGAGAGGTTGAAACTGCACAGAGGTAGCCGGAGGTCTGCGAGGGGGTGGGGGTCCTGCCCTGGAAGGGAGAGGTAGGGGATGGGAGAAGGTCATACCCAAATGACCAAGGGGGCTCTCTGAGCAGGAGGGGGAAGCCATGAGGGAAGTGTGAGGACCCTGGGAAGATATTCAGAGCCCCCAAAGAGGGCAGGCAGTGAGCCCCCAGAAGTGGGGAGGGGTCTCTCAAAAGTCAGAATGATCTGGGAAGAAGAAGGAGCTGGGAGAAGCCTGGTGGTCAAGCGTGGGAGGAGAGGGATACACAGCTGTCGAAGCTCCATCTTCGCAATGAACGATCCTCCTAAATCAGGAAGTTCTACCTTGGGTCTGACCTGAATCCAGCCCACGACGAGCCCTGAATTGAAATGCACTCATTCAGTGCCCTCCAATCACATCCCTTAACCAACTCTGAAGCCCAGAGTGGGGACCAAGTGTTTAGACTCTTGATGCTGGGTCTGCCCAAGTTCAGGTTATGACTCTGCCACTTCTTGGCCGTGTGCCCTGCGCAAGTCACCTTTCTGTGCCTCAGTTTTTCCCTCTGCAAAATGAGGATAATGGCCCCATTTACCCCCGGGGTCGATTCATAGATGATTTAGATGCTTAGAATGGTGCCTGGCGGGCATCAGGGGCAATGAGCGTAGCTAATTCTCAACTTGCTCTTGACGTGGGAATCGCCGGCCCCTGACCTGGATGCAGATGACCCAGGGAGAGACGTGGTGTCCTTATCCCTCCTGCCTCTGCCCTGTGTGTCTCTTGGGGCACTCCCCCGCAGCCCTGCTCACCTTCTTTTAGGTCACCCACAACCCCAAATCCCTGTGAGGGCCCCGCTGCCCCTGGCCCCAGCCGCCCCCTCCCTTTACCCACTCAGTCCTTAACAAACACGCCCCAGCCGCCCTGTCCACGTGGCTCTTCCTGTCTCCCCCAGCCCCGAAGCCACGAGGGAACCTCGGCTTCCAAGTCTCTTCAGGTGACCAGACAGCCTCCAGGGGCAGACCAAGTTTTACAAACGTGGGACACGTATTCTGTAGGAGGAGAGTGATGGAGACTCAGGCCCCCCGTCTCTTGCATCAGCAGGGGCTTGCTTCCCTACCAGGCTTCTGAGACCTCCCCCCAAGGTGGACAGAACCCAGTTGAGAGACCCCAGCTTAGACTCAGCCTCCCACCCCTAGAGGTCAGTGTCAGGTTGGACGCTGGTATCCCCGAGGCAGGAACTCATCCTGGCTCAGCCCCAGGTCCCAGCTCCATCAAGCCAAGGGGGCCCTCCGAAGGGAGTCGGCGTGTTGGGTGCATGGAGGAGGGGACAGTGGAGGTCTAGAAGCCAGGCCCAGCCCTGCTAACTTGCTGTGGAGCTCCGGTTGCCTGAGCCCCGGTTTCCTCTTCTGTAAAACGAATGGAGCGGATTCAGTGGTCCCTAAGTCCCCTTTCTACTCTCTGCGGTTAGTTTCTGGAGGGTGAGGTGGCCCCAACGGACCCAACCAATCTGAAAGTCAGATCTTGCCTGAGAAAAAGAGTCAAGGATGAGCCAGGGTCCCCCAGCTTCTCTTAAAGTCTCTTTGTTCTGATCACCCCAACCCTGCACACTCTGTCCCCCTCACACTTAACCTACCCAACGACCATGGGTCTTGGAGGGCAGCATTAGTTGTTAAAAAGCATTGGCTTTGCACTCAGATGGACCTGGGTTTGAATCCAGGCTCTGTTGTCTGGTAGCTGTGTGTCCCGAGGCAAGTTGCCTAACCTCTCTGTGCTTTAGTTTCCTCCCCCATAGATGAAACTGAAGGAGAACCCATATCCTAAGAGTTCCTACGATGGTTAGATGAAATAATACTTGTAGGGCAGGACCCAGCATATGGCAAGGACCTGGTACACAGTAGGTGCTTAATAAACAGGGAGGTGATTATCACCACATAGGAAGACTCATTTACACATGATAAGCTGCAGCTCTTACCTTCTCAGTCTTCTCCCCTACTGCAATGCCTCTTAGCCTCATCACGTTCCTCCCCTCCTCAAACTTCACCTCTTCCAGGAAGCCTTCTGTGGTTAATCCCACTAGTTTCCATTTGTTGCACCCCTGGCTGCACCCACCAACCCGGACTTGAACTTGCGGGAATGTTGCTCTAGAGAGAGAATCCTTGGGCTGTCCCCTCAGCAACACCACAAGTTCATTCAAGACGTTCCTTCCCACCTCTTTCCTGCCACCCCGAGACCCCCTTTCCACCTCCCCAGGAAGGGGAGCAGCAGGAATACTGGCTGAGCCGATGGCTTGTCCCATGGTCCCTGCCGCCTCCTTGCTTGGCGTTGGAAACGTGAGTTTTGCTGTGGGCTGACCCAGGACGGTGAGCAGATAAAGCCCCTGTGTGTCCCCCTCCGTGTCTCAGGCCGAGCCGTGGTCCGAGGTCCTAGCTCCCTGATGAAGAAGGCAGAGCCCCCCAAAGACCAGGCCCTGGATGCCACGATGGAGGAGTCCTCCACCGGCCTGGCCCCCACCAACCTCTACCTAACCACCTTTGAGGCAGCACCCGCCACAGAAGAGTCCCTGATCCTGCCTGTCACATCCCTGTGGCCCCAGGTAAGGGGCCCCAGAACAGCCTCAGAGTATACGCAGGGAGACTGAGGCCAGGGGGTGGGAGGGAGTTGGTTGAGGCCATCGAGCCAGGTCTCTCGATGCCCGTCCAGGTCGGGTGCACCCCAGCAGACACTGTCCAGGAGAATATGGTCCTAGGGGCTCACTCCAGGGGTGGCAAGGAGGCGAGGACCCTCTCTGCACAGTGGCTCTCCATGGAAAAGAGCGGGGACCTCGGGGAAGAATTTTATACAGACCCAACAGTCCAAGAAGAAGAATTTTTAAAACCATGTCCCCCGGGCGCCTGGGTGGCTCAGTCGGTAAAGCATCTGCCTTCGGCTCAGGTCCTGATCCCGGGGTCCGGGGATCGAGCCCTGCATCGGGCTCCCTGCTCAGCGGGGATCCTGTTTCTACCGCTCCCTCCACCCCTGCCTCCTGCTCCTGCGCGGGTGCGCTCTTTTTCTATCAAATGAACAGATGAAAAATCCACAAGAGGTTCATCCTTCTTAGACCCCTTTTGCGGCTTTGAATTTTTTCCAAATAAAATTATTGAAGATGATCAATAAAGTATATGTATAGAAGTCAGACTTTTTAAGCAGTAGGTCATTCTCACTCCCTTTTGGGTCTTATACCCCTCCGTGAGATTCTTTTTTTTTTTTCCTAAGTCATCTCTACACCCAATGTGGGGCTCGAACTTACAACCCCGAGATCAAGAGTCACATGCTCCACTGACCGAGCCAGCCAGGCGCCCCACACCCTGGCCCCGCCCGTGTCTGATAAAAGCTGGGGACCATCTCCAAGGAATACACGGTGTCTCATGCTGTCCAAGGCCCCCCAGAAGCCGCTCGGTTGAGAACCCTGCCCTAGAAGATGCCTTTATTGCCCATGTCCTGCCATGTGCTGATCCAGCCCCGAGACCTCTGGCCAGGGCTGTGAGCCCAGCTGAGCTGTGGTCTCAGGGTGCCACAGAAAACCAGTAATTTTGCAGGGGAGAGAAGGGACAGCAGGGAAGTGAGTGGCTTGGCTTCATCCAACTCCCCCAGCCCCTCTGGATCCGGGGTCCCACATTTCTGTTCCCACCGGTTGGGAGCTCCAGCCTCACTCCTCTTTGTGCCCCTTCTGCAGTCTCAGCCCAGGCCTGATGGGGAGGTGATGCCCACGCTGGACATGGCCTTGTTCGACTGGACCGATTATGAAGACTTAAAACCCGAGGTCTGGCCCTCTGCTAAGAAGAAAGGTATGTCCGCCTCCCCTGCCACCCCCATGCCTGGCCTCCCTTCTCTCCCCACCCTCTGTTGGCGGGGGTGGGGGTGGGACCAGTGATCCCAGCCTGACCTACATGTCCAGAGTGGGAGGACACGGAGTCTAAACCAGGACTGACACCCAGGATGCCAACGCCATTCTCAAGTGCTGATCGCGGGCCAATGTTTTCCTCTACCAACTCATTTTACCCTGAAAAACGATCTGTTGGGTCTATCCTGCTGCTGATCCCATTTTAGAGAGGAGAAGACTTAGGCAGAGAGAGAGAGGTAGAGAGTCTCGTCCATGGCACACAGCGTGAGTGGCCGTATGAGCCCCGGTGCTCAGGCCCTCTGCTCTGCTGGGCGTCAGTTTCTGATGACACATCTTCTTGTCCCCAGAGAAACACCGGGGTAAATTCTCCAGCGACGGTAATGAGACATCACCTGCTGAAGGGGAGCCATGTGACCATCACCAAGACTGCCTGCCAGGTACCCAAGCAGCACCCAGGATCAGGGCAGGAGGCTGCTGCAGGGGGGTGGGGGGAAGAGCCCGCACAGAGGTGAGGGCCTTGGGAGGGGGGGGACAAATGATAACAATCAGGACTACCCCTTTACTGAGACTTGCTGTTGTACTGTAGTAAACCCTCATAGCAACCCAGAGAAAGGGCCCCTCTCATCCCCAGGGTTCAGGCAAGGAAATCGAGCCTCAGAGAGCCTAAGTGTCTTGGCTGAGGTCACACAGCAAGGAGGTAGCTCAAATCTGGGTCTGTGTGGTTCTCCACCCCTGCCCCATGCTGTCTCAAGTCAGGATGAGCCCTCCCTTGACTTCTTCCTCTTAACACCTGTTTGGGCTTAATTCTGTCCTTGTCCCCTTATGACACTGTAGGGCCTCGTAGGGGGCTAGGGAGGCGGGTTGCCATCATCACATCCTCCCTGTAGAGCAGCTGTGCCCATCATACAATGTACAAACAAGGGGCCTGACGTTGGGACTAATGTCCTAAGCTGCTGACCCTTGTTGGGTCAGTTTGGACCCCCGGCAAGTGGATACCGAGGTGGGGTTCCAAGGGCAGGAGGTTTATTCTGGGGGAAGAGGGAAGGCCTGTGAATGGCAAAAGTGGGGAGGAAGTAGAAATGGACCCAGAAACCTGGGGTGCCATCTCAGCCAGCCCAGTCGGGGAGCTCCGGAGCCAGATGGCCTGCTGATGAAGGCCACGTTGGGCAGGACCGGCCAGACCCTGGTCCCTTCGCTAGGGGGGTTGGGCTGCTGGGAAATCAGGGTCCCATCGGCCCAGCCCAAAGGGTGCTAAGAGCTGGAGGCCGCCAGCTCACTGCTGTCCTCACCTCTGGACAGCACAGGGCTGCGGCAGAGGGGGCGGCCGGGGGAGACCCAAGCGGCCCCAGTGCCATGCTTGTTAGTCCAGCGGCCGGAACATTCCACAGAACAGCAACCAAAGAAGCAATTTCGCACTGTTTAAGGCAGACCACCAGCTCCCGGACAGGCTGCTTCCTCTCCAAACCATCGTTTTCACCCTGAGCAGAAAGAAAAGTCTTGAATTTGGGCCAACTGGGCAGTCACCCTAGGAGCTGGCCGGGTCTGTGGGGGGCAAACCCGGTCCTCAGGCCTCCCTGGGGCATCCTTCGGGCCCTCCTGCTGCTCCCCGGGGACTTCAGTTTCCCCATCTGTCAAAGAAGACGCTGGCGGCAATGATCCCCGAGGTCCCTCCCAGCTCCAAGCTGATTACTTACACACACACACACACACACACACACACACACGCTGCTCTGCCCCCTCTCCCTGGGAGGCCAACCCACCCTGCCTTCACTCCGCCATGATCTATCAATTGCCCATCTGGGGCAGCTGGGGTCTCTGCCACCGGCCCCCGGGGCAGGGGGCCCTGGCCATGATATCCATGGGTGGTCCCAGCAGGGAGCCTTGGGCGCCAGATGGCCCACCCTGCCAGGGCACGGCCCCGCCACAGAGATGATGGATCTCCTGTCCGGTGGGACCATGAGCATGTTGGTGGGAGGGTCCGGGCAGCCGGCTGAGCCTGACCGTGTGCTTGCTGTGTGAGCAGGCACCTGCTGTGAGCTGCGAGAGCATCTCTGCACGCCCCACAACCGTGGCCTTAACAACAAATGCTTTGATGACTGCATGTGCATGGAAGGTAAGCCCGCCCTCTCCGGGGAGGGGGTCCCCCGTGCTCCAGAGCCAGTAAACCCCAGGGGGGCCAAGCCTTCCCGGTGGAGGGTGGGCCCAGGGGCCGACGGCAGAGGAGAGGGTGGCAGGATCCCTCGGGAGCAGAAGACGAGAGCAAGAACAGCTTTGCTCAGTGCCTTCCAATCTGTGAACTCATGTAGTCTCAATTCCTGGCATCGTTTCCCAGATTTGCTTTTCTCACCTCTTGAAATACAAGCTGGCACGCTCTCCTAGGATCTGGGGGTGGGAGAAGGGAGGAGAGGAGCACATCTCTTTAAATAAGATCAAATCTGAGAAGGCTGGTACCCCAGACTTCTACCCCAGGGGAGGCATTCCAAGTGTGAGAATGAGGGGTGGGGCTATCCCAGCCTGGTCATGGCCGGGGTCGGGGGGGCGGTGCACTTGGCCGTCTCCATCCTTAACTCTTCTGACCTCCCACCTGCAGCGGGCATGTCCTCCTGCCCAGGTGTGCCCCAGCATCCCAGGCTCTGTGCCCGGCATTTCACTCCCCTTAACTCCAGTAATCCTCACAACCATCCCGAGAAAGGAATTCTTACCACCCCCATTTCACACCTGGGTGCACTGAGGCACAGAGAGGTTAAGCGACTTGCCCATATTCACACAGCTAGAAAAGTTGGGGAATACTTTTTTATTTCATATTCCAAAAAACTTCAGATATTCATGTTTGAAATAAGGAGCCCCCATTTCCCATCACTCAGCTTCAATACTTACCAGCTCACTGCCAGTCTGGGCTGCCTCTCCCCCACTCAGTTCCCCATTCCAGTATGATTTTGAAGCTACTCTGGGGAGTTTGCCAATCATTCATCTCTGAATATTTCAGTATATATATCTCTAAAAGATAAGTACTCTCTGAAAAATAAAATACTCGGTCGCCTGGGTGGCTCAGTCGGCTCAGCATCCGACTCTTGATTTCAGCTCAGGTGATGCTCTGAGGGTCATGGGATCGAACCCCGTGTTGGACTCCGTGCTGAGTGTGGAGTCTGCTTGCGATTCTCTCTCTCTCCTCCTCCTTCCCTGCCCCTCCCCCCTGCTCGCACACACAGTCTCTCTCTCTAAGGAAAGTAAGTCAACAAACACGAACAGTAATTACTCAATATCATTCAGTAGCTAATTGGTTTCTCACACGCCCTGAGTTGGAGAATTTGGTCTTGGTCCTTCTATTAGCCATCCTAAGATACGAGCCCTGTTTTTGCTCCTAACGGCCTCAAAAATTATCTGCTGTGAGAGCAGTAAAGCTCTTTGGGCTTAGTCAGTCAAGAAATATTTACTGAGTGATCCCGATGTGTCTGGTACCATTCTGGAGACTGAAGATTCAGCGGCGAAGGGAACAGACAAACCGCCCCCCAACCCCGGATTCCATTCTAGTGAGATGTGCAGATAGTAAGCAAATCAGGAGATGAGACGTCTTTAGTAAGAAATAAGGGCTGTAATGAAATCAGGGCGGTCTGATGAGAAATCCGGGTTGTTTTAGAAAGTTTGGACAGGAGGGGACAGCAGAACCAGCCAGCTGAGGACAGGGGTGTGGAGAAGGATGGAGAGCCCCGGGCGAGAAGCAGGGCAGAGACCCAGAGCTCGGGCAGGAATAGGGCTGGCGTGTTTAAGAGGGCCTGGCACACAGTGGCCAGCAAAGAAGGTGGCCTCGGGGCTGGTGGCGAGAAGCTGGCGGGGAGGATCACACAGGGCCCTGTCAGCTTTGTTTGATTTATAAGTGGAAGTCACAGGCAGGTTTTAAACTGTGACATGGTCCAGCTGCAGGACTCTGGGGGGCAGGAGTGGAGACGGGAGGTGAGGGGATGGAAGGGAACAGGGTTGAGAGGGGCAGGAGATGCTGGAAAACTACCTTCTGTTACCTGTGTACAGGGTTGGGGCCCCATTTCGCAGAGTAGGAGACTGAGGTGTGGAGTGGGCCAGAGGGCACTCTAGTCCACGGGGTCCAGAACAGTGCTGAGGTCCAATCACAGTCCTTGGCCTCCAGGTCCAACCCTGGTGCCCAGGCGAGGCGGGTGTGGCCCTACTGAGTCCAGGAATCCGTCCTCTTTCCTCCCCTGGACCTTGGGTGGGAGGGGGCAGCTTTCCAGGCACCCAAAAGATATATCTGCGCCCAAAGCCACATCTGCTCATTTCCTCTGATCCCTCTGGCACTCCCCGATCCCGGAGGAAACTCTTGCCATCTCCCTGGAGATTCAGGCTCCAGAAAAAAAAAAAGAAGAAGAAGAAGAATGGAAATGATAACTCAGGCAGCTCCTTAAAGCTGGTCCAGGAGGACGTTGGTCACCAAGATGCCACACTGGAGGGATCTAGGTGATGCCGGGAACCCTCAGGAGGAGCAAGAGTCCTGAGCACTCCTGAGGGCCCAGGGCTGAAGTCCGCCCGTCAAGGCTAGCCTGGGTTGTAGAGGGTTCTGGAAGGGCTTCTGCAGGAACCAAGCACTCCTGCTCATGAATCCCCTGCCCCTTTCCAAGTGTCACTTGTGTGACCTCAGGACTGGATGCCCAGTGACCCATTTGTAAATTCTAGGCCCCTAAGCACAAACTTCACAGCATTTCCTTTATTCTCTTGGTAGTGACATAAGTGAATCTTCAAGCAGCAATGTCCCGTCTTCCTGGGACCCTGGGACCAACTCCTAACCCGAACTGTAGGGATTGCTCGGGCCACACTCACATCTCTTGCCCCCACCACCAAGAGGAGGTGGCCTTCTGAGGCCTCAAATGAAGAATACATCCACCCATGTATCTCAGGAGGTGCCTGTGGTCATGACACAGAGAGCTTCAGCTCTGAAACCCACCCACTGGTAGGCCACAAGGGCCGCACTGACTTTAGTTTGAGTGGTCAGGGAGGGTCTCTGAGACCTGAAGGCCACAAAGGAGCCAGCGATGCAAAGAGCTTGGGGAAGAGAGTTTGGCTGAGAGAAAAGCAAGTGCAAAGGCCCTGAGGCTGAACATGGCTGGGTATTGAGGAAAAGCAAGAAGACTGAGTGTGGCTGGAGCTCATGAAGAGGAGAGTGGGAAGTGAAGAGGGCAGACAGGAGGCAGGTCCAGGTCCCAGGGGGTCTTGTAAGCCAGAGTAGGAAGTTGGGATTTCCTTTTGAGGACAAGGGGGAGCCACAGGTTTTATAGGGAAGAGCAGAACCTGCATTCCTTTACAAGTTTTTTTAGGAGACACTTTTTTTTTTTTTTTAAGCGCTGTCGGGTTTGCAGAAATGTGGCACAGAAAACACTGTTCTCATATACCCTCTTCCTCTGCACGGTTCCTCTGCTATCACTTGCACTATTTGGTTGGGTTTTTACAATGGAGGGACCAACGTTTACAAAATCCATAATCTGCATTCGCATTCACTCTCTGCCCTGTGCATTCCGCGGGTTTTGGTAAATGCATGGTAACGGGTATCCACCATGACAGTATCACACAGAGTAGTCTGGGGGCCCTGAACAGCCCCTGTGCTCCGTCTGTCCATCCTTCCCTTCTCCCTCAATGATCGTCTTTTTGAAGCCCATGCACGCTGCCCTGCGGAGAGTGGGTGGGTTGCAGGGCAGCGTAGGGTGGTGGTAAGGGTTCAGGGAGTCCCAGAGGGCTCAAGGAAGGAAGGGGAGGAGGGCCCTGGCGGTGGGCACCCCTGACCCCCTTGCGTCTCTTCGCTCAGGGTTACGCTGCTACGCCAAATTCCACCGGAACCGCAGGGTCACGCGGAGGAAGGGGCGCTGCGTGGAGCCGGAGACGGCCAACGGCGACCAGGGGTCCTTCATCAACGTCTAGCGGCTCTGCGGGAGGTGCCTCCCCACCGGCCGCGCGGAGGCTTGGAGAAGCCGGGCGAATCGTTTAGAACTAGCAGTGGGAGATCAAGTGGGGCACCGGATGACCGAGGCTGCAGGCTCGAGCTCGGGACCCTCAGTCCCGGGAGGGGGAGCCCGGGGCGAGCTGCCCCCGCCCGGGAGCCGAACTGCAGCACACCCGCGCCCACCTCCTCGCCCCCGGAGGACCCGCAAGGCCTGCGCCTCCCGGTGGTCCGGTGCTCCGCGGATGGCAATGTCGAGAGTGCCCTCTACTGCCCAACCTCCGCACCGCAACCGCTTCAAGTCCAAGAACGAAGAGACTTCTGAGCGCCTTGAAAGGGAAACTGCCGGAGAGAGACAGAGATCCCAGGAGACACGTGCGGAGCACCTGTATGTACCAGGCGCTGTGCTAAATGCGCGCCACGCGTTATCTCATTTAGTTACCACACTGACCTTTCAAAGGATGCATTACTGCCCTTTTACCAGTGAGGAAACCGAGGCAGAGTTGGTTAGGACTTGTCCAGGGTCCCAGATCAATGCCCCTCAAACTTTAACCCATGTAAGAATCCCTGGGATCTGGCTAGAATGCTGAGCCTGGTGGGGACGATTCTGCATTTTTAACAAGCTCTCGGGGGCATGCTGCGCTTGCTGCCGTTGGGGAAGCCCCCCGAGAGCACCCAGGTCCTAGGGAGTAAATGCCCGAGCCGGGCATTTCCTCCCGCACCTGGGCTAAGCCTATCGGGTTCCTGGGCCCACATCCTTGCTTCTCCACAACCACGGACTTATTCCAGGTTCTCCATGGCCTTCAGTGAGAGAGAAACGTTCCCTGGGAGTTCCTTTCACCGGTGGTGAGATCTGCAGTTACAGGCTGTTTCCTTCCCCCGCCCTGGACAAAGTTGTATCATCTTCTCAAACAGAGCATGCATTAAGCCCCTGCTTGCTGGGAAGGCATGATTTGGGAAGATTGGCCGCTGCCCTCTGGGATCTGGTAATACGAGATGCGATGTGTTTGGGGGAAGCGACAGTGATGTTCCTTCTACTTCGGTGGCTCTGCTCACGCAGTCCCAGGACACGCGCTTTGACATTACCCCGATCGCTTCCTTAGTTTCTGTAGTTCATGCCCTTCGAGAATCGAATGCTGATGTGGGCTCAAAAAAAAAAAAAAAAATACACGCATTGTGCAGGTGCGCCCACTTTGCATACTGCCTTAGCGGCTTCCAGGCCTCCCACAGACCATCTCTAGACCCCCCGTTCCCATCCCTACTGAGGCACTGGGGCACCTCTGAGGTTCAGGTGTTGTCTGAAACTAACTGGCCCCCACAAGCTAGACCCACCCACGATGCCCACCCAGAACATCTGCCCCAGCGGATCGGGCTCTAAGGGCCACTTCAGGAACCACTTAAACCCCCCACCCAGCACACCTGGCACCTCACTCCTGGCATCCCTCTGGTCCAGGGCAAACCAGGTTGCAAACAACAAAAGCCTTCCCCGTCCAAATTCCTCGCTGGCCTGGACGCCTGCCGGGGGGACCACACCCGCGATGCCAGGGCTGTTTACTCCATTGGGAAAATCAGTCAGGGTCAGGGGTCTGGCACCAAGCAAAGCAGACGGATCAAAGAGAAACTAAATATCCTTGCTCACGTCTCCTTAGTCAAGTTCTAGGGGCAAAGGGATCTTAGGGGTGAAGGTGGGGCAGGGGTATGAAAGAGATCAAAGCCGGCTGTTTGGAAATCAAACCCCCCAGCAGTTTTGTCTAAGACTGCACCAGAAAACACCCAGGCTGTGTTTTTCACTGGGGGTGGCTGATTTGAGATTGTGCTAGAACCCTAAGGGGGGAGGGTGCAGGCAGGAAACACAGCATTGCTTAAGTCTGGGGGTAGCAGCTCGGATGGCCCTAGGGCCTCAGCAGTGGAAAGCACAGAAGTCAGGACAAAGCTGAAAGGCCCCATGGGACGATCCCTGTCTAGCAGAGGAGTTCCACGCTTGGACCTTCAGGGCCTAGCTCTGTGCCCCAGCGACCTCATTTTGAGGTCGCAAAGCTGGGTGGGCACAAAAGCTCCTAACCCCAGAGCTGGGGATCCCAAAGCCCCCCTCAGTGTTTAACAAACCTCTCTGCCCAGAAGTTCTTCCTTAATTCTGCTTAGATTTCCTTGGCTAGTACAGAAGTCAATACCCCCCAATCCAGGATTCAGCAAACTTTTACCGTAAAGGGCAGGTAAATATTTTTGGCTGTGTTCTCATGAAACTACTGATGGATGCTGAGAGGTGTGAATTTCATATCACGTTCACATCTTGCAAACTACTATCCTTCGTTTGGTGTTCTAAAACCCATTTCTTTTTTTTTTTTTAAAGATTTTATTTATTTATTTGACAGACAGATCACAAGTAGGCAGAGAGGCAGGCAGAGAGAGAGAAGGGAGGAAGCAGGCTCCCCGCTGAGCAGAGAGCCCGATGCGGGGCTCGATCCCAGGACCCTGGGATCATGACCTGAGCTGAAGGCAGAGGCTTTAACCCACTGAGCCACCCAGGCGCCCCCTAAAACCCATTTCTAAATGTAAACACCTCTCTTAACTTGCGGATTACCCCAAAACAGGCAGCAGTTTGGATTTGACCCACGGGCCATAGTTTGCAGATTCCTGCTCTAGTCCACTGGGCTCAAACCTGGCTGCGTGTTAGAATAATTTAGGGAACTTTCAAAGGTACTGATGATGGCCCAGGCAGAGGTGATGGTTTCATTGTTCTGGGTTGTGTCTGGGCATCGTGTGTGTTCAAGGCTCCCCCAGGAGACTCCAATGTACAGCTGGGCGTGAGCTCTGCCCTTGCGCTCTGACCATGAGAATGTCCCCTGGTGACAAACCGCCTGCTCCATTCCTCACCGTGGCAACCTTATTTCTTCATCTGTAAAATGGCAATAATGACTCTCCCGTCATAGGGATGTTGTGAGAAGTAAACATAAAAGCCTCATAGCATGTTGAGAACAGTGCCAGGCACAGAATAAGCTCCCAGGGTTGGCTGATTTGTTTTCTAGGATGATTTTAGTAGGTGGTCTGTTCTGTGACAATGATCCATCAAAGTCACGGTTTAGGCTCTAGGCCCGGGAGCCCTGGGGCCAGGAGATGCTCCTTTAGAAAAGAGAGCATGGAGTTCTGGGGTCAGAGAAGTTTGGAAAACTGTTCTGGGCTCAGCCCGAGGCAGCAGGTTCAGATCCGGGGCGCGGAGGCAGAGCAGGAGGAGGGGTTAAGTGGCCTTGGTCTGGGGTGGGATTCATGAGTTTCAAAAAAATACTACTGGAGGGAGAGCTGAGCAGGAGGCCACGTGGAAACAAGTAGCTGCTGGGTGGGCGGCCTGCGCCCTCCCGCATTCCTTCTGCAGAGTCTCACACCATTCCCCAGAGCTGTGCTCGGTTTCCACGGGACTCCTTTTTGGGATTCGTCCAGCCATGTCAAGAGCGGCTCCCAAGCCTGCTGGGAACGGGCTCAGGGGCACAGGAGGTGATGGTTGAGCCTCATGGGAAAGTGACAGCCTCGCTTGCCCCTTGAGGGGGGACCGAACCACAAGTCAAATCCGAAAGCCATGACCCCTTCCACCGCCGAGATGGATCCTTACTCGAAGCCATATTCACCCCACCGAATAAAATCTGCTCTTGAGAGGGTGGGCACACAGCTCCCTGGGATGGGATCTGTCTTGCAGCGGGAGAGTCAGAACTGCAAGGAACGTGTTTCTAAGACAACTGAGCAGCAGGGGAAGTGGTGCTGGGAGGGACACTGAGGGAGCCAGGAAAGCCAACCATGTAGGACTTCGTGGGGTTGGCGCCATCACCTCTGGGGAGACCTTTCCTCTCACGGGGGACAGGAGTGCATGTGTGCCTGTGTTTGTATGTGCATGTGTGTGTGCATGTGTGTGTGTCAGGGAGGGGGCGGCAGGAATTGATTTGCAAAACCAAGGAATTTCATTGCAGGGAGCGTGTTTTCTGAATTCTAAGTCAGGACAGGTAGTCTGATCCAGCTTCTTCTGGGAGCACAAGGCTTCCTAGTCCCTCCTTCCGCACAGTGTAGTCCTGGACCAGCCGCAGGGAGGGCATCACCGGGGAGTTCAGCAAAAGTGCAGGGTCCTGGCCCCTCGACCCCGATCTGCTGAACCAGAATGTCGGGCCATGGGGTGCAGCCACCTGGGTTTTACCGAGTCCCCAGGCCGTTCTTGGGCACGATCAAGTTTGAGAGACCCAGGTCTAGGCTTCCTAAGAGGAAACAGAAAAGTTGGATGGTCAGGGACTTTACCTTCAGCTGTGAGTTGACAAATCTGAGATCGAGTTTGCCTGGTTAATAACCAGCAGTGACCGACTCCCGGGCTCTAAGGCCCCGCCCCCTGGGCTGGGAGTGGTCTGTCTTCAGGGGAAATCAAGCCCCACTGCAGTCATTGGGTTTTCTGACTCTTGGGAACTTCCTCTATAAAGTGTGGGGGCAGCAGGGGGAGGGGGGTGCTATGCCCTTGTAGTCCCGTGACGGCGTGTTGCATGTGCTCTCTTGAGCTGTAAATAAAGAGCTGATGGTTAATTAGCTGCCTTCATATTTCTTTCTGCTTCTCACGGAGACGATCTGTGCGTGCAGGTGCGGAGCACGCTCGGGGCATTTGGAGGGGCCCCTAAGCCTAGGGTTGCCTCTGCCACATCTTGGAGCGTTTGCTCTGAGCTCGGCCGTAAACGAGACAGTCTCTATCCTCACCTGGCCCTCATCCTTCTTCTTCAACCAGAGCTCCTGGTGGGAATTTCGTATCTTGACCCCCCCCTTCTCCATTTTAGGGTTGGGGCAGCTGAAGTCCCAAAGAGATGACAAGACTAGTCCCAGCAGACTCGCCTCATTCGGGATCTGGGTGGCCACGTGCAGAGAAAAGCAGACGCCACCTTCAGCAGGACGGGGAGGATGCTGATGCCGCTGGGGCCTGGGCAGGCTCAGATGCCATCTTGGGAAAGGGCATGCGTTGGCGGTGGGGTGGGTGGGGAGGCTGGCTTAGCACCAGGAAGTCCGTCTCTTATCTCTGCCGACCAGGCCCTCCTAGGCCTGGCTGACTGTAATACAGAAAAGGGCTGTGTTATGGCTCTGAGTGGCTCCACGTTCTGAAGCCAAGCCAGGGCCCAGACTCTCCTGGGGGCCAGGGTGATCACAGACATGGGAGGCCCTTAAGGGCCTGTTGTCCCTGTGGGAATCTTCCTGCCCAGACACCACTGATGACCAGCTTCTGCAGCCTGGATGGTTGGGAATCCTGGGTGTCCCAAAACACAGGCCGGGGATTCCCAGCAACAGGATCCCCTGGGGGAGAAAACCCAAGTTTCCAAGCCCTGTGGGCCTGTGGCTCAGAATCTCTAGGGGTGGGGCTCGGCAAGCTGCATGTTTGATGAGCCCCCCGCCCTAGGTTTGAGAACTGCATCCTCAAACCTTCCTGAGAACTTTCCTCCCCACTCAGGCCTCCAGGTGGCTGGTGAGCCTCTCGCTGGGGGATGGTTCTAGGGAACGGAGCCCGGAAGCGCCGTTTCACAGTAGCCTCAAGAGTCCTTCCCTTGCTGGCCTAGCTGCTCCGCTCTGCCATCATAGTGCACGGCAGTCAGACAACACTGAAAATGGATATGCACAAATGAATGAGCGTGGGTGTGTTCCAAAAAAAATTTTATTCACACAGAAGGGCGACAGGCTGGATCTGCCCATGATCCGTAGTTTGCCAACCCCTACACTACACTGCTGACTCCTGGGTAACATGTTTTGCAGAAAGGTATGCTGGGCTTTTAAAAACTGTTCTGTCCTGGGACGTCAACTCAAATCCCTCTCTACTCATGAAGGTCAGAGCAGTACCCAGGTGAGACGTCAAGGTCAGTTGAACCCAAGGCCACAGGGATTTCTCTGCTGGCGGCCTGGGTGCTGCCCTCAGGGGATCGGGTGGCTGGATTGGGGGCGTATCAGCCAGGGTTCTCCAGAGAAACAGAACCAACGGAATTTGTATTTATGTATCTTTAAATATGTCTTTGTATTTGTATATATCTTCTGTCGATAAATATTTATACAGATTTGTTTTAAGGAACTGGCTCACATTATGGCAGGGGCTAGCAAGTCTGAAATCCATAGGGTAGGCCGGCCCGCCGGACTATAGTCTCCAGACCACATCTCTGAGACCTCAGTTTTTGCTTTTAAAGCCTTCAACTGATTGGGCAAGGCCCACCCACATGATGGAGGGCATTCTCCTTTACTTGAAGTCAATTGCTTGTAGATGTTGAGTAAATCTGCAAAATGCCATCACGGCAGCACCCAGATTCATGTGCAGTTAAATTCTCACATACTTCAGCTGGCCAAGCTGAGACAGAAAACCGATCATCACAGAGGGGCCTCTAGGGCTCAGCTCCCCAGCTCTGGATCGCAGCCTGTGGGCACACGGCAGAGTTGTCGTTGGTGTGTCCTGAAGTTCTGGGCTTCTCTCCTTTGTCGGCTTGAGTGTCAAGTGGCAGCAGTGACCGCCATCTGTCATGTAAGTGGGCACGTGTGTCCTAGTGTCAGGACATGAAATCCTGGTGGGCATGGGGTGGGGCCAGGTGTATGATGGACACTTGGATAAGCAAGTGGCGAAACAGAGGCACTCCTGTCCCTCCATCCTACCCCTCCATGATGGTGTATCCTGAAACCTACATATTTGTTCCCCGGGGGACCACACCGGTGACTGGACCATCCAGTGGGGCAAGCCAGTCAGCTCTGGGCATTGTGGCCCTCAGTGGTCTCTCCATGCCCCAGCCTTGACCTTGTGTCAGCACCTGGCACACAACGGAGTACGTGTTGAGAGAGGGAATACATTCATCCAAACACAACCGTGAGCTCATTTATGGAGCTGCGCCCACGACCAGGGGCACCCTCCTCTTGTGTAGCTAGAAATTCATAGAGCCCCCTTTTCAGAGCAGGCAAATGAAGAATCGAGAAATAAAGGTCTCTTGACCAAAGCAGTGTAGCTGCTCAGCGGCAGCATCCGGAACCTCAGCCAGGTCTCTCTGACTCCAAAACCTGAACGTGTCTGCCAATGTCACGTTGCCTCTCAAATGCCACAGGTTTGCTGAGCACCTACTAGGAGTCGGTCACCAGTCCTCCTTGTCCCCCACCGTCCCCCCACCCACACCCCAGGTCACAGGAGCTGCTCAGTGCATTTGGGGTCACCAAGGGGACAGGAGTTCTGCTGGGCAGGCTCCAGCCCTGGGCTGCCAGAACTGGAGATCATGCACTCACCAGGCCGCCTTCTAGAAAGCCCCTCGGGTTGAGATCCCTCTCCGGGGCTTCCCAAAGGGTGGAACCTGTGGAGGTACCCTGCCTGACCCCGGCACCCACTTCCCCATTCTGCTCTTATGTCTCCCCCCGCACCCTGCTACACACATGGGCTCAGGCTCCCCTACTGTCCCCCAGCAAGGAACATGAGACCTCACGGAGCCTGTCGCAGACCTGGACCCGAAAGCCCTTGGCACTGAGCCAGCCCAGCAGAAGGGTGTGAAAGTAAACAGCAGGATAAGGGCCCACGGCAGATAGACATCTTGGGGGCCGCAGAGCCCGGGGGCCGTAACTGGCCTTGTTTGTGTATCCAAGCGGTCACTAAGGTACAACCAGACCCCTCAGATGCCTCCTTTGAAATTCCAGCTCCAAGCACACAGAGAGATGGGAGACCTGACAGGAAAAAAGGTGGCAGCCTGAACTCAGGACACACCGACAGATCTGGGACAGGTGGTGGGAGGCAGGAGGCACATAGTTAATGAGAACCTGGGCACGCACACACACACACACACACACACACGCACGCACGCATGCCATGACATAAAGAGGGTTGCTGGAGTGTAGACCAGGGAGTTGAAAGCCACAGGGCGTGGGAAGGGGTGTCCTGGCAACAGCTTCTCTGGCTGCCTTCCCTCTGGCTGGCGTCTCACACAACCTTTGTTTTCAAGAACAGGACACAACTTCCTTTTCTGCCTCTTCCACGCTCACCAAGAGCTCTACGGGGCATTCTGACATGTTCCCTGACACCTGCCATGAGCTGCGGGCCTCTGTGGGGACGGGGTAATATCACGGAGTGTCCAGTGAGGACAGGACGGGGCTCACCCTGCAGCCATGTTCATAGGACCCCGATGAGGTGGCGAGGCCACAGGGACATTGGGAATTACGGTCTGCGTTTTAAAGCTCAAGGGAGAGTCTTCAAGGAGCCTGACTGGGACCTACGAAAGTCAGCCAGGGATGCTGCTAGAAGTTCGAATTCTGCGCCACTGGAACAAATACATCGGAATCAGCCCCCACCCCCCCACCTGTGTTTTGATTAATCATAAAAACAGAAGCGTCCTCTAGAGAGGAGATCTCTCCCACCTCCTGGCAATGTCCAGGCACCTCCAGAAAACCAGGAACAGAGAAGTAGCAGGACCGTCCATCCCAACTCCCTCCGGGCCCCGGGCTGCCCCAGGATCGTGTCTCTCTCCTGGCCCTGCGTGAATGGTGCTATGGACACAGTGACTTTCCTGACTAGTTATATGGCATTTGACACTTTCAGGATCTTGGCATCCACTAGAGACTGGGCTGAAAGACAGGGAATGAAGCCTGGGAGCCCTAGAGAGCCACCCCAACCCCAATCCTGTAGGGCTCCTTTCTGTTCCGTCAGCTCCTGCCCCCGTGCCCTGCTGTCTGCTCCGGGCAGCTGGCCTTCGGGAAAAGGAAGACCGCAGCCATGGATCCAAAGGCCAACACCAACCAACAAAACTCCCAGGCCTTCCCTGTAACCTCACTAGACCTTAGGTCAAGAAACACAGAGCCAACGGGTTAGAGACGAGCTGACACAAACCCTGGAGGACAGGTCTCCAGATCAAACCCCACAAGCAAGCCCTGTGTCAGCAGGGGACAGGGGACACGGCTCTGCTTCCAGGCCCTTCTCGGATGTCCTTCTTGCCGGGGTCCTGCTTTCTGACAGGTGTGTGTGACTTTCCGACAGTGCTTAGGTGATGCTCTCGGCTGTCCTTCTTCCAGTTTGATTGGCCCACTCGGGAAAGGACGTGGCTGGGCCCCATCACGATTGTGGGCCTCCAAGGGCGCTGAGAATCAAAGGCCATGGGTTGGTGGGTGGGAAACCTTCTCAAAACCTTTACATATTCGGTGCCTCCCTGTGCCTCACGCAGCAGCGTCACCCCCCGCCCACCGCCCTGGGGACGGATGATCACTGTTCTCATTGTCAAAATTCAGAGGGACTCAGGGACAGATGAAATGACATAGATACAAAGTGGCAGCTCTGGGGGTGGGGGTGAGGTGGCGGGGTGAACCGCGGAGTTTCTGCTAATAGGAAAGGGGGGAAGGGCATCTTCCCTCTATCAAAGGGGTCTGCCGGGCATTTATCGTGGACCACGACCTGCTGGGAGACGCAGCAAGATGCTGTGGGGGCGTCGCTTTTTTATAGCAGAAGGACAGCTCTTTGCCTACTGAGCATTTATGAAGTTCCGGGAGCTGGGCCAAGCACCCTTTGTAAAGCATCTCACGTGACCCCAACAGTCATCCTGGGGCTCTGTATGGCTCCCTAATTTGCCCAAATCACTTTGCTAGGAGGCGGCAAGGCGGGGATCCAAAAGCACACCTTTACCCAAAGGACACCAGCAAGCCGGGGAAAGAGAGGGGACAGTGCTTGCGATGCAGGCGAGCTGCGCCTTGAGCACCCCAGAGTGGGGGGTCCCACAGGACCCACCAAGAGGGTCCTTGGCTTTGTGCAGGATGAGGAGAAAACGTGCACCAGAGGAAGTGACGACAGAGTTTAACGAATAGCATGAGTGACCACGTGCAGCAGACGGAGAGTCTGGGAGACCCAGAAAGGAGAATGAACCTTGTCATCAGCTGGAGTTAGGGGTTTCCACTGGAAAGGCGTCTGGGGTACGTGTTCCTTTGGGAATCCAGGGTAAGGTCGGATCAAAGACGAGTGGTGGTAACAGGTGGTATCTTTTTTTTTTTTAAGATTTTATTTATTTATCTGACAGACAGAGATCACAAGTACGCAGAGAGGCAGGCAGGGAGGTGGGAGGAGAAGCAGGATCCCCACTGAGCAGAGAGCCTGATGCGGGGCTCGATCCCAGGACCCTGAGACCATGACCTGAGCCGAAGGCAGAGGCTTAACCCACTGAGCCACCCAGGCGCCCCTAACAGGTGGTGCCTTATAAATCATGGAAGGGAGGGGATATTGAGGCCAGTGTCCGCCAAGGTTTGCTGGACGCTGACGTCAGGGGCGTGTTTGGGATCTGGCTCTTCTTAGGTGTTACCAGGTGTTTGGGGCCTAGGACAAAACTCAGAGACTGCTTAACTTCTTTGCTTCCCCTGGAAGGGGGAACATAACTTCTCTGGCTTATTTAGAGGCAAAGAACAGGAGTAAATGGGGCCGAGCTGCAAGACACTGGGGATGGAGCCTTTCTATGTTTTCTTCTATTTTTTTTTCTTTTCAGATGTTTCCTGCATGGTTTGTTCCCGCAGGCCTTGTCCCCAGAGCTCTGAGAAGCCACACGAGTATGTGGGTGTAGATTCAAGACCCAGCTTCATCTCCAGCATTGTGGAAAAGGATTGTGTGTCACGGGGCTTAGCCCTGTGCTCCCCTCCGCCTTCTGGACAGCGCCCAGGGGATGCAGGAAAGACATGAGGGTTGGAAGCCAACGGCTGAGAAAGAATTCTTCAGATGTCTCGGGTGCAAAAAAGGTGGTTTTATTAAAGCACGGAGACAGGACCCCTGGGCAGAAAGAGGTGCACTGGCGTCCTGAGGAGGGGCCCACTACATACTCTCTTTGGGAGGGAGTTAGGGACAGCGGGAGTCCCTCCGGAATTTTGGAAGCAAGGTTTCCAGGATCCTGAGGGGGCTAGATGTTGTTGGGAAAAGGGTCATTTATTACTGTCTGTAAACCCTCGGTCATGAGACCCTTCAGATGTGTCTCGGTGGGTCATATGCATGGGCGATGATTGCCAACATGTGTCTTGCGGGGTAGAGATAAAGGAACTCTCCAAAGGAATTTTTATAGGTTAAAGTAGACGTACAAGATGCTGGGGGTCCGGCTAAGATGGCCTTTTGCCCTTAGCAAAGTATTAACACCGGGGCAGCGGAGTTCCTAGAGGAAGGTCACTCTGCCTGCTTCAAGGACTTGTTGGTGGGCTGTAGGTGGTAAGGAAATTTAATTTTTCTTTTGCCTCCTTCCCGGGAGGGAGGCACTTCCCAGGGTTCCCACGTTGAAATGCCTCTAATTAAGCAGATCATCTCTCAAAACATTCTCAAGAGATTTCATTTTTTTCCCATCCCATACTTCACAAGTGAATTTGAGGAAAGCCTGTTTATTTTTTTTAAAGATTTTTTTAAAAAGATTTTATTTATTTATTTGACAGGGAAAAACACAGCAAGAGAGGGAACACAGCAGGTAGAGTGGGAGAGGGAGAAGCAGGCTTCCTGCTGAGCAGGGAGCCCGCATGGGGCTCGATCCCAGGACCCTGGGATCATGACCTGAGCCGAAGGCAGACGCTTAACTGACTGAGCCACCCAGATGTCCCAAGGAAAGCCTGTTTAAAAACCAGTCATCACTAGTGACTTTCTGGTGTATCTCCTTAATGAGCTCCTCATTGTCCTAGCAGTACACTGGCACATACGTCCATCTTCATCTCCGGTACCACGGAAAGGCCTTGTGCCTGACACCAAAACCTGGGCATCCACGGGCAGACTCTGAGGGGGTCTGCATGTTTTATGTACACAGCCCCCATGCAAGCTTGGCTCATTGTGACTTTGGCTACGTCACCCAAACTGTAACAATTTCTCCATCAACAAAGTAGGAGTTGCTACCCTGCCCCATGAGAATTAGAGAAGTGAAAAGAGTGGTGAGCCTTTCAAAAACCAGGACTGATTGAGTGGCCTCCTGGGCAGATCCTGACTACTAGTGGCACCTGGGGACAAGCAGGGGTGGGGGCCGCTGGCAGGTCTTTCAGGTGCCTGTGATGGGAGGAAGCGTATTCATCGGGTGCGCGCTGGTTCAGTCCTCAAGTGCCTCCTATGTGCCAGGCACGGGGCTGAGCTCGGAGAATACAAGACACAGTCTGGCCGGAGGAACAGATAAGAAACAGCAAACAAGTAAACGGAGAGGCAATATCCGCAGGTATTGGTAAGCGCTACAGAGAAAATAAGACGGGATGCCACAACCATCTTGGAAAACAGTCTGGCAATTTCTTAAAAAGGTCAATAGACGCCTGCCATATGACCCCGTCATTCCGCTCCGAGATAGCTACGCAAATGGGTGTCCAGTGACTATGCCCTGAATGAATGAAGGACTGTTCTGCACGTCTGTATTGAAGGTACAAAGATAAAACTTGGCTAAGGCAGGCAGGATGGGTGAAGGATAGGACAGAGTTACACTTGAATTCCAGAAGCGTGCTCATAAAAGCTATCACCCCAAAGCCTCGTGGAACATGCCGTGTGAGGGCCGACTTGTCCTTGCATAGTTGAAACTGAGTCATGGCAGAAACTCTGGCTCCTTTGAGAACAGTCACTTTCCTTTGTTCCTGTGAGCTACCCCCCAACCCCAGCCAGCTGGGCTTTGTGCCCCCCCCCACCATGCCTCCTGCGCCAGCTGGTCAGGGTGAACATAGTGTCACTGTGTGACCGCCGGCGACATTCCACAGACCCAGCCCTGTGCTTGCCCCACAGTCTGTCTTCCCCTCCTTGCCTCGCCCCATCCTTTGCATATCTAAGCCTGGGCTACGGTTTCCTGAGATGGGGTCAGTGGCGCTAAGGGGCAAATGTCAAGTTCCCAGAGCCAGACCTCCTCTCCCCAGCCCAGGTTCATACCAACCAGTGACTTGGGCAATCCTTCCAACTTCTCTTAACCTCAATCGTTTTATGTAAACAAGGATGAGGACAGTACCCACACCATGCGGTCACTGTGCGAATTTACTACTGAGAATTCACTGCAGAGCGTTTTTCACACTGCCTACCACAAATTAAGTACTTAATTAACGACAGCCTTAACCTAGGACTTGTTTTGCATTTCTTCCTTCTAAGGTGATCGTGGTCTTGTTACACACCTATAGGCGTGAATGAAACACCTCTAGGATCTCAGGTGGTTGGGGACTATTTCTTAGAAGAGTGCTGATAGAGGCGCCTGGGTGGCTCAGTTGGTTGAGCATCTGCCTTTGGCTCAGGTCACGATCCCAGGACCCTGGGATCTAGTCCTGCAAGGGGACTGAGCCTTGCCTCAGGCTCCCCACTCACAGGGCAGCCTGCTTCTCCTTCTCCCTTTGCCACTCCCCCTGCTTGTGCTCTCCCTGTGCTTTCTCTCTCTCTGTCAAATATATAAATAAAATCTTATAAAAAGAGAGAATTGATGAATAATAAGGTCATAATATCCACCATTTATTGAGGAATTGTGATCTCTTCTAGGGATCATATAACCAGTAATTAACAATTATACTGAATAATATTGGCCAATCTTGATTTAGCACTTACTATCAGCCAGGCCCTGTTCCTTATGCTTTTTGTGTATTAAGAAATCCTAACAACACTTTGACGAAGAAAACTATTATTATCCTCATCTTACATATGAAAAACTAAGCACAGAGAGGCAAAGCAACTTACCCAAGTTCAACCAGTAAGTGGCAAAACCAGGATTCAGATGCCTCTTCCCCTGTGTGCTAACTCTGCAAAGATCAAACAAGGTGTAGCCATTTCCCAGTTCAAGATCCCAGTGGCAGGTGTTGGGGTGCTCCGTCGCCTGGGCGGGAGGACTGTATCTCCAAACAGGGCATCAAATTAGGCCAGTAGGCCCTGGAGCCCTGCAAAAGTCCCACTTTCTTTGTGTCTGGAGAGGGTACTTGTCTTGATACCATCTAAGGACCCTCCCATTCCCCACCACCAATTCCAGGCAGTCTCGTGGTTTCTCCCTCCCAGAAACGAGAACAAGCACTCAGACCGACCCTAGGGAGACCCTTACCCCCAAGTGACTCTAATAAAAGCTGGTGTTCTCCAAATGAAAATTTTCTCTGGTTATGGATGAAGGATGGGGTGGGGAGGGATGGGGGGGTGGGAATTACTGTTCTTGTTTGGGATAGGGAGAGCATGGTCAAGTCTTAAGAGAGGTGCCAGGTAAGACAGCATTTTCTTTCCTCGATTCTTCCCATTTACAATTGAGGCGTAGACAGTGTTTAGATAAAATCTGTTTGTTCTCCAGTTTTCTTCCTTCTGGAGACAGATGTGTCCTATAGGTTTCCTGCTGGTTTCCCAGCTAGATTTTCCTAAAGTTTCTGGTATACAGACTCCAGTGGACTCCAACCAGTATATCGATAATGACCTTCTGTATTGGTAATAATAGCTAGTGTGTACTGCTCATTTACTACGTGGCAGGTGCTGTTCTGGGCACTTGACCTTGACAAAGACACTATCCTTGACCAAATTTTAGTTAGGTTCCTCTGAGCCCTCTTCTAAACTAGGCCTGGCCTTCTCTGTCCAGCCTGTCCTTGCTGGGACTGCAGGATCCGGTTTTAGCAAGAATCCTACTGAGTCAGTTGAGTGAGGATCCCCCCCACACCCTTGATATCTGGTCACCCTCCATATCTGATCAAGTTCCCCATCCCCCATCTTTGGTGTCTAAGTCCTGGGCTGCTTCTAGCAAGAATCCTGCTGTTTAGCAAGAATCTCCCTACCCTTTAGCTCTCCTCTTGGTATTTTCCACCCATCGATCCCTCCGTCTGCGCCTGTGCTGGCTGTCCCGGAAATCGAGTTTCCGCACTCTCCCCCTACCGCAATACCCCTCTGGCAACAATCCTGAATAAACTCTCCCTTACCGCTCCAGCAAGTGTCAGAATAATTTTTTCATCAACAACAGGAATGAGTTCATCTAACCTCACAAGGATCCTAAGAGGTAGGTACCGTCAACGTCTCCACTTAGAAGCGAGGACGGAGGAAGGAGAGAGGATGCCCTCCGGGGTGAGACATCAGCTGTTGGCACCTGGACGTCCCCCCGAGTTCTTCGGCTGCGGGTGGTCCCATCAGTCCCTCTGTGGGGATACTAACCAAGCAAGATATCGCGCCCTTTGCGACACCGATCCGCGTATTCTCCAGCAGCCCGCCCAACTGCGTGGGAGGCCGCGGGAGCGAGAAACCCCGAGGAGGGCGCGAGCGGCGGGACGCCGTCTCCTAGCAACCGGGTCTGGGATCACGTGACCTGCCTCACGTGACCGGGCGGGGCAGGGCGGGGCCCGGCAAGTTTGTTTCCCAACTTCGGAGCCCAGGAGCCCCCGCGGTTGCCGCGCAGGTGCCCTCCACCGGGGTCGGGATGGAGCTCCCTGCCGTGAACCTGAAGGTGGAGACGGGCGGGGCGGGGCGCGGGGCGGGCGGGGCGGGTCCCCCGGAGTGTGCGGCCGGGGCGGGGGCGGGGGGCACGTTTGATTTTTTCAGGAAGGATTTCAGAAGGGAGAGGATTGAGAGCTCGGGGCAGGAGGGGGTGGTAGGGAGACAGCGCGAGACTTGGACCCCGGGTGGGAAGGAGGTGAGCAGACCGGCCGTTGCAGGGAGAGGGATCCAGGGAAAGGCCCGCGGGGAAGACGGAGGGCGAGCTGGAGGCGGTGGAGGAGGGAAAGGGCCGCCGGTTCCCCTTTCCGGCCTCGGCGCCTCCGGCCGCTTGCCCCGGGAGCCCGAGGATCGCTTCGGCCTGCGCGCCCAGAATTCCCCTGCAGAGAGGGCGGGAGGGAGCCGCGGGCTGGGGGCGGGCCCTGAGAGCCCGGGGCAGTGGGGGAGGGTCTCGGCGGCGGACACCTGCCCGTCACCGAAAGAGGGGGCTGGACGGTCCACCTGCACGCCCAGCACCGCCGCGCTGCCTCGTCGGCTTCATCAACTTGAGAAAACCCGGAATGCCCAGACCAGTGGTTCCCAAAGCGCTTAAATCCAGCGTCCTAATTTCGTAAGAAACAGGAACTCCAATAGAAGTTACTTAGACGCAGAAAACCCCAACTTTGTGCCCTTAGGGAGACACTGCGAAGCTTCCTGGGGTGTCTTCATTTCCTGTGGCATGTCCTCAGCTCCTGGGTGCCAGCGGCTTCTTCATTTTGTCCCCGCCCCCGGCGGGCTCTGCTTCTGGGCTGCGCGGGCCACAGAGGGGCTGGGGCCTTTAGCTTTGGGCAGGAAGGTGTGAACGTCGGCCCAAACCTGCCATTTGGGGTCGCAGTGCTGTCCCCTTGAGACTGGATCCAAAAACCCCCTTTTACTCCCTGTGACAAAGGATTTAGCACACGTGGTACCTAGCACCGGAGGCCTCTGAGGGACAGAGAAGCACAAAAGTACACCTGATCCACGTCTGGGTTACTAGGACTTCACGGGGCAGATTTCCCTAATCCTCATTTCCCTCCCAGAGGCTTCCAGCCAGTTTGACTTATAGAAGGAAACCGAGGTTTGTTCACATCAAGTCACTGTGTTCCAGGTGGTGTCTGGAGTCAGTGCCCCCCCTGCCTTTTCTCTGATGAGAGGTTTGCCTAAAATCATTCCTAAGAGAGCATCAGGTGAAACGGAGAGGGCAGGGAGCCCTGGTTCCTGGAGCATCAGTGGCATGCCGGGCAGTTCATTTGATCACAGCCACCTTCTGAGAAAGCTGATATTGTCACCTTTTTTTACACGTGAGCAGACTTCGGCTGGGACAGATAAGTAATTTGCCAAAGTCCCACAGGGATTAAGTGGCAGAGTCCGGCTTTGAACCCACTGGGGTCAGACTTCAAAGCCTTGCCCTTTCCTGGCCACCAGTTAGGGCTGGCTTTGACTTTGATGGTTTCCATCCACTGGGAGGGCTTAGTCTGTCCAGCGCTTTTTGGTTTTAGGGGTTTTTTTGTTTGTTTGTTTTGTTTTTTTGAGCAACTTTATGGGCCTGACAGTCCAAGCACGCCCACAGGTATGAGCTGTGCTGGCGTTCTCTGCCCCAAAGTGAAACGGGGGGCCCTTCCCTTGGTTTAGGAAGCAGGACCCCGTGTTTCCAAAGGTTTTAGCTGCTACCAGGGACAAGTAAGTGCTGGGAGGCCCTGAAGGGTCAAGGTTGCCAGGAACATAAAGAACATCCTGTTGAATTTGAATTTCAGATCAACAGTGGATTATTTTTCAGCATAAGTATATCCTAGGCAATATTTGGATCATACTAACAAAAGGCTTATTAACCAAAATTCAAAACTAACTGGGCGTTTTGTATTTTTGTTGTTGTTAAATCCTGCCACCCTAGGGAGGGCGACTGTCGACTCCTTTCTAGTAGGCACTTAAGTGGGACGTTGTGAGATCAGGGCCACCCGGGAGCTGGGAGAGTGCACCCTGTGGACCCGCCTTCCCTCCTTTTATATTCCATGGCATTTGGTTGAATCCTGCTCGTGCCCAGCCCCGCCAGAGCGGTCAGTCGTGCCAGTGGTCAGAAACAGCTGCCCCAGGCCCTTCACACAAAGGGCCCTAACTGAGTCCCATCTGGGAGAAATGACATTGTGACAAGCTTAGAAAGGAGCAGACTTGGGCTCTGGAGGTCTTGTGAAAAAAGGCCGAGGGAGGAGGGCCCAGGGAGCAGTGTAGCATTTGGTTAAGGACTCAGCAAGCCGACTTCCTAATGGTGGCGGTGAGAATGGCCGCGCACTGAGGGCTGACTACCTGGAGGGCACCGTGTTGTGTGTTTCGCACGCCTCTCCACCTCCCTATACCACTAGATCCACAGAACAGCCCCGTGACACAGGCGTGATGGTCCCTACTTCATAAAAGAGCAAACGACAGTTCTGAGAGGAAAGGTGACTTGCCCAAGATCACACAACATCCCCAGTCATGGAGCCCTGGCTCGGTTGGACCAGATCTGCATATCTGACTTCGTCGCCCACACAGTTAACCACTGCCTGACTTTGCCTCCCCGGCATGGCATTCCTGACTTCGGTCTCAGCCTCGGCTCTCCTTGGGGACATTACTACCTCATGTAACGGGCTGTGTTTACACAGGACTGATAGAACTGGATTCCCCATATTGATCTGTCTGTTGACCTTAGGTCTGTCTACCGCCTGTCTAGGAAGTCTCCTCCTGCCCCATTCGCCCCTGGGCCCTTCCGTAGCAAACAAAGGGTCTGAGTCCTGGTCCCCATGTCCCCTTGGCTTCTCCTTAGCCTTCCCTGCTGGTTAAACCTCCTCATTTCCATCCTCCCTTCCCTTACTCTTCGAGATCCTGATGGCGTAGCGTAGTCATGACCGCTTACTAGCTGTGTGACCTTGAGCAGGTCTCCTAACTTCTCTGAGGATCCTTTCCTCACTGTACGAGGAAGATAAAAATAAACCCTACCTTCTAGGGTGATAAGAGGAGGATCCTGTGGTCCCGGAGCTGGTGGGGCAGTACATTTTTAGTAGCAGAAAAAGTCAGACCAGATAGAGCAATTGGGACACTTGGTTCTGAGCTCTCTTTCTGTAAGCGTCACGGTGTGGGCCGATTGCTTAATCTCCCCCTGCCTCAGTATCTTCATCAGTTACAGAACATGACTGCTCCCCCCCAACACAGTGGCCAAGTGTTCAGGGCAGTGCAGACACATGGCAGGCAGGTCTGGGCTGGTACCGGGAGTTGTGTTGTTAACGCTGTTAACACAGGATGCCCGTTCCATGCGGGTACTTATGGTCATTACGTGGTCATTACGTGGATTCGTACAGTGACCGTGAGATGCCTGTCTCTGTGGTTGAGGGATAGCGGGTGGGGGCAGGGGAGGATAGGGATTGCCTCCATTTCAGAGACCGAACCTGGGGCACAGACACAAAAGAACATGACCCCTGGACCAGAACCCAGGCCTCCACTCCAGCACCTACAACCCCCGGCTGCCTTGGCTCATCCGCCCTCCCCTCCCCGGTCTTCTGGGGAAGAGCCAGGCAGCCCCCGGGCGCCGAGCACTATATGAAGAGTCCAGGAGCTCCAGGCTGTGTTTGCTCTGGCCCAGCTGGGAAGGGCTGCCCAGTCACATTCTCAGAGGCCAGTGCCTCCCTCCCCCAGTCTCTCAGGCAGTACCTGAGAATCCCTGGTGTCCCCTTGGTTACCAGAAACCTCCCCAGCAGCTGGCAGACAGTTCTTGGTGCTGAGATGAGTCACTGTTCCCTCCTGTGTTGGGAGGAGCTGGGCCCATTTGGCTCGGTTTCTGGTTGGAGCGCTCCTGGGCAGCAGGCCTGTCTAGGCCTGGGTGGCTGTGCCCTCCCATTACAAAGATGGGGAGAAGGAAGAGGAGACTTTGTCTTCTGGGGGCTTCTTTTCCCAGGGTTTAAGAGACGTGATCAAAAGGTGCTAAGTGTCTTAACTATAAAACAAAAGTGAGGGGACACAGTATGTCCTTAGGGATCCTCTGTGTTTCCAGGCTGCGCTCGTCCCAAAACAGGTGGCTGAGTTTTGGACTTCGGGCCAGCATTCACTGCATGTTACAGGTCTTTCTGGCTCTTGGTGAAATCTTTGTCTCACAGGTGACACGGAGCCCTTTCCCCACAGGCTTGCCTGCGTATCCGCTGGTTTCTGGGTCTCAGCTTTCCACCTCGCCCTCATCAAGCAGGGCTCTGCGGGGCCTAGAAGCATCCGCGTGTTAAAGACCCGTTGTGTGCGGGGTGGCCTGGGTGTGGGAACCAGAGCACTTGGAAATGAAGACGTTTCTGGAACAGAAGCCAACAGCGGGCAAGGCTCAGGTGTTGATTTTCAGAAGGAAGGTGTTCATGTGAGCTGCCTCCCCCGTGCTCCCTTCCTTGGTGTCTTCTCTTAGTCTGAAAGCCGGACACCAGGACCACTGCAGCTGGTCACATGCTATGGTCTTTGAGGCAGGGTTTCTCCCCTCTGTGGGCGGGGTTTCCTGTCAAGACAGAGGGGGTAGTGGTTGGCTCTTGAGATAAAGATCAGAATTCTTCCCCACAACACCCCCCACCCCCGGCCTGGTCACCCCCAGCTTCCTGTCTGTCTTCCACTGTCTTCCATCCAGCTACATTGGCTTCTTTTCAGTTTCCAGAATGTTCCATGCCGGGTGAAATGTTTGAGAAACTTAGCACCATTTCATCCTGTCTCTCGAGCCTCTGGGAAAAGAAACCCACGACCGACTAAGCCTCTTCTCCCTCGGTCTCCCCATCTTTGTAACGGGAGGAGCACACCCGCCCAGCCCCAGAGAGGCCTAGTGGTCAGGCAGTACCAGGGTCACAGTCAGGTTTGAGCTGTGGCTCTGCCGCGGGGCAGCTGTGTGACCATGGGCAAGTCACTCGCCTCCGAGCCTCCCAATTCCTCAGCTGTAAATGGTGCCTCCGTGGGCTGTAAGGGTTAAGCACGTCCGCGTACAGAACACAGCGTGGTGGCCACATTAGGAAGCGTCCAGAGCAAACAGAGGTAGCCGGTCACGGAGCTGCTGTCTAGAGCCAGCCTTCTGTGGTGTGGACATGGCTCATCAGAGGCCCAGCCCCTCCGCAAGGTCAGGGGCACTGGTCCTTGCAGAGCTCTTCTCCCAGCCTAACGCCTTGCTTTCGGGCCACGGTGTCTTTGGGTTCACTGGCACGGGGCCTGGGGGTGAAGGTGGAATGTCCCGGCCCCCTGCTCCGATTTGAGCTCCCCCCACGTGCAGAAAACATCCTCGTTTGTCACAAGCCTCGGCTGAAAGCCCAGTCTCCCCCCGCCCTGTGAAGGTTGGGAGCAGCGGAGTCAGACTTACACTTGAACTCGAGTTTCACCGCATACCGTCGGTGGAATCCGGATCAGCTTAATTTTCCTTGGAGTCTAGTTTTCCCGTCTGTGAAATGGGAATGAGCATGGTGTCTGTTCCAGAGGCGCTTGCAAGGCCCGAAGAAGGGGGCGTTAGGCGTTTGGCACAGCGCAAGTGTATGATAAATAGTACCTCTTCTCGGAGGGCTTTCCCTCCACAGCCAGAGTTCGTTCTGACAGGTGCAAGCCGCACTTCTGCCCTTTCACCGGTCCGGAAGCCTGGGCTGTTCACTGCACGCCCTTGCTGTGTCTGCCCTCGCTTCCAGGCTGGTACACTGCTCCCGCCCCGGGCTCTTGGCATCCCCCCTCCCAGCTTAATGCCCTCAGTTCCTTGAGTAACTCCTTCAAGGTCCCCCGTCTACCACTGGGACCCCATGGAAGCTCCTGACTCGGGACTCCTGGCCCCCTGCCGGTTCGGGCCCACCCCTCCTCCTCTCTTGGCTCTGGGTCCTGCCTCTCCATTGATGTTTCCACGTACCCGCTCTGGAACATCTTGCTCTCCTCCCTTTGGCCTGGCTGGTCCCTGCCCGTCCCTGAGCACAGAGCGGCCTCCTGTTTCGGAAGCTCCAGCCAACAGCCGCCCTCCCCTCCCCAGAGCATCTGCTCCCTCCTTCTTCATCTGCTTTCCAAGAAGGGCCCTTTTGATTACCAGGAGTAGAGACAAGTTCTAGTAAAGGGGGCTGTGATTTTAAGGACGTAGGGGACAATGAAAGGGGTTGTGGAATGGTGCAGAAATCTAGAAAAAAGCCAGAGGGATTTTTTTTTTTTTTCTCAAACCCTGCCAAGTTCCTTGCTTGCAGAAAAGCCTTCCGTGGCTTCCCTCCGTGCACTTAGGATGAAATCCACGCTCTGTGCTGAGGCCCTCAAGGCCCGCCTCTCCCCTGGTCTCCCGCTCCCCTCCCCCTGCTCTTCCCCTCTGGCCTCTGGTGCTCTCTTGATGCACGGGGCAGACGACGCCTGTGCCCCGTACCGTACCCCAGCTCCGGTGTGCCAAGAAACCAGCCTCTTGTGAGTCCCACGCCACCCCTCCCCCTCAGCCATTTCCAGTCCAGGTATATCCTCTGATGCCGGAGCTGATTGTGAAGCAGGAGGGGGTGCAGGTGTCTGCTGCCCCAAGGGAGTGGGGCAGAGCCACGTGGCGGCTGCCCCTGGCCTGACCTGCGCGCTTCCTCCTTCACGCCTGCTTCGCTCACTGTTGCTGGTGTTCTCTTGTTGTTGTTTTGTTTTAACCGACATTTGTAAAGCCCTGCTAGGTGCTGGACAGGGGCTTCCGGTGTGTTCTGCCCCCAGAAGCTCTCCCCGCCTCTCCCCAGGTGGCGGAGTCACTCCTCATTCATTTCTTTCTTCCTGCAGATGATCTTGCTGGTTCACTGGCTGCTGACGACCTGGTGAGTGGCTTCGCACGTGTCCACTCCTGTGTCCTCTGGTCTCCCGGGATCCGGGTCCACATCCCCCCAGGCTCCCGTCCACGTGTCTCCCCGCCAGTAACAGAACTAAATAACACCTTTGTCAAGAATGTCATCAGCAAGCTCCCCAGGTCCCAAGAATGTCTGAGGGGCAGTTTCCAGAGGCTTCTGCCATCACCCCCCCCCCACACCCACCCAGAAGCTTCAAGTCTTCATCCTAGGGGAGGTGGCTGGCCCAGGACAGTCCCCACAGCTCAGATCCTCCTCCAGACATGCCCAGGCCCTTTAGGGGGGCTTGGCGTGACTCTGGTGCCTCCCCCAAGGGCTTTGTATCTGGAAGGTGTGAGGTGCTAAAGCCAGGGGGCCAGTCTCACATAGCCTGCTGGACTCCCCAAGGCAGCCGGGGGTGTTTGCCAGCTAGTGCTCTGCGTGTCTTTGACATTGGGTCTGTCACTTAGACTCCCTGAGTCATTTTGTCCCCTGTAAAATGAGAGCATGACTGACCTTCCTGTTTACCTTGTGAGGTCACTGGATGGCGAAAGCCCCGTTTTAGAAACTGTAATAACCACTAACATTTCTTGAGGGCATCCAGGAGCCGACTCAGCAAGTAGATACTTCATGACCCTAAACCCGGGGTGGGGTCACTTGCTTAGGGGTGGGCCGCATTCTTACATCACACTCCTGCCCAGAGACGGCGGACTCGGGATTCAGATGGACCTGGCGAGGTCCTGGGTGAGCCGTGGTCCATCTTAGGTTTCCATCTGTAAAATGGGTATAAGGATGGCACAGCCCTCAGGGGCTGTGTGGGAGAAGCGGGTTGTGTTCATCCGACACTCCCCGGGGCCCGCGACAGAGGGAGGCTCGAGCATTACGGACCGATCTCATGATTACTGTCTGTTTCACCTGCTGAGCTGCGGGGCCGTTGCCCTGCCGAAGCAGGACTGGAGACCGCTGGCTTCCGTGTGCGTGTTGCCGACCTCGCCGTACGCTGCACGTGTAAAATGGCTGGGAACAAAGCAGACGGTGAAGGTCATGGCTAATGACGGGGAAGCGAGGTCCAAGTAGAGACTTCTCAGTCATACCCCCGAAGATTCTGAGTTGTGGTCCGGGCACACCCCCCCCCCCCACCCTGCACTAGCTTCTTTAAAACCAGAAAACCAAAAAGGCAGGTGACCTATTCAAAGACTGTCAAGCCAAGTCATGTTCTACACTTCACAGCTTTGCCTACGTTCTCTGTAGGGTTCGCTTCAGAGTCATGTAAGTTAATGAGGCGCCCCGCGGGGTGCTGGGAGCCCCCATGACTACTGTGGGTAAGGGCACGGCCTCTGGAGCCAGGCTGTCTGAATTCAAATGCCACCTCCGCCCCTTAGAAGCTGTGTGGCCTGGGGCAAGTTACCTGATCTCTCCGTGCCTTAGTTGCCTCATCTTTAAAATGGGGATAATAATCATGCCTCCTTTCTAGAGTTGTTAACATAAATGCACATAAGTGAGTTCATTTAAAACATCGAGAACCGTGCGGGACATTTTTAGGGGCTCTGTGTTAACTAATATTTTCACTGGGGTGACGAACCAAGAAGTAAACCAATCAGATGGTAGTTGGTAACGATACCCTAAAAAAATAAAATAGGAAGTCACAAGCTGGTATTTAAAACT
The DNA here is from genome assembly GCF_963455335.1 of Martes martes. NCBI lineage: Eukaryota > Metazoa > Chordata > Mammalia > Carnivora > Mustelidae > Martes > Martes martes. The sequence goes on along the minus strand of NC_137891.1, from coordinate 183,009,744 downwards.
AGGCGGTCGGGGAACGAGTCTCGGCGTCCACGTGGGGGCTGAGACTAACACGACAGAGCTGTGTTCAGGGAAGAGGACGCCGTGCGGGAAGTGGGTGGAGGTACAAGGGGGCGACGACTGCATCACGGGCCGGGGCCCACAGGGCTCCTCAGGCCACGGGAAAAGTCTGTATTTTGTTGCAAGTAGGAAGGAAAACTGGGGGAGACTCTCAGCCGAGGAGTGACGTCCCCGGATTGACACAACTCCTGGCTGTTTAGAGAAGGGCCTGGACGGGCAGGCGTGGAAGTAAGGAGGCCTGTGGGGAGAGGCTGCGGTGACAAATGCTGGCCGGAGAGGGTGGGGTTTTGGAGCTGGAGGGATGTGGCCAGATTGGGGATCCATTTGGAAAGTACAGGCAATGGGCTTTGCTGACGTTTCCAGGGCCCAGCTGGGGAGGAGGAGAGCAAGTGCCCTGCGGCCTCCTCACAGAGGGCCCGGGACTCAGGAGCGGGAAAGAGCGGGCCTGCGGGAGGGGAAGGGGTGGGCCCCTGTGGGGCGGTCACCTGACATGACCCGGTGCTCCTTCCCACAGGGGCTGCATCACGTTCTCGGGCCCTTACCCCTGGGCCAACTTCACCATCCTGGCGGTGGGCGTGTGGGCCGTGGCTCAGCGGGACTCCGTCGACGCCATAAGTCTGGTGAGGCGGGGGGAGCAGGGTGGTCCGTGGCCCCCACTCTTGCCCCCTCACCCATCCCAGCCCTGTCTCTTCCTTGTAAGGAAGGGGCCCCCCACCTTGCCCCCCTGTTTTCCATTTCTTAAGCCTTGTGAAGAAGCCCTCCCCAGCTACCAGCCCAGGTGTGTCCTCACTAGCCTGGCCCGCTTCTCGGCCGGCTCCGAGAACCCCGAGAACCCCAAGTCTGTTGATTGCCTTCCCCGAGAGAAGCACGGGTGGGTTCCCCCAGGCGCCCCAGCTTGGCTCCTTCTGGAGGGCACTGGAGCATGTATGTCCCCAGTAACCCGCCTCTAGGGCCCTCTTAGTGGGGAGGGGTGTGGTGGGAGCCCCACGGAGAGGGAGGTCCTCTTCCTCATGAGGTCAGAGTGGACACAGCCCCGGGGGAGCTTCCCAGCACCCCCTGCACCCCGAAGGGCGGTGAGAGCTCCCACACGGGCCTGTAGGGATGACCGAGAAGGGGGCTCCCCGTGGTGCAGATAGATTGAGTGAACTCCAAGGGACCTTCCATTTCGGAGGTTCTAGAACCAAGTCTCATGCCCCACGTCACAGGGGGAGTGGTGACAGGCTGGGTCCAACCCAGGTCCTGCCAGTAGCCGATCTGTTTTCCAGCAAGACCTAAGGACACAGGCGGGCGCGAACGGAGCTTCCGTCTGGCATACATGGTAGGGCAGCCGTGAGCGTGGGACGGAGCGTCAGGGAGGGCATAAACCCTAATGGCACGTGGTCACCCTTGCAGTTTCTCGGTGGCTTGGCGGCCACCATCTTCCTGGACATCGTCCACATCAGCGTCTTCTACCAGCAGGCCGGCTTCACGGACACACAGCGCTTCGGCGCCGGCATGGCCATCCTCAGCCTGCTCCTCAAGCCCTTGTCTTGCTGCTTCGTCTGCCACATGTACCGGGAGCGCGGGGGTGAGCTCCCGCTCTGTACCGGTGAGGCCACCACCCCGGCTGGCTCCCTGACTGACCTCTCGCCGGCCAGGGTGCTGGCAGCGCCGTCTCCCACGTCTCCCCTGTCTCTGTCTTGCCTGACCGCCCCCCCCAAGTGAGCTGACCTTGCCCTGGGAGACAAGGGCTTGAGGCACTGGGCGGGGGCGGGGTGGGGGGTAGTGGGGGCGGGGCCTGGTACCGACCCCAGAAACCCAGCTGGAGGGGATAAAAGCTCCGGCCTCTGCTGCACGAGCCCAGTGCTCCTAGCCCCGCCTGCCGTGAGCTTTCCCTGGCATCCGACTGCGGGCAGAGTCGGCAGCGGGACCAGAGCCCCGTCTCAACCCCAGCGCTGAGCGCCGATGCAGCTGGGTGTGCCTCAGTCCCGCCGATGGCTCTGGGCCGCCTGCAGCCTGAGGCCTGTCAGCATTCCCGGCCCGGCCCCTCCTCTCTGCCCCTGCCAGCCTTGGGGCTAGAGCCTGCCCTCCTGCCCCGTGGGGTCTGGGTGGCCAGCGGAGAGGGGCTGCTGGCATGCGCCATGGAGTCTCAGCCGGAGCTGGCCCTGAATTTGCCCTGCTCACGTCCTGGTCACCTCAGCCTGGCCCACCACAGCCCCTCCCACCCCCCCCCACCCCCTACCCCCCACCCACCCCCCCCCCCCCCCCGCTCATGGTGGCTGGGCCGTTTTCCTGTTCTCTCTCACGTACTGCTCATCTTTCTCTCAGAGAGGTGGGGAGAGAGTGGGGGGTGGTCTTCCACTGTTCCCTCCCAAGAAAAGAGGCCCAGAGGGGCCCATGACCCACTTAGGGGAGCATCTGAGCCAGGGCAAGAGGGGCCTGCGGCCTCCCCGGGACTGATCTCAGCATTGCTCTGGCCTGCCGTGGCGTTAAGGGGGCCCAGTAACGTTTCTCCCATTAGGCAGATGAGGGAGCTGGCGCCCAGAGCCCCTGGGACTTGTTCAGGGTCAAGTGTGCAGGGCCGGGAGGGGAGCAAAGAGCATGGGCCCTTAGAGCCCTCGCCCCTACCTTGCACCCCCAGCCCAGGGCTCTGGGCTCTGCTAACTGTGCCAGCTCTGGGCCTTCTGGATCCAGTAATACAGTGTCCACTGTGCCCGGGAGAGGAGGCTGTGAGCCCAGGGCTGGGTGTCCCTGTGCTCAGATGCGTGCTGCTCCGAGAGGCCCCAGCGTGATGGCCAGGAGCACTGGCCTTGGGCTTATGCTGCCTTGGCTTGAATTTCCGTGTCCTCCGCTTCAAGCGCCATACTGGGGGCAAGTCAGTTCAACTCTTTGACCCTCAGTTTCTCCATCTGTAAAGTGGGGCCGCCCAATACCTGCTCTGGGGGGTTATGGGAGGATTGGCTGAACACCTGCTAAAAGCTGGGGGGAGCTGCTGCCACCGTCACTGTCGTTCCTGGTGAATCTTGGTTTGGACTTACAGTAGACCGTCGTGAGTCCTCAGCCTTCGTTTTTTCCTTTCCCCCTTATCCCCCCACCCCCAGGTTTCCTTGGACCATCACAGGAGCGCAGTGACTACCAGACGATTGACTCACCAGAGGCGCCCACAGACCCCTTTGTAGGCTCAGAGGGCAGGGGTCACTCCCCGCAAGGGTACTGAAGTCAGTCTGCTTTGGCCCCAGCGCAGGGGCCAGTGAAGCAGACCCCAGAGATGGCCCAGACTGCGTTGCCCTCCCTGTGCCTCCGATGGCATTCCAGAGCTGTCCCTGACCTCCACGCCCCTTTCTTGGACTGTGTTCTCCTGTTCCCCATCACCCCAGGCAAGTGCCCTGAGTGGCCAGGAGCCCCGAGCACACCTGTCCCAGACTCCCTGAGGCCTCCGCTCCCTTCGAGGTACCCCACTGGTCTGAGGCTGGCAACCGTGGTCTCTTTCCTCACCTCTTTAGCGGCTCCGTGCAGCCCTGTCCAGCCATGCCTGAGCCAGGACTTGCCCACGGTGGGTTGACCTTGCCTGCAGAAGCTCTGAGAGCTTTGGGTCATGGTCAGCCCCCAGAGCAGTCCGGTGTGGAAGTGAGGTCCCTTTGCTTCTCACGCCTGGTAACTTGGTGCTTGGGGACTTTGGGGCTAGAGGCAGGAGACGTCTGCAGCCCGGAGACCCCCCACGGCCACCAACTGCCCTTCCTATGGCCATGGCATTCAGGTCTGGGGAATCCGTAGCTGGGGTGTTTTGAGCCATGGTTAATCTCCCAGCTGTGCTGGGGCCTGGACCTGCCATTCCTGGGAAGATTTCTCCTTTGAACCCGCAGGGAAGCCGGGCTTACCTGCCGGGCCTGCTGTGGCTGGAGGAAACACACGCTGGTGACCCAGCTTTGGCCTAGCCTCGGTCCCAGCAGCGGAGGGCACTATTCGGTGTGGCCAGTGGGCATCCGTGTCTCTGAGTCCGATGACTTGAGTATGGGTTTGCCTCCCTCTCAGCCACTTTCTGACTGTGTGCCTTTGAGCCACTTAATGTCTCTGACCTCAGTGTCTTCTGGAAAAGAGCCAGTGCCAGCCCTGGGGGTGATGATGTGAACCAAGTGTGTAGTGCCTGGCCCTCGGACAGCTCCTCAAGCCACAGTGAAGCTGGCGGGTGGCTCCGTGATCCTGTGACGATGTGGGGTCAGTAGGCAAGGGGCGACCTCTTCCTGGCAGACCCCGTGTCTTGGTGTCAGGGCCGACTGGGACCAACACCCGTCCAGAAGCCCCAGGCGCCCCATTAACTGGACTGAGTGTTGACCTCTGGCTCTCCTAAGCCATCCCAGGCCTAGTGCACAACCCCACCACCCTCCTGTATCCATCCATGCCCTGGGGCTCGGTACTTGTTACCGCTCAGCGAGGGCTGCAGGGCTCAACTCTGGTGCCTGCTCTCAGGGAATAGACTTATTAAGAGTCCTCAGGCAGGAGGCAAGAGCTCCAGAAGAGACCCCTGGGAAGGGCCCCGTGCTCTGGACCAGAGTGGCAGCAGCTGCAGGAAAGCTGGAAACAGCTCCACCGTCAGAAGGAGACAAATAAATAGTCTGTGGCACATTCATTGTATGGCTATGGTTCAGCAGTTTGTGGGAATAAACCAGACCTCTTTCTGTGGACACGGGTCGCCCTGTTGTGAGCAAAACAGATTCCAGGAAGGCGTCAGCAACGCGAGAGTGTTGGCCTGAATTTAAAACCTCCAAGCAATACCCTATGTCGTTCACGAGTGTGTATGGAGTGGAATAGAGAAGTGTGGACTAGACGGAAGGATCCTTCAAGTCTGTGGTTGAGGCAGCCTTGGGTAGGGGAGAAGTGTGGTGTTTGGGGTGTGGGACTAAAAACCCCAGTTCCGGTTCTCTTGTTCACTCCAGGTCCTGGCACACGGCAGGTTGCACTGTGCCTGCCCTGGGTGTATGTGGTCGGGATGTCAGTTTCCAAAGGGAATGGAAAGTTGTTGGTGGGGGGCGCAGTGGGGGCCCAGCTAATAGAGCCTGTGTCAAGTGGAGGGGAGGGTATGTTCAGAGAGTCCGGTTCCTCATAGTTCCAGATCCTCAAGTCCAACCAGATCTTTATGGGGTTTGAGGAAGGCCCCCGTCTTAGGTGGGGGTCCCCAGAAGCAGACACTAAACGCAGTGTCTGGCTTGGTGCAAAGCAAGGGGGCCCAGGCTTTCTGGTCATTGGTCAAGGGCTGCCCCATAGTTGGGGGACAGTGACTTAACCTTCTAGGCTCTTCTGGCTCCCTGACCATGCAGGCCAAATGGTCCCAGGAGCTGGAGGGCTGTCCTGCAAGAAGAGTGCCATCAGAGACACACGGACAGTGAGGGCCACCGGTGGGATGTCTTTCCAAACAGCAGGTCTCATAACTGACATCCTAACATTCATTCAACAAGCAACCAAGAGGGGCACCTGGGTGGCTCAGTGGGTTAAAGCCTCTGCATTCGGCTCGGGTCATGATCTCAGGGTCCTGGGATCAAGCCCCGCATTGGGCTCTCTGCTCAGCAGGGAGCCTGCTTCCCCCTCTCTCTCTGCCTGCCTCTCTGCCTACTTGTGATCTCTGTCTGTCAAATAAATAAAATCTTAAAAAAAAAAAAAAACAACCAAGAGCCTATGGGAGCTAGGAGTCTTCTAGCGGGGGGGAGGGTTCTAGCGGGGTGGGGGTGCGGTGGTGGCGCGGATTCCGTTAGGCATGAGAGGTTCCGGGCAGGGGAACAGCTCACAGGAAGGCTTGAGCAGGTTTGTGGCTGCCCAGCCCGTTTCTGGACATGGTCAGGAGGCTGGAGTGGCTAGAGCGAAGGGAGGGAAGAAGGAATGAGGTCGGAAAGGCAACAGGGACCAGGTAGCAAAGGGCTAGCCGGTCATTTTGAGGCCTTCGACTTGTTCTCAGTGAGATGGGGGCCGCTGGAGGGCTTTGGGCAGCATGGGACACAATCTGACAATGTTGGTGGCTTGGGCTAGGAGGCAGAGATGCGGATGGTGACAAGTGGCCGTGTTGAGCCGAACACCGGGCACCGATTGTCCCTTGCAGGGAAGGACATCAGGAGGTTCTGCCCACTGTCAGAGCAGTCAGAGGCACCAAGGAAAGCCGCGCACTGGTCCAGGCACTGGCTGGACCACGCTTTACTCACCAGATCCGCCTCAGGGGGTGGGGGGGTCGCATCGGTCCCCTAGGGCTGGCAGTAACTGACACAGGGCAGTGGGCTCGCTGTCACCTCCCTCCTGCCACAGGGGAGGGACACTCCCCTTCCTCTGGAGCACAGACATAGCTGTGGGCAGGCCGGGTGCCACGGGACATGCGTGTGTCATCAGAACAAAAGAACAAACCTGGACTTGAAACGGGATGATATTCCCACACGAGGTGACAAGGTCAGCACAGGCTGTCATGGACTCTTTTTTTTTTTTTAAAGATTTTATTTATTTATTGGACAGACAGAGATCATAAGTAGGCAGAGAGGCAGGCAGAGAGAGAGGAGGAAGCAGGCTCCCCGCCGAGCAGAGAGCCCGATGCGGGGCTTGATCCCAGGACCCTGGGATCATGACCTGAGCCGAAGGCAGAGGCTTTAACCCACTGAGCCACCCAGGCGCCCCTGTCATGGGCTCTTTATCTGGAAGTGTTCCAGCCTCAAGGCTCGTTGGTACCCAGCCAGTGGGTTTGAAAGGCATTCGCCCGACAGGGCTGCTCTTGGAGATGTTCTGAAGGCGAAGTGCCGGATTCACTCACGGACAGGACGGAAGGGAAAAACAAGAACGCACCATTGCAAGGTTTAGGGCCTGAGCAGCCTGGGGCTCGAGCTGCCACTGACTGGGAGGGCCGGCGGCAGAAGGCCAAGTTCAAGGAAAGGCCAGATGAGCCACACTGAGGAAATGGGGCTTCTCACCACTGTGAGGCCAGCTTTTGTAGACACTTGGAAGTCCTCTGTATTTTAGTCTAGAGCGTCTGCCGTTCCGGAAACTGTCGGCCACAGGAAGCAAATTCCTCGTGCCTCTGGTCTCCTGTCGGTGACGGCTGAAGACACTTGGCTGGTTTCCAAATCTTGTATTTCTTGTTTTCACAAAGCTGAGCCTCCCAGATGAGGGAGCCAGAGGCAAGCCCTTGTCCCGGAAGAGGTCACCGTCTTCTGGTGGCCAAAACTGGGCCAGAGCCATCCGTACCTGCAGGGGCCCCCGCCTTGGGCCCATCCTGCGAGTCAGTCCCCAGGATAGCCTGGAAATTCCAGCTCAGTCCCAGCCTCCCTCCAGACTGGCCCTAGAGCCAGCAAACCTTGATCAAATCTCCACTGCAACCCGGGACTGGCTGGGTAGGAGACGCGACCGTCTCTCAACCTCACTGTGACTCAGTTTTCTCGTCTGAAAAGTGGGGGTGCTCACAGTGCCTGACTCAAGGATTAGTGAAGTCTGACCATGTGTAATATCAGTGTTTCTCATTCCCTGTTTACCGGGTTAATTATTCAGAGAGAGGGAGGGGGTGGCGAGTGTAGGGAGGAAAGAATTTTCCTCAGCCCTCTTAGGGTCCCTGGCTGGGTCTGAACATTAAACTGACAAAGATTAACAGGAGAAAAAAGCACGTGTGTTTTTCTCACACTTGTACATGTATACGAGAACCTTCACAAGAGAAGAAAGGCTTGAAGAAGTGACGAGACCAGGGAGCTTTTATAACTTTCACACAAAGAAACAATAAATGTGTGAAATATTGACAAGACAGGGGTGCTGGGGTGGCTCAATTAGTTAGGCGTCTGCTTTCCGCTCAGGTCATGATATCAGGGTCCTGGGATCAAGCCCCGCATCAGGCTCTTTGCTCAGTGGGGAGTCTGCTTCTCCCTCTGCTACTCCCCCTGCTTGTGCTTGCTCGCTCGCTCTCTCTCTCTCTCTCTCTCAAATAAATAAAATCTAAAGATTAAAAAAAAAAAAAAGGAATTGACAAGACAAAGGGGTCTGGCCTGGGGTAGTGAATGGTGAAGAAATAACCAGAAAGATAAGGGTTAAATTAACAAGGTTTGTTTATACAGATTTCTTGGCTATAAATTCCCTGTCTCTGGTGATAAGAATCATCTTCTTGGGGCACCTGGGTGGCTCAGTTGGTTAAGCAGCTGCCTTCGGCTCAGGTCATGATCCTAGAGTCCCAGGATCTAGTCCCACATGGGCCTCCCTGCTCGGCGGGGGGTCTGATTCTCCCTCTGACCTCTCCCCTCTCGTGCTCTCTCCTCTCATTCTCTCTCTCAAATAAATAGATAAAATCTTTAAAAAAAATTAAAAAAAAAAAGAATCATCTTCTTTCCTCCTGGTACAGGGAGAACACCTTTCACGTAGGCGATTCAGGACCTATTTCAGGAAAGAACAGGGTGGGGTCAGAGTGACTTTCTTGCTTCTGCCATTTTTTCAAACACTGAGGTTAAGATGTTCAGTATGCACAGTGCCAGAATTCGAGGGGAGCATGTCCTGAGCCCCATCACCAGTCTGACCATCTGTTCGTGTACTCATTTATTATCAGTTCTATAATAACTTACTAAAAGCTCTCTATAAGTTTTAAAAAAATGGTCAGGAAGTAAAACAGGGGTTGCCTTCACTGGCCACCACACAACCCCGAGGGCCCAGTTCCCCACGTAGTCAAGAGCTTGTGTTCATACCTATGAATCTAAAGACTATTGACAGATTCAACAGGTTATACAAAACATTCTCATAGCGAAGATCTACACACAGATTCACAGACTTGAACTTGAGCTTAGAGCTCCTGTAGCCCAGCAGTTTGAGAAGTTTTTCCTTCCAAACCCTTGGTTCAAAGAAATTTTACCCAGGGTATAAAACAGAGCGGGTCTGACAGAGCCCCCCAGTGCCACCGCCACTCTGAGGCCGGGACCCCAGGGCACAATATGAAAGCTCTTCTCCTACATCCACCTTATTCCCCAGCTTGGGACACGGGCCCCCAAGGAGGAGACGTGGCCAAGGGCACATGGAGACTTCTTGATTTTAGGGCCAGAACGTGACAATGCGGAGACTGGGGTGCCGGGTAGAATTTAAAAGGAAAGCAACACAACTTCTACAAATGAACAGTTAGAGACTCGACGGTTGGGTTAATTCATAGAATAGATACAGCAAAAGAGAGAATCTGTAGCCTTGAAGATATATTTGGAGGAATTACTCAGAATGGAGCAAAAAGCACAAAAGAAGAGAGGTTAAGAAACAAAGGATAGCATGAGAAGTTCCGACATAACTCTGTGGGAGTTCTGAAGGAGCCCCTGGGAGAGAGGCAATGTTCAAAGGAATAATGGCAGGGAATTTTCCCAAACAGAAGAAATCCACATTTCTAGTTCTCATCTCAGCACTTTGTTCAGCATTGCTTACCTGGCACAGTTCCAGGACACAGCAGTACTTTATAACAAATACAGGAACAGGGATACCCAGGTGGCTCAGTCGGTTAAGCGTCAGCCTTCGACTCAGGTCATGATCCTGGGGCCCTAGGATCGAGTCCCCCATCGGGCTCCTTACTCATCAGGGAGTCTGCTTCTCCCTCTGCCACTTCCCCTGTTTGTGTTGTCTCTTCACGCTCTCTCTGACAAATAAGTAAATAAATAAAATCTTTTTTTTAAGATTTTATTTATTTATTTGACAGAGATCACAAGTAGGCAGAGAGGCAGGCAGAGAGAGACGGAGAAGCAGGCTCCCCGCTGAGCAGAGAGCCCGATGCGGGGCTCGATCCCAGGACCCTGAGATCATGACCTGAGCCCAAGGCAGAGGCTTTAACCCACTGAGCCACCCAGGCGCCCCCCCCCTTTTTTTAAAGATTTTTGTAAATAAATAAAATCTTAAAAAACAAAACAGATATAGAATGAATGGTGCAGAATACCAGAGATGAACACTAGGATCCCCAAAGCGGAGGCTCCTGGCTGGCTCAGTCAGTAGAGCATGTTACTTTCAGTCTCGAGGTCTGGAGTTCAAGCCCCATGTTGGACAGTAGAGCTTACTTTAAAAAGCTAATTTAAAAATAAAAATTAAAAAATTCCCAAAGCAAGCTGGTAGAAAAGATGTTGTCCCAAAAGAAATGACAATTAACACTGGCTACTGATGTCTCACCAGCAACAAAAGGAGCCAGAAAACAGGGGAATGCTATCTTCAAAGTCGTGTGAAAGACAACCATCAACCCACAATTGTGTACAATGAGTTATCTTTCAGGAATGAAGGAACTAGGGGCACCTGGGTGGCCCGGTCCTTAAGCATCTGCCTTTGGCTCAGGTCAGGATCCCCGCATCTGACTCCCCCACTGAGTGGGGAGTCTGCTTCTCCCTCTCCCACTCCCCCTGCTTGTGTTCCCTCCCTCGCTGTGTCTCTCTGACAAATAAGTAAATAAAATCTTCAAACAAACAAAAAAAGAAGGAATGAAGAAAAAGGCCTATTCAGAGAAATGACAACAGATTTTATCACCAACAGACCTTGAATACAGAAACATCTAAAGAACCTTCTTGTGGAAGGAGGACATTTTTCCATAAAGAAGATCTGATATACACAAAGGGAACAGTAAACATATGGTTTAGTGTTCAAAACAATGCTGGTACATTTCAGGAGGGGCTGGCCAGGCACAAAGTATTATAGAGTCCCTTTCTGTCTGGAAGGCGGGTAAACCTGCATTAACTTTAGATTTTGCCGAATTAATGTCTTGGAGAACCACTGAAAGAACAGAAGTAGAATGGGTCATTTCCAAGACAGTGTTGGGTGTGGGGTGGACGTGGGGGTTGGCGAGGGAAAGAGCTTTGATCCACTCTTTTGTTGTTGTTATTTGATCACTTCTTAAAAAGCCAAGAAAAGAGAAAAAAAGAAACATGAATTCGGACCATTGGCAAACACAAAAATAAGATGGGTTTTATATATCCACGGCACAATCATACCTTTGTCAGTGATTTTCTAGAACCTTCCAGTCCTATTGTGTTTATAAAAGACACACCTAAAATAGACAGACACAGGAAGGCTGAGAGTACAAGAGTGAAAAAAGACCATGCAGGGGCACCTGGCTGTCTCCGTCAGTGAAGCACCTGATTCTCGATTTCTGTAGCCTGAGTTCGAGCCCCACACTGGGGGTGGAGTTTTCTTAAAAATAAATCTTAAGGGACGCCTGGGTGGCTCAGTTGGTTGAGCCTTCGGCTCAGGTCGTGATCCCAGGGTCCTGGAATTGAGTCCCGCATCGGGCTCTTTGCTTGGCGGGGAGACTGCTTCTCTCTCTGCCTCTGCCTGCTTGTGTTCTCCCCCCCCCCCACCTCTCTCTGACAAATTAATAAATAAATAAAAATAAAATCTTAAAAAAATTTTTTTTAAATAAATAAATCTTAAAAAAAAAAAAAAGTCAAACCAGCTAAGGGAGCTGGTGTAACTAAATTGTTATCTGACCAACTTGCCTTTAAGGCATCAACTCTTTGAGCACCAAGATCTGAATAACAAAAGGTTCAATCCACCAGATTTAGCAGGTGATGTTAGCTATGCAGATTCAGGGAGGAAGTAATAATTACCCCTTCCTTCAAGAATTGCTTTAGACTTTTAAAAAGTTCTTTGGCATTGATTTGTTAAATGTTCACAGCAACCAGTGAGATAGTAGAGAAAGTGTTACAGCCTCCTCTTTGCCGATGAAAAGCCTGAGGGTCAGAGAGGTTCGGGTCTTGCTAAGGTACACAGCAGCAGAAAGGCTGGCGATCACAGGTCTTCTGACCCCAGGTCAAGTGCTCTTTCCTCTCCGGGTTTGCAAAGGGAAAAGCGTACAGTCCGGACAGAGGGCGGAAAGGCTTGGCAGGGATCCATGAGGAACAGCGTGGGCAAAGGCTTGGCAGGTGGCAACCGCCTAGAGGGCACTGTGACTGGGCCCAGCACGCCCCACGGGAGGGGGCTTCAGGGGGACCCGACAGCCGGCCGCGTCGCCTATCTTGCACGTGCAAGAAGCTTGCACAAGGCCACGTGCTTCGCGACTGGAGGCGCGCCAGGACCGGGACCCTCGCGGAGGACGCGCGCTCGGGTGGATGGCCCCGCCCGCGCCCTGCAGCCCACGCGGCGGCCCCCGGTGGCCGCCCTCCCGCGTGCCCCTCCAGGCTCCGCGGGCGCTGGGCGGCGCGTTCTCTGCCGTCCCCCACCCCCCACCCTACCCGCGTGGGTCGTTCGTTAGCCCTCGCCAGAGGGTTCAAGCCCGACGGGGAGAAGGAGGACAGACGCCGGAGGACGGGCCAGGAGGCCAGGAAAAGTGACCGCCGGTTCTTTGGGTAGAAAGAGGAGGGAGGCTCTGATGTCCTTCTTTGGGCGGGGATGCGGGGGCGTGTCCAGGGGGCGGACAGAGGTGGGAGAGGGGAGGAGCACGTGGATGGACAGACGCGCCCCCGCATGGGGTGGGGACTCCAACCTGAGGGTTGAGCCGTCTCTAGGCTTTTTCGGAAAGCGTTGGCGGGGGTGTGGAGGGGGGCCGGGGGCGGCGTCCCCGTTCTGAGCATGCGCTGTGGCGTCAGTCCCCCTTCCACGCCTGGCCCCTCTGCGGCCTCTGACCCGCTGCGGCCGTCGGCTAGACCCGGAGCCCCTTTAAGCTCCAGCTTGCCCATCTGTAGAACAAGCGACCTAATGCCTAGGGCTGCGGTGTAGATTTGACCGGGTGTGTGCTGAAGGCTGCATGCCCTTTGCCACGGGCCCCGCGCTCATTTTGCGTAGTGTAGAAGCCCCTTTATGGGCCAGGTATGGTGAGTCCAGCTGCAGCAAATACTGAAGGGGAAGAAAAGACAGTGGCTCGCGGCTCCCTGGAGGGAGGGGAGCAAACTGTACTTTCTTTTCTCTGTTAGGTGGTGGCAAGTCATGGAGAAAAGTCATGCAGGGTAAAGAAAGGACGGAGTGGGGATGCTGGGATCTGGTGTGGGGTTCGGGATGGAACAGCCAAGAAGGAATTCTTGAGAAGTTTTCAGTTTAGAAAAGGTGGTTTTCTTAAAGCAAAGGGACAGGACTCATGGGCAGAAAATGCTGCACCAGGGTTGTGAGGAGTGACTGATTCTAGACTTTTAAGTCTGTGGAGGAAAGAGGGGGGGGGCTAGAGATTATGTGAGTTCCTCGGGAATTTTTTTGTGTGCCGAGAGCAGGGTCTACAGGACCTTGGAGGTCTGGCCGTGGTCAAGATAAGGCTGGTTTTCGTGTCTAGTAAAACATCAACGTGAGGGCAGCCACGAGTTCCTTGAGGAAGGTCACGCTCTGCCTGTCTCCGGAATTCAGCAATGGCTGCGGGCTGTAAGGAGATGTAATTCAAGCTGCATTTCTCTGACTTTTGTTGTCCTCATTCTTTCCCCCCCGCTGAGCAGTTTTGACCCTTAAATCTTTAGGGTTGCAGAGGAAGGAAGGTCTTCTCTTCCGTAACTTCTTCCTGCTAAATAGGAGCGAAGCGATGTCCCTACCTTTGGGTCAACATTGGTCACCTGGGGAATTTTTATATATACAGGAGTTACCAAGGGCAGAGGCAGCCAGTCCGAGGTAGACAACACAGCTGAATGTCCCTGAGTAGAAAGGATCCTCTGTTGGCAGGATATGAGGTCAGGGAAGTCTTGGCAACAGGCAGGGAGATGTTATGGGGGGCGGGGGGGGGGGGGGGGAGAAGAAGATTAATATTATTATGTGAAAGAGAAGCCCAATAAAAAAGACCTTTGACAATGGACCAGAATTTTCCTTCAGTCCTTCATTTTTGTTTGAAGGGAAGTGTGAGATCTTCTACAGGTTCCCAGGAGTGAGAAGGCGTGTCAGCCCGCACTCAGGGTTCCCGTGAGGAAGGTGCGGGTCTCATTCCTGATACAGGAGCCCGGAGCCCATGAGGAATGGCCTTCTCGTTTTACGGCCGTGGGAAAACAGAACACGAGCCGGTAGAGGCCCTTCCATTTCGGAGGCAACCCCCCCCCCACTGTATTAGACTTGAAATCCTTCAAATATACCATGTCTCCCGGGTTTCTGGGGGTGGGGTTGCTAGTAACCGTCAGACTGGGTGTAGGGAGGATATGGTCTGTGTGTTCCTTTCGCGAGATATTTGAGGAAACCAGAATTATTCAGAAAATGGGGTTAAGCTCTAATATCTACAAAGACGTTATGGAAACCTATTTTCCCTCTATAATCACCCTCATTTTTTTATCAAAGATAGCCAAATCAAGATTCTAATTCATTTAAAAAATCAATTTTAGTTCATTTAAAACATCATTTTTAATTTTATTTTTTAAAAGATTTTCTTTATTTATTTGACAGAGAGAGACACAGCGAGAGAGGGACCACAAGCAGGGGGAGTAGGAGAGGGAGAATCGGGCCTCCGACCAAGCAGGGAGCCCGATGTGGGGCTGGATCCCAGAACCCCAGGATCATGACCTGAGCTGAAGGCAGATGCGTACTGACTGAGCCACCCAGGCGCCCCTTAATTTATTTTTAAAAAGACCAATTTTACTTTATTATATTTTTCTTCTTCTTCTTTTAGAGAGGTGGGGAGAGGCAGAGGGAGAGGGTGAGTTTTAAGTAGGCTCCACGCCTACTTAAACATGGGGTTCAGTCTCATGACCCTGAGATCATGACCTGACTCAGATGCTTAACCGACTGAGCCACCCAGGCGTCCCCAAAAGTCCAATTTTAACAAACCTGTCCTGATTATTTACATAAACTCAGCAAGACTAGTGAGTGATCACATAAATCTTTTAAAATCTGCTTTGCTAGAAGTTTTATAAGGAATCTGGGTTGAACTTTGAGTAGCCTCTCTAGGCCAGAAGACAGGCCAAGTGCTTACCATCAGACACGCCTCTAGTACCTGTAAATTGGGGCAGATTCCTCTTCCCAAGTTCCCCAAATATCCTGAGGCTCCTGTACCTACCAGGAAATGACATTCCTTACTCACCTGGCGTGGCTGCTGGGATCTCAGCAAGCAAGGTATCAGCCCAACATTTCCAAGGGGCTCTATTGGCTCCGTGTTTGGTAAAGTCAGCCTCAATTCCTTAAAGTTGTCTGGTCACATCTGAGTCTATGCATGTGTCTCTCAAATACAACATTCCAGTCAAAGCCATTTTTCCAAGGGTGTCATGTTACAAAGAGAACAGATTCTTTCTTTTCTTTTTTTTTAAGATTTTATTTATTTATTTGACAGAGATCACAAGTAGGCAGAGAGGCAGGCAGAGAGAGAGGAGGAAGGAGGCTCCCTGCTGAGCGGAGAGCCCGATGCGGGGCTCCATCCCAGGACCCTGAGATCATGACCTGAGCTCAAGGCAGAGGCTTTAACCCACTGACCCACCCAGGCGCCCCATTGGTTTCGGCTTTGATAATCATAAGGTCTCTGTTGCAACTACTCTGCCATCATATCAAGAAAGCAGATGAGCCATGAATCACTAGAGATAGCTGGGTTCTGAGAGAACTTGACTTACATAAGAGACAGGCTCCCTGGTATTGGACCTTGAGGGCACGAGCTCAGAAGAGGAGAAACCAAAACAGGTGAGTGGGAAGGAGACGGCAGGCAGGAGGGAGGGAAGGAAACTCAGTCAAAATCCAAGCTCTGCACACTGAATAAAACCAAGCAGAAAGACTGAGTCATGGCAAGGTTCTCTCCCTGCGAGCCAGGAAACTCAAGACTACAGGAGCGTTGAGTTCCGACTGCTCACAGAGTAAGGGGTTTTTATGGGATAAATGCAGAAGTTATTTGGTTTGTAGAACTGATTGATCTAGAGCTAATGGTCTTTCTTACTTGGATTCAAGGGACTCCAAGGGAACAAGGAAGTCCAGAGAGAGCACGAACAGACTTTGGTGGTCAGGAATTGGCAGGTGTCCTTGGCTGATTTGTGAGAAGGACTCTAAGTTCCTGTAAGGTTAGGTTAAGTGTCCTTTATGCACCTGCATTGGCCATCTCCATTCTGCCTTGACATAAGTGTCTCTATTTTAGTTTGGTTCCACACCTGAGAAGAGGGCATCCTGGAGCCAGGGAGGCCAGGGCTCCCACGGGGACGGGGACGGGGACGAGTGAATGAGCCCCATCCTCTGCGGCTCCTGCGTCCACAAGGCCCAGGGCTGCGGCTGGCCGGGGCATGGCATCTCGGGGATCAGCTGGAAGAAAGCCGCTCTGGGCGGGTGGGGGTGGGGGAAGCCATCGGCAGGGAGGGCGGCAGAGGTGGAGATGGGAGAGGAACTGGGATTTGGGTGTGGTGAGAGTGGGAGAGGGGACCTGGAACCCGGAGGCTCAAGAACGATGATGGGGGATGGTTTTTGGTTGTTGCGCTTGGTTTTTCTCAAGTTAGAAGAAGTACTCATAGCAATGATTAAGTCCTTAAGTGCTTGTAGGAATGATTCAGTGTAAAGGGGGGAAGCTTTGGTGGGGGGTGGTTTCTGGAGAAAGGACATCGAAGCCAGTGTCCCACTGCCCAAGCTCGGTGCCCCAGTTCAGGCCTGAGTCTGCTGTGGGATTCTGGGGGTCATGGGTGCTTTTCCTGATTCACAGAACGGCACCTCGGAGGCCAGTGGTGGCCCTGGGCGCTGTCCTTGGGGAGGCAAGACGGGATGGCCCCCAGAGGGCAGGGGAGAGTCAGGCTGGGAATGGGACCACACAGGATGGGGGAAGGACTAGGAGGCTATGGCCCGGAAGCTGGCTGGCAAAGGAACACAAAGCATCCGATCGCCCTATTTTTTGACTGCAGCAGAAAGCAAGGTCTGCTGGAAGGGGTGGGGGGAAGACGTGGTGGCAGGGGTTTGAGGACAGAGGAGAAAGTGTGACTTGGCATCTGGGGCAGGGGGGGGACTAGGGTGTGAGTCTCCCACAACCTTGCCCTGACTTGGGATGGAAGGTGGTCATTTGGAGTGAGGTGGTCCCTGCAGCAGTAGGTGAAAAGTACTGATGAGCGTTGAGCAGAGAGAGGAGGCGTGCGGGACCAGGGGGAGGGTGTGCCAAGAGTGCTTATACGCCACGTGGTTAAACCTTGGAAGGAGGGGTGAGACAGCAAAGCCGCGAGAGACTGTCGGAGGTCGGCGGGGCCAGAGGATGGGGTCTGATGGGGGAAAGACCACTGCATCGGATGCTAGAGGGTGGGGGTGGGCTCTGGAGCCGAAATTATGGAATGGGTGCAGTTATTTAGGGTGACCGAATCTGGGGGCCCCATGGGAGCAGGTGGTTGAGATGGGACAAAGGGCAAGATGGTGGGAAAGGAGAGATTGAGGACTCTGCACACCAGGAGTGGGAGGTGTCTGCCGTGTGGATTGTGAGATCGCCAAGAACCATGGTGTGTGTTGGAGACTGCAACAGTGAGCCAGAGCTGAAACTTTCAAGGAACGAGGGGACAGGGCCTGGACTGGTTTCAGGGCCTGCCTGGAGCTTCGGACTGGAGTGTTCTGGAGAGAGGAGAAGGCGGGAAGTGGCAGCAGGAAGCAAAGAGGGCCCCCTCTCCCAGCCCAGTGGTCTGAGAGAGCCCACACCTGAGAGGGCTGCCTGGGAAGCAGGGGCCGCAGAGAGAGGTCTGTGGTCAGTGTTAGAAGGAGCAGGTGTCAGAGACACATGCGTAGACTCGGATATGATGAGACAGCTTAAAAAGGTCTGATTGGGGGCGCCTGGGTGGCTCAGCGGGTTAAAGCCTCTGCCTTCGGCTCAGGTCATGATCCCAGGGTCTTGGGATCGAGCCCCATGTCGGGCTCTCTGCTCAGCAGGGAGCCTGCTTCCTCCTCTCTCTCTCTCTGCCTGCTTCTCTGCCTACTTGTGATTTCTGACTGTCAAATAAATAAATAAAATCTTAAAAAAAAAAAAAAAAAAAAAAGAAGGAGCAGGTGCTGGAGGACAATGAGACATTTTCAAAGGAAACGGGGTGGTGTGGTCTGACCAGGACAGCTAGGGTTGGGCCCCAGAGCAACCAGGGGTGCTGGTGAAGGGTGAGGTGTGGACCAGGGCTGGGCTGTGGCCTGGTGGGAGCCGGGCATCCTGTCCTTGCCCTTCAGAACCCATCTCATCAAACAGGTCAGACCGCTGGCTGTGGTGTGGACCAAGGACGCTGTTGCCTTGGGTTTGCCCTGGAGCCGATGGAGCTGAGACCTGATGCTAGCCACAAGGAGAATGTGCCCCCCAGGCCCGCAGCACCCCTGAGGCCAGGCAAGACGCTTTATGGGTCTGGGTTGGGTGTGGCAGGAGCAGCTATTGGCGCACAGCTCCCTTCCCATCAGGCCAGCCCTGGGCCTCCCTAATTCCGGCTGGACCAGGACAGCAGGGCCAGGACAAAGTCTTCCCAGCCTGGGGCTGAGTGGACCAGGAGTGGGCCTGACTGGGACCCCTGGCTGAGAAGGGATCCCCCCCAACTCTGAGGGCGGTCTGTGCTGGGGTAGTGGCTTAGGCTCTTGGGGCTTCAAGAAGGCGACAGAGCTGGTCCAGCCAAGGACAGAAGCTGACCCCGAGCAAATTCAGATTCTGATTCACATGCCACTTTCTCCAAGTTCTAGCTGTGTGACCCTGGGGTGAGTGGCCGAACCTCCCTGATCTTTAGTTCCTGTCCTCAAAAGTGCAAGTCTTCTGGCCCACTCCAGATGCTGGGTCCTCCCAGGCAGCCCCCAGGAAGCCTAGTCTCCCACTGTGCAATGGCCTTGGGGACCGGGGAGACTATGCCCGACCCTGAGTCCCCCAGAACCCCCCCCTTGCAGCTGCTGGATGTGTTGGGTCTTGTTCTAACCCCCGGGGCTGTCCCCCATCACCTCTGCCCAAGCCAGAAATCACTCATCCTTGTCTCTTCCCTTCACCTGCTCCCCCCGCCCCCGTTCCAAGCCTCCAAAGCAGATCCAAATTTGTCTCCAAATTCCCTCCTCCGTCCCTGCCACCCCTGATCCCAGCCCTGTCATCTCTCACCTGGGATGCCCTCAACAGCCTCATTCCTGTCCCCCGCTTCCCTCTGCCCTCCTCCCTGCCCGCGCCCCAGCCCTGCACCCTGCAGCCAGGCACCGAGTCAGACCACCCCTCGGTCCGCTGGGGGAATCCTGACTCCCCCCCCGCCTGGGTTCCTGCCTCTGACCAGCACCCCCAACCCACCCGAGCCCTGACCACCAGCTCCTCCCCAGGGCACGACCGTCTCTCTCTTCTCTTTAGAGCAGCGGAGATTCCTAAAGAGCCGAGATGTCGGCCTGGGCAGCGGCTGTGGCCGGCGGGTGCGCGCGAGCCAGGCCCGGAGGGGAGGGCCTGCCGCCACCCCCTCCCCGGGGGCCGTGCAGCGCCAGGAGCCTTGCCGAGTCCAGACCAACCTGGCTGGACAACCGAGCCCCGGCCCGAGCCCCGGCCCGAAGGGCACAGCTGGCCAGCTGATGAACGCAAGCTTGCAACAGCAGAGTAACCTGCAGCCCCCCGCCGGCACGCCCCGGGGGAGGGCCAGAGAGTTTGCCATCCAGCAGAGTAACCTGAGCATGAGGGGGACCAGCTCGGCTCAGGGCAGAAGTCCCATCAGCCACCGCCTCTGGCCCCACATGACACCTCAGGGAAGGCCTCGCCCCCAAGGATCACTGGCTTGCCCATGGTCCAGCCTGAGACAGTCCCGGCTGCTGGCCAGAGACACCCCCGGCCCAGATGTCCAGCCTGATGCAGGCTTTGGTCCTTTCAGTGGGCACACAAGGCCAGGCTCCAGACCCTGGTGTGGCCTGGGGAGCTGGCCCTCTAGGCTCAGAGGGAAACCCCTCACCCTGGAAGACCTGACCGTCCCTGTCCAGAGCCAGGCTCGGGCCCTATCCCCAACAGCCATCCACCAGCTGCTGGCCTCTGTGCGACACCTGGAGCACGCAGTCAACCGTCTCAGGTGCCAGGTGTGCCAGGAACCCAGCAATGGCCAGGTACTCCCCGCCCACCCCCAGCCCAGCCAACCTGTGCCTGCTTCCTGGGATGGGAGGAAGGAACACCTACCAGGTCTCAGGGAAACTCTACATTTTCCAGAGACACCGGGGACCCAGGCTGCCCTCTCAGACTCTCAGGCAAGCAGGAAGCCTGCGTCCCTGGAGACCACACTGGGGATCCTGACTGGGGATTTCCTTGACCCTAAGCAGGGCGTCCTTCAGGCCCAGCCCCTGAGGCAAGGAGAGAACTTCTCCCCGGGACCGACAGACGGCAGCGGGCAGAGGGGAGCGCCCCGGCTCCCTCGAGGTGCGGGCAGCAAGGAGTCCAGACTCTGCTCTTCGGCCAGCTCTGGGGCTGCCTGGGGTGTCCCACCCAGGCGGGAAGGAGGAGAGGTGACTCTGCAGGAGCAGGTCCGCAAGGAGGAAGAGAGTGCGGCTTCCTGCTGGCCGGACGCAGTCCCAGCAAGGATCATCGTGCAGGTGGAGGCCCGAGGAGGCTGGGCGCGGGAACTGGGGGACCCCCGGAGGGCTCCTCCCGGGAACTCTCACGGCCAGCTCACTGCCACTCCCCTGTTGGGCGGGCAGGCTTGGCAGAGGGCGCCCTGTCCTGCTCGCTCCTCAACCTGAGAACTGTGTCATGTCTTTTGGCTTTTCAAGAAAAAAGCCCGAAACGTGGTGAGCCTGGAGTCCGAGACAGCCCGGTGAGGCCATGGGAGGGGGGGTGGGGGCTGGCCACCCTCCTGGGACAGCTGCTGCCCCATTTGCCTGGGCCGGGGGAGACGAGCCTCTGATGGAGGTCGGGCCCTGGCCGCAGGTCCTTGCGGAACTTTCGGGAGAGGGGACTTCCTTCCCACGGCCCCTGCTGGGGAATGCAAGGGCCCTCCCAGGCCCCAGGGACAGGGACATGGGGACTGCTGTTGCTGCTGCTGGGAGTCTGTAACCTCTAAGGCTGCCTGGCACTCTTGGCCATCCAGGAGGCACTCCGCGGCTCCGGGAGCTTTCCTGGCTGGGACTTCCTGGGCTGGCCACCAACAGAGGGTGTTGTTCCAGCCCGAAGCTGGTCTTCCTGCCGCTGCATGGGGCATCAGGGCTGGGCAGGTGTCCCGGCTGGGGCGCGGCCCCCAGCTACTTCCTGGGGCCCACCCCCTGATCAGCCCCCGTCCGGCCCCAGCCGGCAGTGGCTCTCCAGATGTTTCAGAGCGTGGTGGCACTTGGTGCAGAAACCCCGGGCAGCGGCTGCAGCAGTGGCCCTGGGCCGCCGGCAGCTGCTGCGCAGAGGCCTGTGGGCGCTTCGCCGGGCTCCGAGGCTCCGGGAGGCCCAGCTGGAGGTGGCACGGCAGCGACACACTCAGGCCCTGCTGACCCACAGCTTCCAGAAGGTCAGGGGCCTCCCTGTTGAGCCATGGGGCGGTGATGAAAGGCTCGTATGTCGGGGGAGGGCGTTCTCCTGGGCACCTGTTCTGCACCTCCTGAGTGATCTGCGGGAGGGCATGTGGAGGGCCACCCAGACACCTGCACCAGCTCTGCTGGAGATCACATCCTGCCTCCACTACTTTCTTGGTTCCACAATTTCTTGCTGTGTGACTTTGGGCGGGTTGCTTAACCTCTCTGTGCCTTAGTTTCTTTCGCTCCCAAAGGGGATGATAATAATAGTACCTACCTCTCAGGGTTGTTGTGAGGTTAAATTAATACAGAGAAAGGACTTAGAATCCTACTTAACACATAGCAAGCGCTCCGCCGTGTGGGTGGTTGCTGTCTTTCACTACTGGTTAGCTAGCCAGGACTGGCCAGACACGTCTGTGTTCTTCCCTCCTTGGGAAAGGGGGTGCTCTGGGAGGGCCCAGCTCCAGGTGTTGCCTCTAAAGGAAAGCGCTGCATCTTGGGCTCCTCTCCATTCATTCATTTATTCCCAAAGGGGCCGGGCAGTCTGCAGGTTAAGACCGAAGGCTCTGCCGTCCGGACATTTCTGTCCCCACACCCCATCCACGTGCCTCCTCCTGGGGCACATTTGAGGCTGCCACTGACATCCTTCTTTCCCTCTCTCTTCCCCAGTGGAGAAACCGGTCTCTGCAGCAGAAGCAGGGGCAGCCCCACGTCCAGACTGGGACGGGACCCCCACCCTCTGGGGTAGGACAAGACCAAGGCCCCTCAGGAAGGGAGCCGGTGGCGGACCCCATCAGGAGAAGCAGGTAGTCCTGGACAACCCCGTG
This sequence comes from Martes martes, assembly GCF_963455335.1. NCBI lineage: Eukaryota > Metazoa > Chordata > Mammalia > Carnivora > Mustelidae > Martes > Martes martes. The sequence goes on along the minus strand of NC_137891.1, from coordinate 182,987,650 downwards.
GCGCACTGGTCAGTGTGGCCTGGGCAGTGCAGTGCGGGTGGCCTCCCCACCCCCGCTTCCTGCCTCAGTGCCCAACCCCCTCTCAGCTCCCCCCACAAGAGAATGAGGATGAAGTGGACAAAGATTTGTGCAAAAGTATGTCCACGGCTGCATTATTCACACCTGCCTCTTACTGGCATTATTTCTGATCGTAACAGTAACACGTGCTTGATTCGAAAAAACACCCCCCAGATAGTTTCACCGCCCTTCCCCACGTATCCCCCTTACTAGAAGCAGTTTCCTGGTATTTGCATGGAATTTTTAGTGACGAGGATAAATGGTTGTGCTAAGTTAGATGGGGGAAAGGCTAAAAAGTGGTGTGTAAGGTATTTTTCGTGCACATGAAACGATACAGAAGGAAAAACAGTGAAATGTCGCACAATTACTGAGCACCACCAAACCACGCACTTAGAGATGGTTAAGACGGTAAGTTTCATGTATTGTGTATTTTACCACCGCTCAAAGTGAGAATCAACAAATATTTCATCCAAAAAACATGCTGAAATAAACAGATAGTGCTTAGTGAAATTCAAGTTGGCCATTTCCTCTCCATTCCCTCAGTTGTCCACTACAGCAAAGTAAGGGTTTTGTTCCTCCTTGTAAATGAAACAAACATGTTTAAAATAATTATTCAAATGCCATTTGTTTGAATACATGTTTGCGGTAAGAATCCAAACAGGATTGAAGGGGCACCTGGGTGGCTCAGTGGGTTAAGGCCTCTGCCTTCGGCTCAGGTCATGATCCTAGGGTCCTGGGATCGAGACCCACAGCAGGCTCTCTGCTCGGTGGGGAGCCTACTTCCCCCTCTCTCTCTGCCTGCCTCTCTGCCTACTTGTGATCTCTGTCTGTGAAATAAATAAATAAGATCTTTAAAAGAAACAGAAAAATAAATTTAAAATTCAAACAGGATTGAAGAGAGTGAAACAGGGGCGCCTGCGTGGCTCAGTCGTTAAGTGTCTGCCTTTGGCTCAGGTCATGATCCCAGGGTCCTGGGATCGAGCCCTGCATCGGGCTCCCCGCTCATCGAGGAACCTGCTTCTCCCTCTCCCTCTGCCTGCTGCTCCCCCTACTTGTGCTCCCTCTCTGTCAAATAAATTTTAAAAATCTTAAAAAAAAAAAAAAAAAAAAGAAGAGAATGAAACAAAGGCAGAACCTCCCCCCAGGTTGCTTCCATAACCAGGGATGACATGGAGAGAACGGTGGGGGAGGGGCAGCTCATCGCACCTGTGCACATGCCCTTGTGGGTGGTGGCCGGGTGGCCAGGCTGGGACTGCGCGCTCTCCCTCAGCCCAACCCCGGTCATCGCTTCCTCTCTCTGGGCAACTTCACTTGCAGTCCAGGGAGTCCAAGGGAGGAGGCAGGAGACTGGCCGAGACCAGCTGGAGGCGATGGGGTAGAGCAGATGCTGCGGGTCTTACAACAACTGGCCGGTGAGCTGTGGGCCCCCAGGAAAACAGGGGAGAGGGAGCGGGGCTGGCCCCGAGCACCCACACTGGGCAGGGCTGTGGCTCCTGCACGAGTGAATGTTTACTGAGCATCTCCTGGGACAGCTTCCCAGACACAATCTCATTTGAGCCTCCAGGGACTGGGCAAGGCTTTGTGCCCAGTGTACGGTTGGGAAAAGTGAGGCACAGAGACGTTAAGTGACCAGCTCAAGGGCACACAGTATGAGAGACGCACATCCTGTATTCGTGTCCCGTGGATGCTAATTCAGGCCCTGCAGAAGCTTGAGTGTTCGGACTCGGAGGGTCCCTCAGACATCACTCGCTCACAGGGCAAACGGACGCCCAGAGACGGGGCACGACAGAGCCCCCCTCCTGTCCTGACCCTCCCTACTCTCTCTCTGCTCCCTCTTCAGTCTTTCTCCTGTGGTTCCCTCCGAAGGAATGGGCCTGGCAGGAGAGGGGGGTCCAGGGAGAGGCCTCCCAGGTCGCACTGAGGACTCAGAGGAGGGGGAGGCCCCCCCTAGCCCCGTGCTCTCCTGTGACATATGCACCCAGGGGAGCCTCTCCAGACACTGGGCAGCAGAGAGCCCGGCTCGGCAGGTAAGGAGGAACGGAAGAAGGTGGGAGTGAGGACCCCCTTCCTTGAGGCAGAGGGGTTTGGTCCTCAGCAGAGCTCGGTGCCGGCCGCCCCCCAGCCCCCCTCCAGGAAGCATGGCCATCACAGTGGGTGCGCCCTAAGTTTAAGTGTTGTGAGGGGAAGGAACACAGATCCGTAAGAGGGTTTTTCCCGTGTGAATTTTTTACGATGCGACATTTATATCTTACATGAAAGAAAAGAAAATAGATACTAACCCCCAGTGTGCCCGTCACCCAGCTTCAAGAAAATCACCTCCTGGGGACACACGGGTGGGGCAGTGGGTTGAGTGTCTGGCTCTTGGTTTCAGCTCAGGTCACCATCTCAGGGTCCTGGGATTGGGCTCCGCCGTGTTGGGCTCAGCGTGGAGACCCCGGGAGCTTCTCTCTCTCCCCCTCCCTCTGGCCCTCCTGCTCATGCTCTCTTTCTCTTTAAAAAATAAACCAATAAAATATTTTAAAAAGAGAAAGAAAAAGAAAATCACCTCCTGAAAACCCTGTTTCATCTGTACCCCAATTGCTCCCCCTACATTATTTTAAAGCAGTCCTCCCCCCCCCATCATACCGTTTCACCCGTAAATACTTCTGTAGCGTCTCTAAAAGATAGGGACTCTTTTCAACGACATAACCCCCGTGCCATGATCACGCTTAAAAGTGAACATTAATTGCTTAATGCCAAAAAACATCTGGTTAGCCTTCACATTTCGAACTGTTTTACAGGTACACATTCTGTTATAGCTTGTTTGAACCGGGATCCAAATAAAATCCTTATGTTAAAGTTGGTGGATAAGACGTTGAAGTCTTTTTGAGCTCTGGGGTCCCTTCTAGTTTTTTTTTTTTTTCTTTGCAATTTATCTGTGGAGGAAACCAGGCTGCTGGTTGAGTAGAGTTTCCCTGGGTCTGATTCCTGCTGACTGCATCCCCCCGTGTAGTTTTTTCTCTCTTTTTTAAAGATTTTATTTTAATTTATTTGAGAAAGAAAGAGGGAAGGAGGGATGGCACAGAGGGAGAGGGAGGAGCAGACTCCCAGCTGAGCAGAGAGCCCTACGTGTGGCCCCGGGATCACGACCCGAGCCCAGGCAGATGCTTCACCCACTGAGCCACCTAGGTGCCTCCCCCCGCCACCAGTGCCGTTTCCCAGGAGAACTTTGAGCTTGACCACAGTTTCACGGAGACGTGAGGGTGAATGCTTGGCCCGTTGAGAGAGAGCCGGCAGGAGAGCACCGGGCAAGGGATCGGCGCAGGCAAAGGCCCGTGACAGGGGAGTGTGGGAAACTCAAAGGACACCTTGGTAGCCCAAGGTGGGGAGCCTGGGGGACAGGGGAGGGTTTAAGGTGTTGATGGAAAGGCATGCGGAGGCCAGATCACGCATGGCCTTGTAAGTGGTGTTGAGCTGACATTCTGTCCTAAGCGCAAGGCAGGGACAGGGGGCGGAGGGTGGCGCTGGCAGTGTTCAGCAGGGGAGTAAGATGACAGCATTTGAGCTTGGGAAAAGATCACTCTGGCCACGGAGCCGCCACTGCCCGGTGGGGCCCCGAGTGGATGCGGGAGGCCAGACAGGAGGCTGCTGAGGTCATCGGGGCACCCAGGGGTGAGGGCGTGGTGCCCTGAACAGTTTCAGAGTCTGAATGGGCTTGTCCCTGGCCTCAGCAGAGGCACGGGGCAGGTGGCTGTCACTGCCGTCATTACGACTAGAACCAGCACCTTCTCTTGGTTCCCCAGGTGCTTTGGAGCCTGGCAGAAGTTCATGCTAAGAGCAGCCCAGTACCGGGACTGCCTGGCCCGCTGCCGGGCAGGGACCCTGAGGTTATGTCTGCAACAGTGGATGTGGATGAAACAGCTCCAGGCCTCGGATGGAGCGAAGGTGACCCAGCTGTCCCTCTGCCGCCAGAAGGCGGGTGAGCGAGCGAGGGGCAGGCCGAGGGGCTCCCTTTCCCTCCCACCCCAGCAAACATTGTCACCTAAGCTCCTTCTGTGGTGGGCCCCAGGGGCACTGATGGCTTCCCACGATGGGGGGTGGTGGTACCCGGAGCATCCTGGGGGGTGCAGTCTGAGGGCCCAGGAGGATCCAAGAGGGGTCCCCAGAGCAGGCAGACCTTGGCTGGGCCCTACCCTCACTCCGGGTCATGAGCTGCTCTAGGCAAGAGACTTTGTCCCGTCTTCCGCTAGGAGGGGATGTGGTTGCTGCTCTCAGAAGCTCCTGATCTGGGAGATATTCACAGCCCTTGTTTCCCTCCCCCAGAATCTGACAGGGGAAGATGGGATCTCTGAGGTGTCTTGGAGGGGAGGATTTGGAGGCAGTGGGTGGGGGCAGTGCCTGGGAGGGGCGTTCCTAAGGCAGGGTGAGGCGGGCTGAGGCTGCCACGGGTTCCCCCAAGGGCCTTGGGTGGAAGGAGGTCCCTGGGGATGCGGCTGATTCATCCTTTGACGGCTCCTTAGGGAAGGTGGCCCTCTGCAGCTCGGCGCCCGGAGGGGCCACAGCCCAGGGCCTGGGGGTCATGGCTCGGGCCCAGGGGCTGCCCCCGGAGCAAGGCGGGGGCTCCCTGCAGGAAGCCTGCGAGACACTGGCCCTGCACCGGGTGCTGCTGCTCTGGAGGACACGGCTGTCCCAGCGCCACAGGGCTGAGTAGGTGTCCCCCGAGCCTGTGACCTGGGGGTGGGGCGGGGGGGGCATGTGAGTGGAGCTCAGCCCTGGGAAGTGCCCCATGGGGGATGGGCAGGTCCTGCTCTACCCCAGGCTCTTGCAGAGGGCACCCCCACTGTCCGGCCCCAGCATGCTTCGATACTGGTGCAGGGCTGGGGGAGGTGGCCCAGGGCCCTGGAGACAGTGACTGAGCAGAGAGTGAGCTGTGGGAGCCATGGGGTAGCCGGGGACGCAAACACTTGCTTGTTAACACAAGAGCTTGCAAACCCAAGAGCAGGCTTGCTCTTCTCCAGGATGGGTGGGAGCCCCCTGGTGGCTGGAACCGTGCCTGCATGGCCGTGGTCTGGCAGGTTGGAGGCGTGGTCCCGTGCCCCTGTCTGCCTCGTTACAGAGCTAGAGGAACTGAGGCTCAGAGGGCCGAGCGGCTTGCTCGGCATCGCCCTGTGAGTTAGGAGCAAGAAGGTCGCTTTTCTACAAGACAGTCATTGCTGGGACCCAGAGTCCAAACTGGTGGCTGCGGGGGAGGGGGTGATGGGGGTCAGGAGGGGCCGGCTGCCCTGGTGGGATGTCAAGCAGAACCTAAGCCAGTGGTTGCAGGGATAAGTTGAAAGCCCCATAGTGGGATGCCTGGGTGGCTCAGTCAGTTAAGTGTCTGCCTTCGGCTCAGGGCATGATCCTGGGGTCTTGAGATCAAGCCCCAGGTCAGGCTTCCCGCTAATTCGCGAGCCTACTTCTTCCTCTGCCCCTCACCCCCACTCATGCACGCTCTCTCTCTCTCTCTCTCTCAAATAAATAAATTCTTAAAAAAAACAAAGCCACATGCCAAGTATCCATCATCCCACACCCACTTGGTCCACTTGGACCCTCTGTCTCTTTGAATGAAGCCCCTAGAATTCTCAGGGAAGTCAGTTCACCATGATCCCTCAGAATGTAGCTCTCCCTCCTGCAGTCCATCCTCTAGCCTTTGGGCACCAGGGAACAGTCAGTATCTCCTTCCGACATAGCTGGGGCTGTCCTGTGCTCTAAAATAAGCTTTCGGATCCCCTGTCTTCTGCTATTTGGAGTTTGGGGAAATGGCCTTCCACCAGGCCTCAGTTTCCCTGTCTATATAACTGAGCAGAGGCAGAAGTACTGATGTGGCCATACGCGTGGTCCCCTGAGTCTGGGGTCCTTGGGTCTGGGGCCCAGCTCCGGGTCCCATCAGGAGTGTGGCAAGGATCGCGAGCTGATACAGGTGTAGAAAGCAGTGACCTTAGCCTTAGATGCTTGTGAGAGTCACTCTGGGAGCCGTGGAAAAGTCAGGAAGCCCGGGCCGCAGCTGGACTGCCAAGTCAGAATCTCCGGGGGGTGGGACCCCAATAGGCATGAGTACGTCTCGGAGCCCTCCGTAGTCCCCTATGTGGCTGGCTTGCAAGGTGATGCTCTAGCCTGGTGTTTGGCATGGGTGGCCCCCTTCCAGACCAGCTCTGGCAGAGACCCGGCTGGGGGCAGCACTTGCCTGGCAGCCCCATCAGCCTGGGGGTGAGGCTGGGGCCCGGGGACTCACCTGCCCCTTCCTGTAGCTCCTTCCTCCAGGGCATGAGGCAGCAGGTGATTCGGCGTATCCTGAGGGGGTGGCATTTGAAGGTGTGGGGTCCGAGCACCCCGTCAGACAGTGCCAGGACCCCCTTGGCCCCGGAGCTCCTGGACAGCATCCTGGGAGGGGAGCCGCTGCTGGACGGCAGCCCACCCCGAAGCTCACTAGAGAAGGTGAGGGGCAGAGGGTGGGAATGGCCTAGGGTGGGTAGGGGGCAGGTGGGAGGAAACAGTGGAGACAGGGCAGGGCCCGAGGATCCAAGACTCCTTTCCTCCTTCCCCAGGCTTCCAGGACCCCCGCCTTCTTGGAGACCCTCCCACTGAGCCTTCTGTGGGCATCTGGGCAGCGGCAGAGGGCACAGTGCCTTCTGCCCTGGCAGGGGCGGGTTCAGGAGTCCCGGGGTGCAGCGAGGTGGCACCAGTGTACTCTTCAGAGGCGGTAGGGATCCCTCCCCATGGTGGGTGAGCCACGCCGCCCACCGCTCTGTGGACATCCTGTTCCCAGTCCCCTTTACTCCTTGACCCTTGACTCCCATTACTCCCACATCCCTTTGGGGTCTGCCTCCCAGAGGGCTCCCATCCCATGCTCCAATCCATTGGTACCCAGATTCAGATCCTCTGGACTTCTCCTGCCCTCCCAGCCCGCCTGTTGTTTCTCCCAGAGACTTTGTAGCTGTGGTTCGTTCACTCATTTATCTATCTGCAGCACAATGCTTCAGTCCGCCTGGGTTCTAATCCCGGCTTTGCCCCTCCCTAGCTCTGTGATCTTGGGCAAGTTGCTTAACCTCTCTGTGTCTCCACCTCTCCGTTTGTATGGGGATAATAACAGTAGTCACTCCAGTGGGCATCAGCAAGGTGGGGGCACATAACCCCCTGGCCCAGTGCCTGGCACACAGTAAGCCCTCGGATCATAGCAATGTTGATCGCTAGTGGCTGAACTCAGGACTTGGGGTCCGTGATCCCATCTCATCCCTAACCTGTTGTTGTGACACTCGGAGTAGCATTTGAGCAGTCCAGTCCCCAGCAAGCTACGCTCCCCCATGATGGAAACAGGGAGAAGTGTCCCCCCCCCACCAAGCTCCTGAGGGGAGGGGATGGCCGGGAGAGCCCAGGGTGGCAGTGACCATCCTCAGGGTGGACGCTCCCCTCCCCACCCTTCCTAGCACCCTCCTCAGCTGGAGCCACTGGGCCACAGCCCAAGGGGCCCAGAGAGAGCTGGCAGTAGCCTGGGCCTGGGACCGGAGCTGCAGGGCCGCGCTGGGCTTGTGGCGGCGGCGGCTGGCGCAGGGGCGAGAGGTGGAGCAGTGGGTTCGGGCACGGGGCCGCACACGGGTCCGAGGCGCCCTGCACCGCTGGCGCTCCTGCTGGCAGAGTGAGTCGGGGCCTAGGTCCGGGTCGCTGAGGGGGAGGGAAGGGCCAGGTCCATCAGGGAGACCCAGGGTCTTGTGCCCTCCAGCAGAGTCCAGGGCTGGGGCTCTCATGGAGCTCGCCCAGGACGGGGAGGGGGCAGAGCAGAACCAGGGACTCGGACACTGCCCGTCCATTCCCCAGCTGTGTGGACCTAACACAAACTACACAACCTCTCCGAGCCTCAGCTTACTCATCTGTAAAATGGGGATCACAGCAGCACCCTCCCCAGAGGCTGATTCTGGGGAGTCTAGGAGACCATCCCCCCACTGTTGGCTCGGAACTCAGTTCCTAGTAGGTGTTGCTTCATCATCACCACCATCTTCTTCACCCTCATCCTCATTATCCTCACCTGGCCTGCAGGAGTCATGGGCCTGAGCACTGAGTCCTGGTGTCCTCAGAGCCCAGCGTAGGAGGTGGGGAGCACTGGGGGCCAGTTCCGAGGCTTCCCACTACACCAGCACATCGTATCAGGGAGCTGGTGGGTGGGGACCTGGTTGTTCTGGAAAGTTGCTGTCCTGTCCACTGAGGACAGTTGCTTCTCCAGCCCAATTGTTGTCCAATTATGCTGACCTCATTTTCGAGGAAAAGCTGGAAATCTAGACTTTTACGTGAATTGTCCCGATCCCTAAACGTTTCCGAGAAATGAACAACAGTGAGCTGGGTTGGCCTGTTCATCACAGGACACTTGTAACCCAAGCACTTAAACCCAAATGGTTAGGGGGCCTCCTCTGTCCCTGCTTGGGTCACGTGCAGAGGGCTGGCCAAGGAGGGGCCCACAGTTACCCGGGGCTGAGGGGCGAGGCTGGGATGAAGGCCCGGGGGCATCTCAGCCTCTCTCGGGTCACAGGGCAGCAGTCCCTGCGTGCCAGGTACCAGACGTGGGTGCAGGTCCGTCTCCGGGCCTTGAGAGGGACCGTGTTCCAGGACTGGCGGCAGGCGGCAGCTCGTCGGAGACACCCAGCGCCCTCCCCAGAGCCGCGTCTACTTCACAGGTGGGTGGGCCTGGGGGTAGGAGAATGAGAGAGGTTATCCCCACTCTGGAAAAAACAGAGATAAAGCCCAGGGGACCTAATGAGGGAAACGTAGAGCCGTAACCATCGACCTTCCTTTACCTGCTTTGTTCGAGAGGTGCCTACCCGATGCCCTGATGAGCCCCAAGTCTCCAACTCCTGGCCAGGTCAGTCCTTTGGTTTGAGGGGACACAGGAAGGGTGGGGGAAGTCCACGCCTCCAACACCCACCATAACGTGTGTCCCAATGTCATGTCCGTGTCTTGTTGAGCGCAGGGAAGTTCTGCTCTATACAGTTTCCAAATGAGTGAACTCTTCATGAAAATAGAGATGTTCCAGTAAAATGTACAGCGCTCACTCATGCATAGTTAGAAGCAGCAGGAACGGGTGATACTTTCTCCCCTCGTTCAGCTACGAATGCGCAGATGCTCATGGTATCCCCGCACGGGCAGCCGGCCGTTGATGGCTCACTGGCCGATACCAAACTTTCAGACCTGAACAGTGGACACTGTGCTCCCCTCACCAGCCTTCTGTCCCCGGGTGGGCTTGTGAGGGGCAACCAGGCCTCGCTGCTCCCCCGATGGCTCTGGGACTTGGCCCCACACCTGCTGGGTTCCCATGACCTCTGGGGGACACCTGCCCTCCTGAGTCCGTCTGCATGCGTGGAGGCCCTGGACCAAAGCCAGCACTTGGACCCGTTACACAATCGTGCCCGTGTGCTGAAGGCACAGGGCTGTGTATGCAAAACCACGTATTACCTAGGACACTTAGTGGGGAGATTTGCAGGTGCGATTTGGAATAAATGGGACTTTTGGACGCCGAAAACCAGCCGGGCCCCTCCCTCCTGTTTTTCAGCCGTTTCCAGGCCTGGCATGGAATTGAAAGAGACACAGGGATGGTCCCGGCCACGGCAGCCTCTCAGGATGGCCCGAGAAAGGCCGTGGGGGCCACATTTGCCACGTGACAGGATGCCTGAGCAGCCAAGGCCTGGGCACAGGAGTGGCGTGTGGCCCGGGCCTCCGTGGCCCACTGCAGAAGCCACGTCCCGGGGTGGGGGCCGGGCCCGGGGCCGGGCCCGGCAGGCCTTCACAGCATGGCGAGCGGCTCTGGGCCGGCGCTGCGAGGTCCGCCGGTGGGCAGAAGAGAGTGGCCCTCTGCTGGACCCAGTGGGTGCGTGAGTCCTGCCTATGCCAGGTCAGCCGAGCCTGTGCTGCCCAGAAGCTGAGTGCCAGGTGGGTGCCCGTGGCCTGCGGGCAGCCCCACACGGTGCTTCCAGCTGAGGCCGTTTCTGAGGCTTTGAGCTTGCTGCTGGCGGAGGTAGAGGGTATCTGGTGGCTGGAGATGGGACTCGGGAGGTTGCGATCAGAGGAAAAGGCCATCCCAGACACCGCAGCTCGTCCTGCTTCCCAGCAGAGCAACCCCTCTCTGAGCAAGTCTTTGAAGGACAAAGGAAGATAACAGGCCTGCCTGAGGGAATCAGGGCTCAGAAACACAGAAGGTACTCCTTAAACAGTGCTCTTGTGAGGGAGAGCAAGGCGAAGACAGCAAGACTGCCCGCTCTCTGTCCCTGGGGTGTGATGTTCTGCTGCTCTCTGGGCCTCTTTTAACCCGATTTCCCCGGAAGAGGGATGAGGGGAGGAGCGCTGGCGCGGGATTTGCCTGGAGGTTCCCATCCTGAGGGCATTCACTGGGAAGGGTTTACCTTCTGCTTCACACACATGTGGGCTTCTCCCTCTGTCCCAGGATCCTAGAGGCCTGGGCCCAGTCAGCAGCCAGGGCCCGTGACCAGCGAGCCGCCATCACCCAGTTCCAGCAGGCTGGGTCCAGACGCCTCCTGTGGACCCACTGGGCCCAGTGGCGGGCAGTGCTGCTCAGTATGCAGTTGGAACCACAGGGGAAGGCCCCGGAGGCCCATTGGGTTGACCTCAGGCAGTGGCCCAGGGTGGCCAGCAGAGGGCGCCTTCTAGCGCTGACCCCAGCTCCAGCCCTGTGGAAGCAGGTGAGCCGGCCTAGGTGGGGTGGGCCAGTGGCCTCAGAATCGGCTTGCTTCAGCCCATGGTGGCAAGCGTGGCTGAATGCTTATCCAGGGGACCCACTGGTAGGGACACTACCCCTACCACGTTCTAGAACCGCCTCCCGGCTCTGGAAGCCTGCCATCTTTGGGTCCATCAGCAAACATTTACTGAGCACCTACTAAGTGCCAGCCCAGCACAGGTCCGCCACAAAGACAAATGCTGTGGTCACAGTCTGTTAGGGAGACAGACCCTTGAACTCATATGTATCCTGGTGCAGCCTAGGGTCAGGTACATGGGGATAGGAGCAACTGTTTGCCAAGTCCCTTTTATTCCTTATTGGAAAAATTAAACCTGCTCACCACAGGAAAATCGGGAGGTATAAAGGGAATGTTTCTTTCATTCCCTCAAAGTTCCACTCAAAGACAACCACCAGTCCCTCTCCAGACCCGAAGCACTTAGTTCTGGGGTGCCTGGCTGGCTCAGTCGGTGGAGCACAGGACTCTCAATCTCAGGGTTGTGAGTTCGAGCCCCATGTTGGGTGTGCAGAGTACTTAAAAATAAAATAAAACGTTTAAAAGAAAAAGAAAAAAAAAGAGGCATTTAGTTCTGACACCTGCAAATGGTGACAAGAGCCTAATGGCAAACAGGACTGAAGAGGCCGCAGTGAAAGCCACGCACAAGAATGGACACCATATGGCAGTCTAGGGATGTCATTGGAGGACACACAGCCCCAGAGCTACTGGCAGGCCGCGCAGGCTCCTAAAGATGTACAGGAATCATCCAGAGTCCCATTTCAGAATGCCAGGAAGCATGTAATAGATTCTAGAAAGGTTCTTAGAAAAAAGTTTAAATTGTGGATTTTTTTTAAAGATTTTATTTATTTATTTGACAGACAGAGATCACAAGTAGGCAGAGAGGCAGGCAGAGAGAGAGGAGGAAGCAGACTCCCCGCTGAACAGAGAGCCCGATGCAGGGCTCGATCCCAGGGCCCTGGGATCATGACCTGAGCTGAAGGCAGAGGCTTTAACCCACTGAGCCACCGAGGCGCCCCTAAATTTTTTTTTTTTAAAGATCCTATTTAGAGAAAGAGAGCACACGCGTGTGAGTGCAAGCAGGGGAGGGGCAGAGGGCTCGAGAATGTCAAGCGGACTCTACACTGAGCACAGAGCCTGAGGCAGGCCTCCATCTCACCACCCTGACATCATAACCTGAGCCAAAATCAAGAGCCAGACACTGAACTGACTGAGCCCCCCAGGTGCCCCTACGTTGTTTTTTAAAACGGAATTGAAAGGACCTCACTTCGGTTATTTGCAGAATCCGTATATTCACGCACGGGGGGCGATGGCAACAGCAGCTTCTGGGGACTCGGCATTTTATTTCTAGATCCGTGTCACAAGCCAATTTTACTTTTGGTCTGTTTAAAAATATTAACATTCGGGGCACCTGGGTGGCTCAGTGGGTTAAAGCCTCTGCCTTTGGCTCAGGTCATGATCTCAGGGTCCTGGGATTGAGCCTCACATTGGGCTCTCTGCTCAGCAAGGAGCCTGCTTCCCCTTCTCTCTCTGCCTGCCTCTCTGCCTGCTTGTGATCTCTCTCTGTCAAAGAAATAAAATCTTTATTAAAAAAATATATATTAACATTCCATCTTATCAGCAAAGGCAGGCTGGACCCCCTGTGCTGATGGAGAAACAGAGGCAAACTAAAACCAAAAGTAAATGCCCGGAAGAAAAACAGGGTGCTTGGCACCAGCCCCGTTTCTACCACAGGAACACATGCACCCAGGCAGCCTTCCCCGAGTGGCACAAGCTGGTATTGGGCCTCGCCCTGCAACAGAGGCCCTCCTAGAGCCCCTGGTCTGTAGCAGAGCCGTAGCTGGGCTTGGGCTCTGGAGTCAGGCAGGTAATCTCGCTTTGTAAAACCGGCACAGGTGAGCCCTCACCAGGCGGCGGACATGATGGGTCCGCCCCTCCGCTTCCATCCCCAGCCGCGCTGCGAGGACAGGGGAGGCAGCAGGGGTGTGTGCTGACGGCCCCCCTACGGGCAGGTGTCTTCCCTGCCTCTTCTGGGAGCCTCGGCGCCACATAGGAGGAGGAGGCCCGGCTTCTGGTCAGGGGCAGGGCGGGAAGGACCCTGCCACGTTGCCTGGGATGCAGGGGGGTCCAAGCCCATCGGGTTCAGGTTATCCTCTCTCGCTGTTCCCTCAGACCCATGGCTACGGGACACTGCCCGGCCCAAGCCAGCACCACAGCCACGGGGGACAGAGGAAGCTGGGAGAAGTCTCCTGGGCTCAGAGTAAGGAGACCAGTCCCTGGGGCCAGACACCTCCCAGGCCTGGAAATCGGCTTCCAGCAACGTGGCTAATCCTTTTTAGGTACAGATATTGTTAACCTCTTCTTCCCAGACGGCAGAGAGCGCCCCCTCGGCCTTGCCTTCCAGCGCCGGTGGCAACGGCCTGGATGCGCGGGCCAGACCCAAGGCCGGCCCCCTAAGAGACCCGGAGGAGACTGCTACTCTGTGGCCCGAGCCCTCCAAGGCCAAGGCGAGGCAGTTAAGACACAGCTGGGGTAAGAGCAGCTGCGCGTGCGCGGGGCCCCGGGGGCGGGGCGGGGCTGGGCTGGGATAGGGCTCAGCCCGGGTGGGAGCTGGGCCCTCTCTTCGCTTGCTCCCTCCTGGAGGATCCCAGGGGGATCCGTGGCTCTGCCCTTCTCCCTGGTCATAAAGGGGTCCTGATGCTCTATCCTGCTATCGGGGTGCATGCCGGGGCTTCTCCCCACCAGGAGGAAATACCTGCAGCGCTGGCACCGGGAGGCACTGCTTTGCCGGCTCCAGGGCTCCCAGCGGGCCCGGAGCCTGGCAGCAGCATGGCAGCACTGGGTAGATGCTCAGGGTGCCGTGCAGCTGGCACGGACTCTGGTGAGTGGGTGGCACCCTCTCCCCAGCCTCAAGCTGATCTCGCAGCTCACCTCGTCCTCAACCCTAACCCCTAGAAATGAAGTCTCTCAAAGCATGTTGGTCTCTGTATGGACCCAAGTCTGAAAGCTTGGGGTCAGGTGCAAGGATCTGCAAACTCACCTTAGGGGATACCCGCATTGTCACAGCCCCTTCTCCGCGGTGCTGCAGAGCTGTAAGGGACAGACGCAGCAGAGGGGCGGGGGGGGGGCAGGGGGGCAGCAGGGGCTGGCTGGGCCCCTCTCACCCCCCACTCCCACAGCTGAGGCAGTGGCACCTGACGCAGGCCTGGCGTGTGTGGCGGCGGCGCGCTCTGCAGCTGTGGGTGGCTCAGCGATTACAGCAGCAAGAAAGTGGCCGGGTCCTTTCCCAGGTATGGGGGTAGCTCCCACCCCTCAGCAGCTCTTCGGAGCTGGGGCCCCTCCATTTTCAGGGGAGGTGTCCATTCCATTAGAGAAGACACAGCTTGGGTCCCCATTTAGCTGGTGATCATGCGCTCAGCCCAGTTCTACCCACTCGGTGTGGGCACGAAGCTTGGCCACAGCGTGTCTGCCATTCACACTAGCCCATGTTGGGTATGGGTCCCTGAGTGCCCCATCCCTTACCCGCCCCGCTCAGAGCAGAGCTTCCGAGATCACAAATCAGATCTGTTCTGAGCCCCGGCATTTGGCCTGGGGCTAGAGCGGGCTGCGTGGCTGGCTGGGGTGGAGGGAAGGGGGGTGTGTGTCACCTATTCACTCCAGGGAGAGAAGGCAGGGGTGTTAGCCTAGCACAGACAGCACACCCAGGAGGGAGCCTTTCCTTCCTTCTCCCTAATTCCAGGTCTTCGAGAAGTGGCGCCAGCGCCTGGCAGCCAGAGGCCAGAAGAGGAGCCACCAGCAGTCTGATAGCCCCGAGCCAGGCGGGCGTCAGGAACCCTGGAAGTAGGCTGGAAGCTGCTCGAGCCCGCGTGTATGGTGGCCTGGAGGCGGAGCAGGGGACCCAGCTGTAGCTGTGACCTGTTCCCTTGGAAAGAAAAACAACACTGAGCCCAGCCTCCCTAAGGAGGGAGCAACGCCCCACCCATCAGGGCAGTGCAGGCTCAAGCCACCAGACATCCCACTGCCTGGTGACCCAGGAGCCGGCTCTCTGAGTTCTGAAAAACAATAAAACATCATCCTTAGTCCCAGCTGCTTCTCTTGCTCAGTGTCCCCTAAGAGCTGCCCCTCTGCCTCAGCCAGCCACCCTGGGGCGGACGTGAAGGGGGTACACCCGTGACCCTGGCTGCCTCTTCGGCCATCAGGCTGCTCTTTGGACACCTACCCCCGCCCTCCCCCTGCTGAGCCAGCGCGGACCAGCCGGCAGGGACTGGGACCAGGACAGGGAACAGCTTCTACACATCTAGCAGTCACTGTCCCTGGGCAGTGGGGCTCGAGGGCTGACTCCTGGGGAGCGGTGCCAGGCAGACAGCTTCGGGAACAGGCTGAGCAGAGGGTCAGAAGCAGCTGGCAGTAAGAAGTCCCATCTCAAAAAATAAGCCAGGAAAAAGTCAGTGCTGCTCTGTGGAGCCTTATCTTTGCCCTTGACAGTAACAGACAAGGTATCCCCTCCACATCCAGAGGGGATAAAGCGCAGGTCAAGGGCTCCACCAAGTATAAGGGTTCAGATGCCTTTAACCTCTACGAGGCACCTTCCCTCTTGAACCACCAGAATACAGAAACAGTTTTTCTGAAAAGCAGCACAGGAGAAAAGTGAAAGCCCAGCGGGCTCTCGGGGCAGACGGGCGGCGGGGGTGGGGGTGGGGCGCCAAGAAATGCTGGCGTTATCAGGCTTCAGGCCAAGGCCTGTCTAGAAGCCTGGCGGGCGGCCCGCCAAGCAGGTGGGCAGGGCAGGGTCTGCCCCTCCAGCCACAAGCGGACATGCCAGCAGCCACCACCTCCGCTGGGCCAGTGTCTTCTGCAGCACCGCAAATGCCTGCCACCCGGGGTTCACTTTGCTGCCCCGCAGGTCCCAAGTGCAAGGTCACTGGCAGCGCCAGGCCGGCTCCCAGCGGCTGCCCTGGCCCAAGGGCTCGGTCAGCAACAACTGCCCTCTCTTCTCAGGCAGGATGTTGTTCTGCCCACCACGGTCCTCAGCAGGACAGGGTGCACAGACTCTAGGCCGAGTGAGGAACACCAGGCTCCCCCGTGGGGCTGACTCTGATCCGGCCAGAGCCCGGAAGCCTCACGCCAGTCTAGCTGCCGTCATCACGGGAGGAGTGGAGGCCAGGGCTGGGGGAGAAATGCCGGAGAAGAGGGGTCCCCGGGAGAACCAGGCCTGGGGAGGAGGAAGGCAGGACAGCAGGGGCCTCAGGCTAAGGCCACGAGGGTACGGGATCACAGAGCCTCTGTGTCCTGCTCTGGCGCGGGCCTGTTGAGAAGTTCGAATGTGTCTTCCACCACCTGCCACAGGCAGTTGTCCAGTGGAAACTCGTTGTCCACCAGGTTGACCAGGAAGTAGTTGTCGTGGATGTACTGGATGATCATGCGGGACGGCGACTCCTCCTCGTACAGCTTGCCCCACTGCTCGATCCACAGGGCAAAGGCTTCATCCTGCAGCCACACGCGTGTACACACACAGATGCACAGACATGTGCACACACAGGCAGGCAAGGTGAACAGAGCTGCCCCTGGGTCAGGGCTCCATGTTCCTCGCTCCTCGCCCCAAGGGCCTCTAAGCGGCCCCACAGGACACCTCCAGGAATGGAACAAAGGCTCCCGGCCAAAGTCGCCTCCGGCCCAGAAGCCAACCCCCTGAGTCAGGGTCAGGACCCGCCAGGAAGGCGGAGCCCACCTGCCCTGGCCACGTGGCCCCAATGACACCTCCCGCTTAAGGTTTGCCGGGTGTGCGGGGCATGCCCACTCCTGGCCCCCTTACCTTCCAGAACATGAAGCTGACAGGATCGACCACCGTAGGCTGGATGATCTCCCGCCCAGGGAAGATGCCCCAAGTGACCGCGTTGGGCTGCAGCTCAGGAGCATTGGTGATGTTTTCACCCTGAGGGCAGACGGGGGTGGGAGGGTGGTCAGAGCAGACCTGGGCATAGACACTGCAGTCATCTTCTTGCCTGGGAACTCGCAGGGGTGGGTGGTGGTGGTGGTGGAGGAGGCTTTGCTCCATCCCCTCCACCTGCCCCTCCCAGCCCTGCAGCTCCGGGAAAGAGGGGGCGGGCCACTTCCTTCCTCCTCCCTGTGCTCCTAGCTCCACACCCCCCACTGTCGCATCCCCCTCGCATCCCCCGCATCCACATCCCCCTCATCCAGACATCCTGCTGGCTCCTGCTGGTTCGCTTTACGGGTCTGTGGATCTGTTGCTGTGTGTCTGCCCAGCCAGGCTGCCCCTTGCTACTCAGCTTGACACAAGGGCCTCTGTGATTCTAGTCTTCCCTGGTCCTATTACCCACACCCCATCCACCGTGACCTGTCTACGACAAAATGGGGAGCCAAGCCACTGCTGCCGGGAAAGGCTCCCGCTGGCCTTTAGGGGAAACCCCAATTCCCAGCAGCATAGTCAGTACTCTTAGCCTTACTCTGAACCCATCCAGCAGTGTCCCCACAGGCCGGCAGACAACGCATTCACAACCCTCCGCCCATTCCCCATGATGCCTGCTCCTTGTCCTCAAAGATACCAACCACAAGGGACCCCTCCAAGCCTTCCCTGACCTCCCAGATGAGACATCCCTTCCCTGGGTCCCCAGAATCCCATACGGAACCTTACTGTTAAAAGTGCAACCCGATTTGTAATTGCCCATGGACTGGGCCCCCTCCTTACACCGGGGGCCCTCTGGGCTGAGGGCAGGGGCCTGGCTCTGGGCGTATGTTTCCACATGCCTGGCCAGCGCTAGGGGCTCAGTGCTCACAGATGGATGGAGTAAACACGGTGCCCTCAGCCCCTGGACGCGGGGCCTGCTGAGCGCTGGCTAAAGCCCGGGCGCTGGCCTACCTTGACGTCCACGATGTGGTAATTAACCCGGAGCTCGTACTTCTTCAGCACCTGCAGAAGCGCCCCCACCGTCTCGCGGGAAGTGAAGAACTCCAAGTAGGCCTATGGGGGGGTGGGAGGGGGGAGACCAGCACGTCAAACCCAGTCCTTGCACACCCCTGCCCTGTGTGCACCGCGACTGGACGCCGGCCCTCCCAAACCCCGGGAAGGCGCCCTTGCAGACACATGTGGCAGGACTTGAGCCCCTGGGGCTAGGGTGGCCACGTGGACCGAATCACAACTGAGAACGGGCAAATGCAAGCAGGGAGGAGGGGAGCAGGCGTGTGGGCTTTCTCCGTCTAGACAGGTCTGAGGGGCAGCTGCCTCCTTTCTCCCTGTCAGGGAAGGCCCCACGGAGAAGCCGCTTCAGAAGCCGGACGGGAGGCCCGTGTGGCAAGCTGAGACGCGGGAGGGGCCCCGACACACACTGGAGGCTAACAGCACCGAGGGCCTGTCCAGGATGAGGCCGGGTTCGTGGCCTGCAGGGGGGGGAGCACGGCTACCCCCATCCCACAGATGAGGAAATGAGTCAGGAGAGGCTGAGCCATGGGGCTGCACTGAAGGGAGACAGCAGGGCTGGGACTGAAAACCCAGCTCTTTCAAACTCCAGAGCCCACGGGCTATAGTTCTAGAACAGCGTTTTAACTCCAGGAGCCCTAGGAAAAAGGTGTCAACTCGGGACACCAGTAGCAGTTCCATTCACGAATGCTTCCTATGTTCTTCCCACGTGCCAAGCACGTGCTTTGTTCATTTCGGCCCCAGAGCATGACGGGCTCTCTCTGCCTTTTACAGAAGAGACAGCTGAAGCGCATGGCAGTCAAGTGACCTGCATCCCCAGGTCCGACTAAACACATGAGCTCCTGTCCACACCGTCTTCTGCCCCTCAGAATAAAGAGACCCCAGGGAGGGAGGGGAGCTTCTCTGTCCCCATCTCCAGGGAACCCCCGGGGGCCGGCCAAGGTGGGCCAGCCCTGTGTGTCCCTGCCGCACCTTCTGGAAGACATAGCCCCCACTGGGGCCCCAGCCCACGACGGGGTCGGAGGACGGCTTCCCATTGATGTTGGGCTGCGAGTTGATGGTGAGGATTCCCTGCCGGTTCACGCGCAGCAGCTCCTCCTTCATCAGGCTGGTCTCGGCTGCCAAGGGCTCATCATTCCAAGGGAGGCAAGTCACCTGGGGCAGAGGGTGAGCTGGGCTGCACTAGCGACCACACCGGGCACCCCGGGCACCCTCCCTCTCACAGGCTCCACCTGTGCGTCTGTCAGCCCTTCTAGGTGTCCCAGGTGGGGACTTCCCAGCTCACCCTCCCCTTTGCTGAGGTGCCCCATTCACACAGAGATGGGACGCTTGGGTGGGGACGGGCAGGGGGAGACAGGACAGGGGGTTTAACCAGGAACCCCACCCCAGCATCACTCACCTTATAGCCATGTTGGTTGGGCTCTCCCGAGAGGTAGTGTGCAAAGACCTCAAAGACGCTTTCTTCGCTGGTCAGCTCCTCCCCCCACATCTTCAGTAGCTCTTCCCTTGGGGACTTACTCTTCAGGTAGAAGAGGTAGTAGTCCTTCAGCTCCCCGAAAGCTGGTGAGGAGGAATTGCCCCTGGCAGAGAAGGTGCCCAGAGGGCAAGGCATACTCCTGACCTGGGGCTCCTGACAGAGGGACAGTTGTGCCCACTTGTCCAAGGGGCATTCCTATGATCCTGTCCCACACCGCTCCCCA
The DNA here is from genome assembly GCF_963455335.1 of Martes martes. Taxonomy (NCBI): domain Eukaryota; kingdom Metazoa; phylum Chordata; class Mammalia; order Carnivora; family Mustelidae; genus Martes; species Martes martes. The sequence continues at coordinate 182,968,214 of NC_137891.1, read as the reverse complement.
AAGAGCATGCCAATAAGCAGGCAAACTCCCTCTGCCTCGCTCCCAAGAAACAGGATGCACTTGCAATGGGTTGCCTGCGGGTGCTCACCAGCGGCCGTTGGGGAACTCATCCCACTCTTGTGTGCGGTAGATGTAACTCTTTGGTCTGGAGGCCCAGAAGATGGGACGTACATCTTCCTCCCGGCGCTTTGGGTGGGCACTGACGGCCCAGGGCAGGGGACGCCTGGGTGAGAATGGAGACAGGATGAGTAAGGAACTGGCTAGAGGAAGCAGGAAAGGCAGGGGTGGGGAGAGCGGGGACAGCAATCAGCCAGAGTTCTCTGATCTGACTATGCATGGAGTTCCCACTGAGACAGAACCCTAAGTGTACGGCTAGCCATGGCAGACACCCCTCTGTATCGCCAAGGTAGCCAGCACTGCTAGGGCATGCTCATTCTGTGACCTCTCTCTGCCTTGTCTGCCCATCTGACTTTCCTCTGTGCCTCCCAGGCCCAAATTCGGGGCCAGTGGCATCACCTGGGATCCTCAATCCACATGCCCAGACGCTTCAGCACCTCTGTGGTGGCCATCTCGCGATTGAGGGTATAAAAATGGAGGCCTGGCACCAAGCCACTGGCCAGAAGCTCCTGGCACAGGCTCACGGCTTGCTCAATGCCATAGTTTCGGATGGCAGCGTCATTGTCTTTGATCGGCTCAATCACGTCCTTGATCTGCTGCGGTACCTCCAGCTTGGACAGTTTCACGAGCTGCCGAAGGGAATGGTAGCCCTGTACGAGACACAAAGGGCTGTGGGGCGCCGTCTCCCAGCCCGTCTCTCCCCCGAAATACTTACCGCCCTTTCCATCCCACCAGGCCTCCCGGCCAACTGTAGTGTCACACAGAGTGACTCAGGAAAGCCAGTCCAGGTTGTAGGAGTACCCCCGCCTTGTCCAGCTTCTTCCACTCAGTGTAGCAGCTGCCTACAGCATTCCCGCCCTTGGGCTGAGCTAGCCCTTCCGCCCCTAGGTGTGTTTATTGATAACTTGGTGGGCATCAAGGCCAGTGGCTCCCAAGCTGCACTGATCATCAGCACCACCTGTAAAATTTAACAAGTAACATGCAAGTCCTCAGGCCCCACCTCAGACCTATTAAGTCAGAACCTCCAGACAGGATATCTGGAAATCTACCTTTCAAAACAAGTTTTTCAAATGATTTTGATGACAGTCAAGTTTGGGAAACACTGATTTTTTAACCAAGATTTATAATGAAAGATATAATCCCTTTTAGGGACACTGGTCAGCAGGTCCCTCCAACAGACACTGGTGCTGTTTTGGGGGCAGGGGGGTGGCTCAAAGGGGACCAACGTGGGGAGGCATGTTGCACCCGTCTGAAGGGAGAGCTCCTGAGCATCAGGCACTGGATTTCATGCCAGGGCTCTGGCCTGTGCTGGGAGGGGGATGGAGGGAGACCACAGAACCTCCTGGGACCCTCACCTGAATAGGAAAGATGCCAGGGAGGATGGGGCAGGTAATGCCTATCTCGCTGCAAGCCTTAACAAAGTGGAAGAATGTGTCAGCCTCAAAGAAAAGCTGGGTGATGATGAAGTCGGCTCCTGCAGACACCTTCTCCTTCAAGTACTTCAGGTCGGCCTCAAAGCTCCCTGCGTCGGGGTGGCCTTTGGGGTAACCTGCCGACAGGGATGACAGTAGGGAGAGGCTGGCTCCCACATGCTCAAGGTGAGTGAGGAAGAGACCAGAAAGCTGGGAGCAGAGAGCCCTCTGCCTCAGAGGTTCGGGGCTTGACCCCTGCAATACCACAGCAGACAGGCCAAGACGGTGAGCGGCTGCGCTTCTCACTCTAGCCGTGACCCTTGGTGAGAAGTGGTCTAGGGCGACCTGCCCAAGAGTTGGGGGTAGGGATGGCACCCAACTCCCTGCGCTGTCCTGCCTCAGGTCCGTGGCAAGCGCCAAGCAAATCCGGCTGGCATGCTGGGGCCACAGAAAAGAGAAAATGTCACTTTTAGCACGGGTCTGGAAGCATCTGGGGTCCTAGGCTGGAGTCTGGGCACTGGATTCAAAACCGTGCTTTTAATTTAACACAAAGATTACTCAGGGGTCCGAGAGAGTGGACATTAGAAACCGCATTGCCCAGGGAAGAAGTGAAGAAGGAAGGCGTGTTCCATCTGAGGGGGAGAACGGAGAGAACCCCGGAACTACTTCCAAAAGCCCAAAGGTCTGTCGCAGGGGAAAAGGGATTTGCCTTCAAGTTCCTTATTATTTCCTAATCTGTGTTGCTTCTGATGACAGAGCCAGGATCGGTCACAGAGAGCTGCCTAACCCTGGAAGGAGCAGCCCCACAAGTAACGAGCTTCTGGAGACCGCGTGCCAAGGATGCCAAGGGCGGGATTCCAAAACTGCCTTCGAGGCAGGACCCCGTGTCACCTGGGCTCCTTACATGCTCCGTGAACCCTACGTCTGCTTCCTTTCCTGAGCAACTGAACTCACAAGCAGCCGTGTTCAGTATTTGCAAAGGACGACCGTAGGCCTGCAGGAAGCTACAGGGGAGCGCTGGCTTCCTGAGCCTAAGCCCTGGGCAGGACCCTGAGCTGGGCTGCTGGGGAGCCAAGCTGCTTTGCTGTGATAAGGCCCTTCTGTTCTGCAGAAACCCTAAGTCATCAAAAAATGGATATAAAAACCCGTCTCAGGAGGCGAAGGGGTGGGAGGACTGAGCACCACCATTTTTTCACTTTCAATAAGGCTATTTTTCCAGCAGCAATTCTGAAAACAAGGGAGGTTTTAAAAGCTCAAACTATAGCTCTAAATCCTCAATTACCACCGAACACACGTAGCATTTGCTTACATTTAGATTTTGCCCGTTTACTGTATTTCCGGTCACAGCCAACGTGGCGTCTCGACCCGGATCATCCCGCTCGTCTGCTTTACCACAGGCAGAGCCCCAGGCCCACACCTGCAAGCTCACAGCTCGGCCCGTCTCCGCGCACAACCACCCAGTGCCTACTGCACATGTGCGCGCTCCCCGATTTACTGGCCAGACGGTGGCCCGTGTGAGCAGGGAACGCTTGAGCAGGTGGAAATGCTCACTGCGCTCCTAACTCCTCATCGGGGCTTCCCAGACTCACCGAAACGCCCCTTTGACTGTGAGGAGCGGATGTGCACACGGGGGCCTAGGACTAAATTCAAAGCCACTGGCGACAACTTCTTTGAGGCCACGTGGACTAGTTTCTTACATTCACATCCCTTTTCTGTGCTACTTCAGAACGTAGCCATGTTGGTTTTCATGTAAAAATGGTATGATTTCCCCCAGGAAAGTTTTGAGAAAAATTGGTCATGTCGGGATGACGTTCAAGGTAATCCCTGGACTTCTCGCGTCCCAGCACACGCTGCCTCACCGTACCCAAGCCCTGGCTCGAGGAGCCGAGTCCCAATCCCAGCGAGCGGGGCTAAGAGGGAGGGCCGCCCCATCCATCTTGAGCAGGTGAGCCCTGCCTCTTGGCTGTAGCCCCCGGAACCGGAGCTGCGCTGGTCCAATGCCCTCTCCTGAAAGTCTGGAGCGGACTGAGACCCGTCAGTCTGTCAGGACCATTGGCTGGAAGCGACTGTGTGCACTCGGGAGCCGGCGGCGGGTCACACGTGTGCACGAGCGTACACTCAGAGCTCCTGGAAGCGTGGAGCGCGTGCGCAGTGGAAGGCAGAGATGGGGGACGCTGTGGCTCCAGCAGAACGAGGGAGGCCTTGGTTTCTCACTGCTTCCTGGTCCAGAGCCTCGTGAGGTCACGCAGCATTTCCTGACAAGGGTTCTGAAATTCCCTTCCCCCCGCCCCGCCCCCGTCTTAACATCCCTTTTTTGTTTAAAGAAGAATAGGGCTGGGAAGCAAGCTAAGAGCATAAAAAGGCAAAGGGATAAAAACTTAAGGGCCGGTGGCAGCCTGGCAGGTGGTGGATGACAGAATGAGAGCGAGGACAGTGTGTGACACGGCTCTGAGCCTCCCTCCCCCGGCACAGGTGCAGGCCTACGACAGCCTGGGTCACTGGGTCCTGAACTGAATGCCGGCGGGCCTTCTGGGCCTCTCTGGTTATGTCATGCCTTCCCTTCCCTGTCCCCCCATGCTGGGAAGGCCCAGCCACTCACCTGCCACACAGATGTCAAAGTAGTCCCCAAACTCGCTCCGGATGTGCCTCACCAGGTCTGCGGCATAGCTGAAGCCTCCCTCCTCCTCTTCCCACTGGTCACCCACGGGGTCTGCAAGGGGGGCAGAGGCCGAAGTCACCGGGTCTCACCCGCGCTCCAGATGGCCTTTATGATCCTTCTCCCTACCCCACCCCCAGGGCCGCGGGCTTCTCTGAGACCGAGCCTTGATTTTCCCAGCACGGCACCTGGCAAGTGGCAGCCGGGAAGACGCAGCCATCCCGGCAAGCACTCACCGAGCACTGACTCCGCGGGCAATGTGCTGGCAGCGCCAAGCAGGGGACAGCGCGGCTCTGCAGTTAGCCTGGAGCATGTGGGACCCCCTCCCTCCCCAGATCTGGGTGTGCTCAGGCACCTCCCCCAACCCCACTGCTCCCTCTCCCACCCTCTTGGAGCTCTTGCCTCCCAGGAGGAGTTCCTACTCCCAGGTGAGTCCTAGTGGGGAGCACCACCCCACCCAGGTCCCTCTTCCCACACTCGGGTGCATGATGACAACAGGTGCCAGAGGTACGAGGAGCCGTCCCCCTCCGGGGATCAGTGCCAGAACTGGGCTCTCTGATCGCTGGCGCTGTGTGTAGCCAGGGCAGGGGGCTATCAGGCAAGGCTGCACTCCTGACTGAGCTCCGATGCCAAGGCCAAAGTCCAGAAGTGGGTCCATCTGTGCAGCCCGCCCGTGCTCACTACCCACAAGGCCGGCTGACACCACGAGCTGGGAGAGGACGCTGAGCGTGCTCAGTGGGGGACCCAGAGAAAAGTAAAGGGCCGTTCCAGGGACGGAAGAGGCCTTCCAGGAAGCAAGATCCCGGTGAGCAGAGGGCTGGCTCCACACCTCCCCGCAACGCCAAGATGTTCTTCAGGCCCAGCCGCTTGGCCTTGTGCAGGTAGCCCGTGATCTGTCCCTGGCTCTGACAGCAACAGGTCATGTGCAGGATGGTCTCCAGGCCACAGTAGTTCACGGCGGTGCTGGCAATCATCATGGAGGAGGTCTCCTTGTCTGAGCCGGGGTCCCCTGCTGGATGCCAGGTCACATCTATGAAGAGGGGACCACCTGCCCCCATCCGATCAAACCTGTAGGTAATTTCTTTCTGAAGAGGGGCTCCTGAGAGCACACGGCCCTTCACCACCTTCCCATGGGCTCTGGGAGGGAGGGAGACATCCCAGGCAGGTCATAATCAGATGACCCACATTCATATCTGGGCGCTGCTACTTAGTAGCTGTGTGATCTTGGGAAAATTAATCTGACTGGGCCTCAGTTTCCTCATTTCAAAAATGTGCCAGCGAACAGTACTTCATAATAATAACACTGTGACAATATCACCATAGATGGCTCCACAGCCCTGGCAACAGTGCTTGGTACACACTGAATACTCAGTCAATGGGAACTTCTGTTACGACGATTTTTTTTTAAGGATTTTACTTGAGAAAGAGAGAAAAAATGAAGGGGAAAGAGGGACAGAGGGAGAGGGAGAAGCAGACTCCCCACTGAGTGCGACCTGAGATCATGGCCTGGGCTGCTGTCAGATGCTTAAGGGACTGAGCCCCCCAGGCACCCCGATGATGATGATGATGATTGTAGAGATAACTGGTATCAACAATGCAACCCTTTTGTGAGAGGGCAGCCCTGCAGCCTTTTCAAAGTGCTTGCACTTATATTATCTCGGGTGAGTTCAGACATTTTGTTGGTCAAAGGTATGGGGAACTCTCTGAGTGGCAAGCAGAGGCTCACTCTAGGAAGAGGAAAAAAAAGGGTGAGCAGACACAAGTTTCTTTCATGCTACGCCCCCCTCCCCCCCAACCCCTTGTGGTGCAGCAGCCAGCAGGCTTCTAGAACATGGCCACAGTTCCTGAATGAGACTCAAGAGCCACAGATGTGTACACGCGCCTGTCTGACCAGCTATAACATGGTATTTAAACACCCTGCTGCTGGGGCGCCTGGGTTGCTCGGTGGGCTGGGTGTCTGCCTTTGGGTCAGGTCACTGATCCCAAGGTCCTGAGATTAAAGCCCCACATGGGGATCCTTGCTCAATGGGGAGCCTGCTTCTCCCTCTCCCTCTGCTGCTCCCCTCGCTTGTGCTCCCCCCATCAAATAAATAAAATCTTATTAAGAAAAAAAAACCTCTCATGTCTTTGAACCTTCAAAACTTTCAGAGCGACACATGAAAAATGCAAGTGGTACAATGCATAAACTTAAAAAAAGGAACCACAAATCATAAGGCGCTAATGTAATTCATTTGGCATTTCTAGATTGTGAAAGGTATTTAAGTGGAATTCCTAACTTACTGAACATGTTCTCCAAGCCACTGCTCTATGAGTTCCTAAACTGTATTCATGCGTCAGTCCCAAGTTCCTCCAAAGAACGCAATCTGAGAAAATCAACATTTTTAACCCTTTGAAGAATGCGTCTAGAAATTCCAGATGCAGGGCACCCGGGTGATTCAGTCGGTGAAGCGTCTGCCTCCGGCTCAGTTCACGATCCTGAGGTCCTGGGATGAACCCCGCATAAAGTCTGCTTCTCCCTCTCCCTGCCTCCCTGTCCCTCTCCCTACCTCCCACTTCCTGCCTCCCTCTCCCTGCCTCCATATTCCTCTTCCTGCCTCCTGCTCACACGCGCTCTCTCTCTCTCCCAAATAAAATCTTTAAAAAAAAAATCCAAGGGACTTCTGCCGACAGCTGACAAGCTGCAGCTCCTGGGTCTACCCTGCTCTTTTCCACCCCCGCTGGCTGCCTTTTCCTGCCGGGTCAGAGTGTGACCCTCCCTGCAGCAGGGCTGTGGCTCTGCCTCCCCTGGGGGCCCCTCATTCTGACCCCACCCCCCCAACTACATCAGCTCACCTCGAGATGAGATTGACAGCCCCCTCGGCCGTCCGGGGAGGGAAGAATTCTAGGGAGAACCACTTGTCCCCAGATTCCATCCTCCGCCTCATCTTCTCCCTGAGTCTGTCGTGGCGCTCCGGGTCCAGCCCGGGTGTGGAACATCTCGAACTCTCCTTAGAGCTCTCGCTGCCGCTGCTGCTGCCCTCCGAGCGGGGAGGGGGGCCGCCATCCCCTCTGGGTTCGTTCACCATGGCCAGGTTCCTGCTGCACGGAGTGGGGGCAGGAGCGTCAGAGGGCAGGCAGTCAAGTCCCGGAGCGGCAGGGTCAAGTGAGATGTGGTGTTTCCAGCAGGAAGAGGGCCAAGGAGGGTAAGGGTGACAACACCCCACCCAGTGGCTCCACATTCTACAGCCGTGACCGTCTATGCTGCCTCACTCGAAGCTTTGCCCTCCACAGCCGCCTGGCTCCACATAAACCAGCCCCCACCCGGCACAGAAACATGCTCCTTCCGCCCAGGGATCCTCGGTGACAGCTACCTGATGGAGGGTGGCACTGAGAACCTCACCCTGCCAGCCTCCAAAGCCCACAGTCCTAGGGAGGGGCCGTGGGATCTGGAAGGGAAAACCTTGGGTGTTGGATGGTCCATCTCCGCCAGTTGGGACCCAGAGTGGGTGGGGAAGAAACAAAAGGAAACTTCCCCAGCGAGCGTGTTCCTCTGGGCGGAGGGAGCAATGACAGGGGAAGAGCCCAGAGCCAGACGAGAAGGGGCCCTGCGCAAGGGGGCGGGGGCAAGGCTTTCAGGCGGGAGGGAGGGCTGAGGCTCTAGTTGCAGAAGCCAGATGGAAGGAGGGGGATGTTGACTGGAGACTGCAGGGCTTGGTAGACAGGAGGCCAACAGACGTTCAGGGTCACCGGATTACTCTCCAAAGAAGGCAGAGCTCAGTCTGGCCCTGCCCGGAACATCTCCTGTTACTTGGAACATTGTGCACGCAGGATGGAAGGAGTGTGGGCATGACAAAGCAGCCAGATTTCTCCTGAGTTCGTGCTACTCCAAAAAGTGGCACGAACTGTCATGGGTTAGACCTTGACACTGGCTGGGTTTCACAAGTAACCGGACCCAAATTCAATTAAGGGCATGAATTTGTGTCCTACTCAGAACATAAGCTGTTGCATCCATGCCTGCCTTCCAGGCTGTTCTCCTTACACACACCACGAAAGCTGGTTAATTACAGTGACTGCACAATCACCACATACGAAGCCCTAAGCCATGGCAACCACAGGCAGGCCAGCAGAGGGCACGGCGGCGTCACCGGCCAGTTCAGTGGGGAAAATGAAACAAATACTTAAAAACAAGACAGAACACAATTCTTGAACAGCAATGTGCAGACACACACTTTTAGTAGTGAAAATCCTATGTGTGGTGACATGGGGCATCAGAGGAACAACCAGGCCAAGTTCATTCCTTTCAGGGGATAGTCACTGCTCAGCCAGGGTTTGTTTGTTTGTTTTTTTAAGACTTTATTTATTTATTTCACAGATCACAAGTAGGCAGAGAGGCAGGCAGAGAGAGAGGGGGGGAAGCAGGTTCCCTGCCGAGCAGAGAGCCCAATGCGGGGCTCGATCCCAGGACCCTGAGATCATGACCTGAGCCGAAGGCAGTGGCTTAACCCACTGAACCACCCAGGCACCCCTCAGCTGGGGTTTTTAACTACTTGGGAGTCCTAGACTCCTGAGAAATGGATGAACTCTACTGCTCCTTTCCCCTGAAACACACACGGGGGCACATAACACCAGTTTGTACACCCAAAGTCAAGACCAGAGTAAAAACACTTGTACCAACGATTTTTCTTCCTAGGGATGCCCATTTTTTAATCCTGATCTAAAACTCCAGCTTCTCAGCAGGGACGGCCAACGGGAGTAAGGAAAGGGAGAAAATCAGGATCAGCCTAGCTGGCCTTTCTCCTCAGTTCAAGACAGTGGCTCATTAATTGTCTGCTGGAACAAAACCAAGAGAGGGGGAGGAAACAGAACTACCTGCCCTTTCATTTATTTAGTACAGACTTATCGCATTCCTAGTACGTGCCAGGCACGTGCCTTCTTCAGCCTCCTTCCTCACATCACTTCTTACCCATCTTAAAGCTGGACCCCCACAGGGCCATAGGGTTGTAATTGTGGATTCATAGTTTTGACTCCTCTCCAACGCCCCCCCCCCCCAGTCCCCTGAGACCAGGGCGCAGTATCCTGCCTGTGGCATCCCCCATGCCCAGCACAGTCATCACAGCCAGTACTCAGTGAGCGCCAATGGGTCAAGCGCTGTCACTCTGTTCTCAAAATAACCCTCTGCCATTTACTGACCACTTGCTTAATCTGTGCCGAGCACCGTGCAGTGCGCGAATACGAAACCCACCCCGCCCAGAAGGGCCGGGGTGGACACCTGGGGGCAGCCCGACACAGTGGGCGCCGGACACTGCGGCACCAGCGGCCTACAGGTGCTCAGCTGGGAGGCAAGTTTAAAAGACCGGAGCCGGAAAGACGCCTCCGGCACCCTGCTGGAAGACCACGAACCGAGTCACCCGGTCACTGGGTCAAGGTGGGGGCGGGGACGCGGGCCCAGACCCGGTCCCAGGGGGCTGAGTCACCACCCCCGTCTCAGGGCCGCCTCCTCCCCGGGGTCCCCTCCGTCCACGCCGGGGACCGAAGGTAAATTTTCCGTTCACAGCTGGAAGTCCCTGGGGGTCTCAGCCATTGGCGGTTACACCAGGCCCCCAACGGAGGGGTCGCGCAGAGCGGCAGAGGCCCACCGCCTAGAGGGGCGGGCCGGCCCCCTCGCTCCCCGCCCCCGGGTGGGTGGGCCTCACTTCCCGGATATCCCTCCCTATCGACCCCACGCCTCGCCTCCACTCACCCTCCCGTCACGGGTGACTCAGAGCGCGCGCGCCCGAAGCAGCTGCTTGACCAGTGTCTGGGAGCGTGCGGCTCGGTGGGGAGAGAGGGGGCGGGGCGCGCGGGGGCGGGGCGCGGCGCGGCGCAGGTGTCAGGTTGCGGAGGGAGGCGGGACCAGAGGGCGGAAACCATCCTTGCGAGCGACCGGAAGTCCGTCCCCAACATGGCCGCGCCCAAGGGAAGCGGGTCTTCCACCGTCATGTGACGCGGGCCCTCGCCCCACCCGTCTGCAGCCACTCCCTGTCTCGGTCCCAGGCTCGAGAGGACCACGTGACACTGCCGGGGGCCAGTCACGTGAGGCGCGGATTCTGGGTGGGAGGGGGTTGGCGGAGGGTTCCAGAGTGGCAGTAAAGGAGGGAGATGGCGGGGTGCAGGGGGTCCCTGTGCTGCTGCTGCAGGTGGTGCTGCTGCTGCGGTGAGCGTGAGACCCGCACCCCGGAGGAGCTGGTAAGGAACGGGCGGAGCCCAGCTGGGGAGGGGGCGGTTGCCAAGGGACGGCGAGAGGCGTTGCCGGGGGTGGGGCCGGGCCGAGCTGGGGCCTCAGGTGGCAGCGGGCGGGGCCCGGGCACCGCATCCTCGGCTCTCGAAGCATCTGCCTCGCTTCCCGTGCCCAAGTCTCGGGTCTTCCTCATAACCCCTCCCTGGAATCTGCGGGAGAATCCAGGCCCGCTCCGGTTAATCCCATCCATGTTTTCTTTTATTTCCATGTGAAAGGAGTTTTGAATGAAACGAGCGTTGTCAGAATGAGCCCCTTCACTGGACTCGGTGCTTATCCAGCGGCTGGCTTAGTTTCTCCAGCCCTTTCTGACTGTATCCCTCACCTTTTCTGGGTCATTGGTAATCCAGCTTCCCTCTGCAAAGCACCCTGGGAAAACTTGAGTTGCTGTGTCCCAGAGTTGACAGGTCCCTTCTGTTTTCAGATTCAGTACATTGTCCGATGGATCCTGAATTTTTTTTTTTCTCCTTTATCTGGCATGGGAGATCTTTGACGGGTCCTGAAGACAAGAGTGGTTATTTAGAGAACGTATCAGTAGAAACGAAGAGCTCACTTGGAAGACTATAGCCGCCGACATCACCCCCATCCCCAAAGTGGTTTTTTTGAGATCTTGTTCCCATTTGATAACAGTTCCAGATGGTTTGGAAATTAGCAATCAAATTTCAGTAAATACTTATGTCTCTTTCTACTTTTAACCGTTTGATATTTAACCATTTAACCATTATGTGGATCTATTTTCTAGACCATCCTTGGAGAAACACAGGAAGAGGATGATGAGATCCTGCCGAGGAAAGACTATGAGGTGAGAGTCTTAGTTGCTGCCTGGGGTAAGAGGAGCAGTAAGTGAGCTGGTCACTTCAGACAGAAGCATTAGGATTCTAAGGAGGGATGCTCTTTGACGGTCTCTCCCAGGGAGTGAATGGGTAAGAGGTAATTTTCCTTTCTGAAAGGGACTGTTTGACAAGCCCTTTCTCACCATGACCCCGAAACAGGGTCTGATGTGTCTCTCTGCATTCATAGATCTGTGGCACCTTAACCTCGATAGAGCATGTTTGCCCTTAAACTGTTTACTTTTACAACTAGAGACTGAGGGTAAAAGCAGCTGACAGTCATGCTCATCATAACAGCTGTGGGACAGGAGACCTTCCTTCTCTTCTTAGAGAACTTTCCAGATGACTGTTTTCCTGCCCAAACAGCTTCTCTCTGAAGTGCTGTTTTTTTTAAGATTTTGTTGTATTTATTTGTCAGCGACAGATAGAAAGCAGAAGCATGAGAACTGCAGGCAGAACAGGCAGAGGGAGAAGCAGGCTCCCCTGCTGAGCAAGGTGCCGGATATGGGACTCGGGGATCATGACCAGAGCCGAAGGCAGACGCTTAACCAACTGAGCTACCCAGGTGTCCCTCTCTGAAGTGCTCTGGATTGTAGTTCTAGTTCAAGAATAGGATTCTAAAGGTGTGTATGTTTAGTAAGGCCGGTGCTGCTGGAGTAAAACCAAACCAGTTTGCTTTTTTTATCATTTAATCAGTTTTTGAAATAACAAAAATGGGCCCTGGTTAAGCCATTACAAAAAGAAGTTAGAGAAAAACCCATTACCCCACCCACTAAAAGATAACTATGAACTTTACTGAATACCCTTTTCCATGCTTACATTCCTGTTTTTTTTTAAATAACAGAAGCGAGATTCTGCTACATATATTATTTTAACATGTTTTCTCCTCAACTTGAAAACAATGTCCCTATTGCTAACACATTACTGCAGTTTTTTTTAAATTAAGGAATACTCTTTTGTTATGCCACAATTGATTTAATCTGATTTTTCTATATGGTGAACTAGTCTTGACTATTCTTCTTCATCCTTAATTGCTTCTTTTTGAGCAATTCCAAGAAATGTGATTAATATTCTTTGTTTAGTGCTTTCTTGAAAGTGTCACGTAGAGGGACGCCTGGGTGGCTCAGTCAGTTAAGTTCAAGTCATGATCCCAGTGTGCTGGGATTGAGTCCTATATGGGGCTCCTTGCTTAGCAGGAAGCCTGCTTCGCCCTCTCCCTCTGCCTCCTTTCCCCTGCTCATGCTCATGCTGTGTCTTTCTCAAATAAATAAATAAAACCTTAAAAAAAAAAAGTCTATGACACAGACTTTAAAAATTCAATATTTTAGAGCAATAACCTACTCAGACTAATTTTCCTTTTTAATATTTTATCTTTTGCTGTAGAATTTTGTGGATTTATTAGTATAATAGAGGATTTATAATTAGGATTTATTAGTATAACATGGAATTTTAAAAAAACTTTCATCGTGGAGAATTTCAAACGTAAAGAAGAACGGATAGAATAATATATTGAAACCCTCTATACTCATCAGTTTCAACATTCATTCAGCTCATGCCCAACCTTGTTTCATCTGGCTCCCATCCCCTTCCCATATTATTTTGAAGAAAATTCTACACATCACATCATTTCACCCGTAAATAATTTAACTTGCATCTCTAGAGAACGAGGATTTTTTTTTAGCACACCACAATGCCATTTTTACACCCATGAAATTAACAGTAACGCATTGATGTTAAATATCCAGTGTTCAGATTTTCCAGTTGTCTTATAAATGTCGTATAATTTTTTAATGTTCTGTAATTTTTAAATTATTATTAATTATTATTTATTATTACTCTTTAGTTCTAGTTCCCAATAAGGTCCTCACAGTGCATTTGTTTGATTATCTTTTAAATTTTCCTTAAACTTTTTTTTTTTTTAAGTAATCTCGACCCTCTACATGGGGCTCAAACTTACAACCTCAAGGTCAGGAGTTGCAAGCTCTACCAACCGAGCCCACCAGGTGCCCCCCTTTAAAATTTTTTTTCAATCTGTAGATTCCTCCTTCATCTTTTTTCCCCTTGCAGTTTACTTGACAGAATAATGTTTAGGACTCTGGAATTTGCCAATTGCACTACCATGGTATAGCTTAACATGCTACACTGATGGGAATGCTTTTAATGAATCAAAATCAAAAAGCATGGTATCTACTGATGTATTTTCCAATATTTCTAAAATATATGTCTCCTTGCGCATAGCTGAGAGGTTTGCAGGAATTAGTATAATAAGCCCCATATTGTGCTATCAGCTTACACTCCCTCACTGAACCCAGTGATGTCACCCTGACTGTGTGAGTGTGACAGGAACTTTCTGGCAACCTTCCTCTACTCCCTGGAGCTCACCATGGCTTCTCTGCTCCCTTGACCCTGCTGTCCCCAAGGCTCCATCGCTCCTTTTACTAAAGTACACTTGTATTTGTAATGCATTTACGTTCACCTGATACGCATGTTTATGTAAATTTTATGGGTTAATGTTTCATGTGAGTCATTAATATTTCTCAATGAATTATCTTCAAGTATGAGCTTCTTCAGAACATTTACTTTGAAAAAGAGCAAATTTAGCTAGACACTTACTCTGAAAAGTCTGCTCAGGTTTGACTAGGGATCAACTAGAAAGCCCTTCTGTTGAAAATCTCTCGAAAATGTGCTCTTTCTCCTTCCTGCCTCACTAAGAGTTCACTGCACCTACCTGAGTGACGTTAGAATCCCCGGTTTGACATCCATTCTCATACTAGGTGGTCTGATTAGCAATAACCCTCTATCTGTGGGGTGGGGCTGTTAATAGTGGTATTTTCACGCAGGTCACAACCTGTGTCGCTCTTTTGAATTAGAAAAAGGCATCCCTCAGAGCAGAGGACTTAGAATACAGGACCTCTCCCTCTGGGCCACAGCAACTCCCCTAGCTCAAGGCCCATTGTGGGTGCTGCTTGTGTAAGCACTGAGGTGCCCTTCCTGGTTGAACTTGGGTTGCCTTTCAGTCCCGCTTACCCCTTTGACCACATGCTATTTATAACCTCATTATCTTGGGCAGCCCTGCAGAACACCTATACAAATTTTTTTTTTTAATTTATTCCCCCCCAACCCCCCCCCCCACAAAGAGCAGAATACAGCAGAAATAAAAGGGGGTTAGTCATCACAAAGGAGAATGAAACAATATCTGGTTTTAAGAACAGGTCATATAGTCCCTTGGTACATATTTACAAAGTGTCAAATTCAATTTTTAAAAAAAAGAAAAGATTGATGTTCTGGTGTTAGGCATCCCATTCTTTTACTTAATAATTTTTACATATTTGCCACATCTGTCTCTTTGGATCTTTCATAATCATCTTATTATTATATAGTCTCCCACATTTGGGTGTCTGATCATTGATTTCATAAGCTGCCGGCTTATGCCCCTGTTTAAAAAAGGGATTTGGACTTTGGGTATAGATGTAGATGGAACAATTTGTCACATGTCACACCTGTGTTCGGCTGACTGCTAAGTCATGCTCAGAGTGTGGCCACCGGGCCAATGTCTCGTTTGTTCAGCAGCTGATGTGTTGGTAGCAACAGGTTTAGGAAGGAGAGAACACAGCAGACCATTTTCCTTCGTTGCCAGACGGCTGCTTCTCTTAGAAAACATAGAAGAAATAAAATTAGTTCCTTTGAATTGTTCCTCAAGATGTCTCTGGCACACAGGCAGATTTTTTGCAGAATATCTGTGTTCTGTGAAGAGAGTCAGAGGAACACGGCTGGAGATGTCGTTTTAGGAGCCGCGTGAAATCTCTGCCTCTTCCTAACATGAACGGAAAGTTGCTTTTCAGAATAGTCTCCACGTTGGTTTGTCTCGTGACTAACCTCTTCCTCATGGAAGCTGACTACGAAAGATACTTACAATTAAATGATTTTCTAAATTAACTTGGCTCCGGTTAATTGAAACTTTCGTACATGTCATAGGATAAGTTGGGTAACGCTGGTGGTAGCCGGAGGTCTTTTCAGGTTTTGCAGAAGGAGGAAGTTGAAAGGTAGGTCATTGAAAGCTTTTCCCGAAGCATGAACCTGTAGCCGCGCTGCCCAAACGTTCGTGTGCGTCAAGCGCAGACTCCCTCGAGGCAGGTCCGGAGGTCCGAGAATCTGCATTTCCACCCGGCTCCTTCCGGGGAGCTGCGGGTCCACTGCCCTGCCCACCCACACTTCGAGTAGCAGGAACCTGAAACATCACCCCTTTCCAGGTTTCTGTAATTCTTCCTACCTGCTGGCGACCTTCTCACTCACGTTTCTCTTCCAGAGTTTGGATTATGATCGCTGTATCAATGACCCTTACCTGGAAGTTTTGGAGACCATGGATAATAAGGTGAGTCGCTTATTGATCTCTTGGGACTGGATGGATCTTACGGTGGCTTCCCTTTCCCATCGAAATGTCCCCGTAGATGGCTTTACCCCATGGCTTTCAGCCCCTTTCCTCAGACCTCTGCCAACCAAAGCACCCACTTCAGTGCACCTGGCCTGGGCTCTCAGAGCTCATCCTCCTGGGAAAGCAAAGCACCTGTCATACCAGCCACCACTACCAGGCTTGCTGTCTCTGTGAAATTTAGCCTGAAACTGGTTGGCCACGACTCGCTACTTCCCTGCTGCTGACAAAACCATATCAGAAACTGAGTCTGTCTTTCCCTGTGTGAACAGAAAGGTCGCAGGTATGAGGCGGTGAAGTGGATGATGGTGTTTGCCATTGGAGTCTGCACTGGGCTGGTGAGCAGGCGGGGCACGGGGGGCCTGGTGGGCGGGATGGGGGCGTGGTGGGTCAGAGGGACGGTCATTTGTCCCAATAACCGAGACTGCCTTTTTTCTCCCCCCAAATAATAATCCTGACACTGTTTTTGGCACTTCTCTTGCTTTCGCTTTATGAAAGTGAATCCTACAACGCTGGTGTTCTTTAAAGCACTCCAAGGCTCGGA